>NW_008703718.1:4026753-4045245 GCF_000326865.2 Helobdella robusta | reverse complement strand
ATTATACGTGTGTGTATATGTGTGTATGTGTTTGTATATTTCTTCTTAACTGCGTGTGTTAATAAGCCCGTCAGCAGTCATCTTAATTGCTGTGCTTTATTTTTACGAATGTATGTACCTGTGTTCTTCTGTTTCTCGGTTTATTATTAATACATTTATTAATAATCATAATAATAATTTATTATTATTTACATAATTATATTATTATTACAATTAGATAATAATAAATAAAATCTTTCTCTGCTGGGAAGTTATAGTTGAATGAGAATCTGTAGATGGTGCTATTTAATTATTTTTATTTCTCATTTTTGCCTGAATTTAAATTTGAAAGTTCTTCTCTGCAATACTTTTCAGAGATGATAAGAGAAATTGAAGAAATTCAGCTTTTGTTTTGGCTTTATTTTCGTTTTGTTTATTGTTATTATTTATTTATTTATTTATTTTTATTTCTGTTTTTTAGCGCGCGTTTATAAAATTGCGGGACTCCCTTGATACACATCAATGTGATGAAATAAGACGATGGATGTTGATGATGATTAAGATGGTGATGATTGTGATGATGATAGTGGTGGTGATGATGATGATGGTTAAGAATGGTGGTGATGATGGTTATGATGAGGATGATGATGATGGCGACGATGATGATGATGACGACGACGATGTTGGTGATGGTGATGATGATGATGATGAAAGGGATAGATGCCAATTGGGAAATGGAATTGGAAAAAATATTAGAGATGATGACGATACCGCTTACGATGATGATGATGACGATGACGACGATGTTGATGATGATGACGATGATGACTACGACGATGATGATGAAGATGACAAAGAGGACGACGATGATGATGATAAAGTTGATGATAATGATTTGCCGGCATTTATAGATATAAGTAATATTTGTTTAATAAAAGTGAAAACTATGGCTGAATGCAATGTGTCGTCTTCATCGTCGTTCTGATGTTCATTATCATTCAAGGAATTTGAATGGGCGAGTGAATGTAGAATTGTTTTTGCAAGGGAATTATATGCAATTGTTCCAAATAGGATCGGAACAACGTAATGTGGTTTGGTTAATCTGGCTTTACACTGATACACACACACACATATACACGCCGCACATACACAAACTCATATTTAATGATGTTAATCTTTTAAGTGATTTAATACTGATTAATATTTAAAATTAATAATTTTAATTAAAAATAAATAATTTTTGAAACAGCTACCACTATTTTACAATCCTCCGAGATCCAGTGCAGAGGTACTTGAGCGAATGGAAGCACGTGCGTAGAGGTAGTACGTGGAGTGCTGTCAAACTCATGTGTAACGGTAGGAGGGCTACCAGGTCTGAAGTTCCACTGTGCTATTCTGGTCTGTATTTCTTTCTCTATTTGTTTGTTTGTTTGTTTGTTTGTTTGTTTGTTTGTTTGTTTGTTTGTTTGTTTGTTTGTTTGTTTGGTTGGTTGGTTGGTTGGTTGGTTGGTTGGTTATTTGATTGGTTGGTTGGTTGTGTCTGTTTTGTTTGTACGTACTCTGGTCCGCATTTCTTTCTCTATATCTTTGTTTGTTTGTTTGGTTGGTTATTTGTGTTTGTTTTGTTTGTACGTATTTTTGTAGTTATTGTTTGTTGTGTATTTTCGAAATTGCGTGTGGTGTGTGTGTTTGTTTGTGTCTGTGTATCTGTTTATCTTGATTCTTCTGTAAGTGCTTATAAACACTCTTGTTTTTTTTACACAAACTCGACTTTTTGTACATAATTTCATGTTTTTATCATTTCACAATTATTTACATTTTCATTTGTTTATCAATTTACTTATTTTTACGTTTATAAGGGTTCTTACATTCAAAATAGCTTACACAATAAATAAATAATGTCTGGTGTCTATAATTTGTATATAAAGTATTTAAAAAAATAGCGTATGGGTGTGTTTGTGTGGCGTGTGTGTGTGCGCACGTGTGTGTGCTAACTTTTTTTACAAAAGTTTAGATGAACATTTAAAATCTTATTTTGTTGTTCCTTGCAACGGATAGCACCCACCAACTCATGTTCTTGTTTATCATTTGTAATGTCACGGCCTAACATATTACATGACATAGCATAGCATAACATGACACGACATGACATCGGAGTTTCAGTGAGGTCTGCTCAACTGAATGATGACTCTGTTATGACGGTTTGATTGACTGATCGTCAGTGTCATCTGTTTGATTGTCATCATCCATCTCGTTACTATTTTTCTATAACTACTAATTTCAGTATTTTAAAAATTACTGCTGCTGCAGTCGCTACTGCTAACGCATCCAGTGGCCTACCTAGAGCAATTGTGACCCAATAAAAATTTTTTTGAAGCCCTTTTTATTGAATAAAAATGTAATAAAAATCGATACGGATGATTTTAATTTCGCCATCCAGTAAACTTTTACAATTTCTCAAAAATATTAAAAAATTGGCATGTATATTTTTAAATAATTACTCATCAATAAGTTATCCATTAATGCACTTAATATATGTATCTATCTATCTGTCTGTCTGTATGTTTGTCTCTATCTATCTATATATCCTTCTATCTATCCATCTATATTGTGGTTTACGTATATAATCTATATTCTTATTTCCTTCTTTCAACCAGATTTCATCGGTATGATATGCACAACATGTCATCTCCGTTGATATTGGAAATATTTAAATTTATTTGCATATACATGCTACATTAAAAAATCAATTAAGTCTCAATCTTTTCTTCACGCATATCTCTCTATATACATGCATGCATGCATGCATTCATTTCTTTATTCTTTTACTCTTTTACTGTTCCTACATATTTGCATTTACATTATCTGATTATATCTATAATATTTGAAATTACTTAAGTTTTATGTTTTTTTTTATTTTTTTTAATTCCATTTATTTACAAAAAATAAAGTGAAAGAGCCAGCCTAGCAATAAATGCTTATCTAGGGTTGACTCCCATAAAACAAGCAATAACATAGTAAATAACCCAAAAAATGACACAATAACATAAAGGAGTGAAATAAATGTCTTTTAAATTCTTCAATGTTCTTAAATTTTCATGAATAAACTTAGAAATAAAACATTCATACATTTAAACTTAAAAAATGAATAAAATTAAAAATAATACATTAATACATTTAACTTAAACAATTTAAAAATGTTCTCAACTTCTTTTTAAGTTCTCTTAGATTATTAATTAATCTTAAATATTGTGGCAGATTATTCCATTTATATGGTGGATACCAACAAAAGTTCCTGGATGTTATTTTATTTAAATTCATTAATGGCTTGCTTAATTATATTAGTATTGTTAGTTCTGTCAATCCTGGGGTTAGCTATAAATTTAATCATTTTAATTAACAGGATATTATTAACATGATTCTAATTAACAGGATATTAATTAACAGGATATTAATTAACAGGATATTATTAACAGGATATTAATTAACAGGATATTATTATTATTATTATTATTAATTAACAAGATATTATTTCTTTCTCTACTTACATACATGCATTACGTAATCTTTCTCTTCTTCCTATCTTTTTCTATCTCCTTCATTTCTCTCTCTTTCTTTTACTTTTTCTTTCTTCTCTTTCTCTCTGTCCCCCCCCCCTCTCTCTCTCTCTCTCTCTTTCTTTCTCTTTCCCCAACGATATATTGTATATTATACAAACAATGTGCATATTTTTCTCGTTAATATCAACCAGGCAATCAATGTGGCTTTCGTATAATTATACTTGACGTCATTAACACGCACGCACACCTCCCACTCTACCAGCCATCCGACCGACCAACCAGCCAGTGGGGCAGAGCGCAATGGCTAACCTACCATTCAGCCCTATGTACTTCATCTACTTAAATGCAGTTTAAGGATGATGAATTGTGTGTTCCACGTCGACATCGAGATAATTTTTCTTTGTTAACTCAAACATTAATTGATAACCCGGCACGTTTTTTTTTATTTCCTATTCTATGATTAATGACCTATTTGGAACTCTTCCGAACATTTCTCTGCTCATTTTTATCTTTTTTTGTAACTTTGTTTCTAATTTAAAGTTTAATTTTTCGTTGATGACATTCGACTAGTTAGAATGCGAGTTTATATCTTCACTGTTGCTGCTGATCGTCTTGAATCAAACATCGTCGCAACCGAAATTCAAAAATTTTATTTTGAAATTTTTGGAAGTATGCCCGAACATGACTGACTGAATGATGAAAAAAATTTTATGAAAAAGTGAAAGAAGCGAAAACATTCAGTCCCACCCACCGCTCCCCTCTAGCCATACACGCCATTTCCACATATATTCTATTAATATGTAAGGAAGGATTGATAGGAAGCTTACATACTAATTTATAAAAACATACACGCATACCAATTCATACATACATGCAGCCATACTAATTTATACAAACATGCAGCCACACTAATTCATACAAGCGTACACGCATACCAATTCATACAAACATGCATGCTTACCAATTCATGCAAACATGCAAGCGTTAAGGTTCATACAAAAATGCATGTGTAACAATTCACGCAAACATGCACGCACAAGCACACGCAGTGATTCACACAAACATGCACAAGAGCAGAATAAGGAGGTATTGATGTGGCCGTCAGTGTAAATGCAAATTGACAGAAAGATGGTTGATTGATGAGATGTTGCTGCCTCATACTTCTTATGCATGTATGCAATTGTAATCTTTAATCATTCTATTTCTGTGCCAGCAATTTTTTTATTTAATTCTCTTCACCGGGGATATAGCTGGCACACCATGTCTTCATTTTTTTATTATCGCTCATTTAGGAATCACATTTCTATCACATCGTGATTTTAACGTTAAATTGATTATGCTACCATTTTCTGTTAATTTATCATTGTATTGCTATGGTCAGCGTTTGAAATAAATTTAATAGGGTTAATAAGTTTTTGGATATTTTATGGGTTTAAACTGTTCAAATGCGCATAAATTATTTTATTGCAAATCATGTGACTACCACCACCACTACCGACAACAACAAACTGTTAATGGTTTCATCCATCCGGAAGGTCCCAACTGGATCAATGTGACGTTCGATGACTTCCTGGCCTGCCAGCACAACCTCGCACACAACAGGCAGACCCGCATGTTGGCCGACTTGACATTAGTTGGATGTTACGACAAATCGCTCATGTCAGAAGAGAAGAGGAATCGTTTGATGCTGGAAAGTGCCAAAAGAAACCTTATGTCCATGGAATTTTTTGGACTCACTGAGTTTCAGGCGGAGCTAGGGTTATTTTCATTGATTCCAATTTTTGAAATACATCGATTGTATTGTACTATTGTATTGATTAATTCATATAAGTATTTAAAGAATGTGAACAATTTTTTAAAATTAAAAAACAGTAAAACAAAGGTTTTACATTTTCTATTGTTTAATTTAATTTTTCAAAAATTACAGTTTCTTGTTCGAGTTTACATTTGGAATAAAGTTTACAAAGAACTTCACTCAATACGAGCACACGCACGCAAAAGAATCGAGCATATCGCAAGACGAGAGGCGCAGAATCATGCAGCTGAACCATTTGGACGTGCAACTCTACGACTTCGCCAAACATTTATTTCTTGCCCGACTGAACTACGCTCTATCGCAACAAAAATTGAACGAAGTTTCATCCAGAGAAAATGTTTTCATGGACAACGACGGAAACAGTAAACATCCGATTGTCGACTTTGTTGATTCCAGCCAAACTCGATCAAAAATGGAACCGACACTTCAAACGGATGTCATCTCCATACCTCACGAGCCACCGGTCGACCAAGCGAATCATCTTTCCAGCGAAGAGCGCTACGAATCTGCACGAACGTTACCTGCAGCAAGCAACAAAAACAACGACTCCTACGACGACAACGATGAATATGAATCCAGCGCTGAATCCGTTCATGCCGTAAAAAGTAGAAAAAGTATTAAACATCAAATCGATCGTTATAGGTGAGAATTTCATCTGTAAGAGAAGTTCCGCCTCTTCTATACCTCAATTGCTTTCTCTCTTTTTCTCTCTCATCTCATCATTTTTTTCGTTTTTCCTCGAATCTTTCCCTCTTCAATTTTTCTTGTTACTTTATGTAAATAAGTAACTGAATATATAAATTAATATCCGCATGCGTTCATGAGAAGGACGATTGTTGGTTTATTTTTTGATTGAATGCTTTGTAACGTGACAATCGCTTTAATGATTCATCATACATCATGATATTATATGTTTTATTATACCCTAATTATAATACTATATGTGCAGAAGTTTCTGGTCTGGACACATACACATACACACACAACGTGCACACGCACACACGACACACACACACAATGAATAACAAACACCACAGACGCACAACAATGTATAACTGGTCAGCTGACAAGTGCAATTTCGAATGGTGCTGGTGACACGCATGAGATAAAACTTAATTTTTATAAGTTATATTATATATCTGGCTTAGGGTTTCAATAAATTATGTATATGTGCGTTTGTGTGTGCGCGTGCGTGCATGTGTGCTTGTGTGTGTGTCTTTGCGTCTGCATGTCTGTGTGTAATTGCTAACTTATTCCAATATGAACGTATAAACGTACATTGTATACCATTTCATGTAAATAACATTATAATACAAAAACTTTGTTTTATTTCTTGAAATTTAAATAAAAACAACAAAAAAATTAATTTGAACGCTTCTTTTGAAAAATTTTATTGGCAATGTTTGTTGCTTCATTCATATTGTCACCGCGTGCTCATGAGCTCGTGTCTACATCACAATTCGAGTCATTAAACAGTTTATTGTGTGTATGTACATTATTAAATGTGGTACTTTAATTGCTACTTGTTATTACATATACATATTATTATTAGTTATATTATTATTATTTATTTATTTATCTAAATGGATTTTGATTTTTTTTTTGTAAAAAATTTTTTTTGTTGTTTTTCCAAAAAATAACATGCCTCTTTTACCAGTCATTTTCTTGCTAGGTATGCTTTTTCGCATCAGCTCACCCAACAAAGGATTTATTTTTTCAGTCAAATTCATTGGAATACTGACATTAATTTGGTTTTTGTTTGATAATACCATCCAATATTTGAGTTTTAAATTTGAAAAAAAATTTTTAAGAAATATTTTTCATCACTGTTACAGACTAACCGTAACTTTGTACTACTCGAGATTCATGAAGTAAGCACTTGAATCGCAAAATCATTTTAGAGTTTATCAATTTAATTTTCTAATTAAAACGGTATCTTTAAAAAAATGGAACTTTCTTTATAAATTTATTTAGTCTTTTCAATCCAGAAAATATCAGAAGTTTCTAATTATCGCCAAAACTCTTAACTATAATTGAAACTTCAAAAGTTTCAAATTTAATCAGTCAGTAATATAATAATTCTCACTCATATGTTTTTATTTTATTGAATAACATTTATCGGATATAAAAGTCTTAAAAATACATAAAATTGTTCGTGTCAAGTAAAATAAATAAGCAAATAAATCTATTTATTTATTTATTCGTCAATGTGTACATGCTTTTGTTTGTATATGTGTTTATATGTATGTGTTTGTGATTGTCTGTAAATGTTTATTCTTTTATATTTTTTATTTGTTTAATCGTCTATATGTTTAATTATTCACATATTGGTTCGTTTTAAACTTAGTTATTAGGTTTATTTGTTCACATTATTAAACATTCAACATTATTCACATTATAAATTTCACCACACATTAAAAATACATTTAACTTTAGATCATTTCTGCAACTGAGTAATAATTTTCTCATTTTATAAAATAAATTACTTTATGCCTTATCATCTTATGTCTTCTTTTCTATTTTTCGCCACTTTAAAAATCTTTTTAATTACTTTTCATTCATTTTCTCTGCTTTCTTTCATTCTTCCTTTCTTTCCTTCTTTCTTCCTTTCTTTCCTTCTTTCTTTCTTTCTTTCCCTTTTCTTTTTCTTTCAGAATGGTTTAATTATCATCATCATCATACCACTATAGTTACTACGGTTCTTGTTCAAGACAGACGCTGATGCTTACCTCCGATTATCTAATTAAATTGTGGACACACACACACACACACGCGCGTGTACGTTTTATTTTAAATTGTTTGTTTTATAATTAATTTTTTTCTTATTCGTTTCACAAAGTATTTTATTCAGGCAATTTCAAAGATGGATTAATTAATTTTCATATTTTTTGATGAAATCATTCATATAAATTAAACAGTCTTCTTAATTGGTTTTAGGTTCATAAAGTAATTTAGTAATTGTCGAATTTTGTTCACTTTAAATTTATTCATTGTCTTGACTGATTGTGACAATTTTGATGAAAAATCGCCGTCAGATATGTTACACTAAAGTAATAAGTAATACAAATATAACCAATTTTAAACAAAAAAGCGTCTTGTTAGTTTCATATTTAACTTTTAATGTCGCAAATATTTATTTATTCATTCAGACCGAAAGTAACTTGGAAAATTAAGACGTAGAATAAGAGAGTGGCGAGCGAAATATACACATTCGGCATACTTTTTTTTCATGCTACATCCTCTTTTTCAAATCAATACATTGTGACCTGCAATTTGTATTAAGATTTATACGAGATCAGATGAGATAAAGCACTTTATCGAGGCGACGGACTCATCGGATTGAGAGCCATTTCTGTGGGTTGACTCGCGAGGAAGTAAATTATCTCATAAAAACAAGTTGGCGACTGAATTTATGATGGGAAATCTGAAGAGGTCGCGTTATACGCGAAGAAATTAATTGGATTGCATATTTATGAGGGAGAAAAGTGGAAAAGAAGGAACGTAATGGATAAATTTCCATGCGAATAGCTGTCTTGTTACTCACTGTACACGTATTCATCCTGCAAATGCAAAAGTGAGCGGACGTGAGATAAATTGAATGAAAACTCTTACAGATCGATTGCGTGCCGATTGACATGTTAAATTGGAATCGGCCGGATGGTCAGATGTTCGTTGTGTGGCAGACTTCTACACGGATTCACTCGAGCGTGGACCTCACGTACTGACACGTGCATACATCACTAGGTTAATTTCAAAATCATCAAACGATCTCGCTTTATATTCCACGAAAAAAAAATCATTTTATTTTTCAAAAGTTTTAATCGTATCTTAAGAAAAAAGCAAGTTTACCTGACGTAAATTCTTCACGTAATATCATAATTAAAATTCTTGATTCAGTTTTTCGTCCTGGCTAGTTCGATCCGAAAAGTTCATCATGAATGGTTCGTACTTACTACTAAATACAAAAAGATCCCCACACGTGCAATGCCTGCGATGCGTGGATTCACGCATATTCACATGCGTTGCGTGTTGGTACGTCTGAGTATTAGTTAAGAAGATTAATAATTATATTATAGCTAAGTCTTATCCTTTCAAGAATATCTACAACTGTGGTTAGAGATGATGAAGCAACGACAGCGCAGTTAGTTAGCTCGGCTCTTATCAATTCAACTACAAAGCACTCCCGTAACAAAATTATTTGTAATTTCCGATATTTTTCGTCTCTGCAAGGCAAGAATTTCAATTAAATTGACTTTTAGACACATTTTAGGTTAACAGAAAAAAGCTAATAAGTCGAGCCATCCACGTATACATTACATACAATATGTATTGTGCAATAAAACATAGCAAACAAAGTTTATATAATACAAAAAGTGAAACAAAAAATGAAAGTGACTCCCGCAATGAAAATTAACGACATTCAATGCTTCTACAGACACATGCACGTTGTTTGTTTTCTATTGACTAAGTCATTTTATATCACAATAGTTAAGTGTTTATTAAGGTTATATGCATGCATGCATACGTACATACATACATACATACACGCAATGCATCGCCAAACAAAAACATGTATACACGAGTAGAAAGAAGATGGTCAATTCTTTCTCTGATTTATAATAAAATAACAAGGGAAAAACTAAATTATATTACAAGATAATAATACTCTTTGTACAATGAATTAATAATTCTAATTCTAAAATAATAAATTATTTCGCCAAACTTCTAAATTATGAAGAAATAACTTTCCCTCCACAGTTCACTCTTATACATTGCCTCTTTCTTCTTAACTTTCCTTATCTAGCTATTCATTTACTGACATTTCGGGGGGATGAGCAAATGCACAGTACAACAAAACTACCGACTGAGTTACATACTTTCATAACCAGGCAAATGTATTTTGCATCAATCATTAATGAGGAAAAATTGCTAAAATCAAATTTCGGCAGAGATATTACAAAAAATTGAGAATGATTCAATTTCAACAACATTTTCATGTACCAATTTTGATGTAAATGAATGTTTTAATTTATGTTTTCATTGAAATAACCTCGCATGTAATGTAATTGAAAGCAGTTTAACAGAAAATCAATCAGTCAGTTAATCAATCAAGCAATCAATCAATCATTAAATCTTTAATCATCATTAATAAACTAATCAATAAGTACTGAAAACCAAACTATACAGACAGGTAACGGATCACACTTACTAATATTCATCCCGTTTGTAATCATTGAATTGTAGTATGTCAACATCAATCATTCAATAAACAAGCCAGTCAATCAATCAAACAAGTAAATCAAATATCAATCAAAATATCAGCCAGTCAATCAAATAATCAGCCAGCCAGCCAACAACAGACATTTTAATATTCATCACTTTCGTAATCATTAATTCGAGGCATAGCAGCATCGAGCGATCTCTGCATAACCGAGTCATCCATGTCGTTTGGTGTCGTTGGACTTGTTCTAGAATCTTCCTCATCCATCATGTAGCGCTTATTTATCGTCTCCTTAAAATAGAGAGATGTAAAGTGTGATTGCAACATTACTAATAGTAATAACTATTAGCAGTAATAATAATAATAACAATAGCAGCGAAAATAATAATTGTAACAATAGTATCGGTAGCAGCAGTAGTAGCGATGGTTGTTGTAGTACAAGTAGTAATGAGATTAATAGTTGTAGTATAGCGTGCGTGATTGCCACATTATTAGCAGTATGGATAAGGTGTCTGGCTCGGCTGTGGCAGTAACTGCGTTCAAATGCAAATGGATTCTCGCCTGTCACAGGCAATGTGTGGTGATGCATTGATTCACGTGTATGCAATGCAGTGCTGTGCATGCAATGTGCATTGTCCATAACTACTAAGAAATACTAAGAGAGAATTGTAAAAAAAGCAGGTAGGAAGGTAGGTAGGTAGGTAGTAAGGGTTAACCTTAATGTGATTGTTAGTGCCCTTGGGGTCGAGGTCCATGGCCCAGGAAAAGTTTATGAGGGCCAAATGCATATTGCCCATTTTTCTGTGTATCTATGGTAAATAAATATATAATTCAATAATTATAATACATTATATTTTATAATTTAAAAAAAAAATTTTTTTAAATGTCCTTGAAGTTATGAAAAATCACAATCATTTTTTCATTAATGGAAAATTTTGTAAACAAAAAAATTAAAAAATTATTTAAGACAACTTTCTATGAAAAACAAACTATAATTTTTTTAATAACAACAAAAATAATTATCATTGTCATAACTGTCATCATCAACTTTATCATTAACTATATCATTATCATCAAATCATCACCATCACCTTTCCAATAAGAAAATAAACTAATGATTCTTTCGGCACAATCTGTTTCAGTTCGTCTAATTCTTTCAGGGCCTCCTAAGAATAAATAAATAATTAAATGAACGTAAAATAAAATTTTTGAAGTTAATTTCATTGATGACAGTGATGAGGTGATGATAATGACGATGAGGATAAGAATGATGTCGATGGGAGTAACAAAAGGACACACAGCATGTCTTTCGTTGGCAAAGAGTACAGATGCCTTGTGGAATTTGCAGAGTGGATTCTTAGGCTCGATACTGATGGCATAGTCCAATGTTCTCAAAGCTGCATTCGATTTCTTCAAAGCATGCTGGACCTGATGAAATGTCATTGGTTCGTTGGTTTAATTAGATGGCGTTCGATTGGTAGCTGAGAGAATAAATTATGATAATGGCTTGTTATGTTTATTAGTGAGTTGAATAATAATTTAATTGTTGGTACCATAATTCGAACAAACAATTGAAAAATTAACCAATAAAGAAAAGAAACAAAAATGCATGCAAAATTTAATTATTAATCAACGAAGACAAAGCAATAAATAAACCACAAGAACAATATATCAAAAAGCATCAGACAATTATTATCAATCTCTTACCACCAATCAACCAACCAATCAGTCAATAAATCAATCCTTCAATTACAACTGCAAACTAACCACTCCAACATGACACAACAGAGCTGAACTTCTTGGATTGATGGCAAGGGCTTTCTCAAAGTACAGGCCAGCCAGTGAAAATTTTTCTTGCTTGTAGTAGACCATGCCAATTCCATACCTTGTTTGTATGAGTGTTTGTTTGTATGTGCAGTGCAGGTGTCAATCATGTTGATGTTAGTAAGAGCATGAATGCTCACACAGCAAAAATTTTACAGTTAAACAGCTAACCCAAACACTCAATCGATCAAACAACAAATCAACCAAACAACCACCAAACAAAACAACCAACCAACCATGCATTATAGTGTCGGGGATTGATCCTGATGGCGTTATCGAATGCAGCCATGGCCTTATCGAGTTCCTCAATTAATGCATACTCATGTCCAAGCAGTGTGTATGCATATGTGAAGTTTGGGTCAACTTGCATGGCTCGTTGGAAGAATTTTATGGCAACATCATGCTCCTTCTGAAGACTGAAACAATTGCCTGTGGAACACCAAGCCTGCATGTTTATCATGGTGTTCAGTTGCAAACATTTGTGAGTTGATGGAAAATTTCAAATACTCAACACTAAAAAATTCACAATTAAGAGAGCCTTTATCATTTTATTTTGATGGAATAAAAAGGCAAAGACAAAATAAGGGAAATAAAATAAGAGAGAGCTATGAAACTTGAAGAGCACAATGGAAACAATTGCAAGGAGCAAACCTCAGGAGACAACTTGTCGATGTCAGTGAGATCCTGAGCCAGAGCGCTGAGATCAACTTCAAGCTGCAGGTGCCAGAGTACAGTGCTGTATATCTCCATGCCTTCCATGCGATACGGCTCCAGCTCTCGGACTTTGGCATACACCTTTTCAGCCTGTTTCAATGTTTAACAACATCTGAAGTTCCACCAAGAAATAAAAAGCAAGCATAGCCACAAAACTTAATTGCTCTAAAAAAAATTTATTTTAAGGAGGACGTAAATAAGAATGGAATGTACAGCGCATAAAAGAACCAAACAAAAAGTTCATAACTTAAAGAAGCAACAACTCGTTAGAATTTTTAAAAGTACCTTCTTGTAATCACACAGTTCAAAATAAGCGCGACCAATCTGACAGAGGACCCAGCCAGTGTTCATGTGCTGTCCTGGCAGGTTCTCAAATATATCAATAGCCTGTGCACACTTGTACTGGGAGAGTGTTTGGTAGGCACTAGCTAGATCTTGCAATAGAAGCATCAAGCCATCTGTCGATGTTCATTTCAAAGTATTATTATCTTGCAATTTGGTGTACAGTATCATTAGAAGAAATACGTAAAAGTAACTGAGAAAATACTAAAAATGGAAAAGATAGTCATTTGAAACAGCAAAGACATATGAAACAGCAAACATTTGAAACAGACACATATATGAAGTGCGAGAAAAAACATACTAGCAGATTGTCGCTGCATCTCGGCAACATGTTGCTGTTGGGCTGCATTCGTTGCAGTGCATACAGTTGTTGAGAGTGTTGTTGCAGATGATGACTTGCCATTGCCTGTACTGCTCTGAATCAAACCAGACTCAATCCTGTTGCGTTCGTTCATCTGCTGAGGTGTCCAGGTTAGTTTTGATTTTGTTCTCTTACCTCCAATGCCAGCACGATTCGTCGACGATCGATTTTCTATAGAGGCCTGGTTTTTATTGTTCTCCTGGAAAATAAATAATGTATGCTTATATACTGATCAACTCATCTTCATTAATTTACATTTTCATTAATTTATAAGCTAAATTATCTGCACACAACAACAACAACAACGTAAAACAATTCCACATAAAGACAGCTAGCTGTCAACTAACCTTGACAGAACTGCTTGTGTGGTTGAACAATCTTGAACTCCTCCTCAAACCTATGGTATGGCTGGGACATCTGGCGGTCAAAATAATAATTTCTACATCTTCATCTGGCCAACCAGATTCTAAATTAAATCAACTTTAGTATCGCTATTCGTGTAAATATCTTTTTGCTAACATAATCTAATGAATTGAACCACACTCTATTAATACAATATTTCTTGCTATCATACAAACACTTTGAGGCAACTCATTTCAAAAACTCATTGCATACTATATAAATGTTTACAGTAAAAATAAACTGGAACCAGACAGTGCAAAAAAATTCGTTCTATTATATATTTTGGTTTCAAACCTAATTTAAAAAAGGTTCAACCAACCCCAGCAGTGCAGTATTTGAAGTGACATCTTTAGGAAGATTGGTGTTACCTGACTGACTGAAGACAGGCGGTTTGATGGCTCCATGCATTGACACCAGCGGCGCAGCAGTTGTTGAACTTTTTGGACCTGAACTCTGAACAGGAATGGTGTAAGAAGAAAAATATTAATTAATATGAAGAGATCATCATTAAAATATCACCAGAGCAGTAACTGAAGTGCTCTATAAGGTAAGTAACTTCTATGAATGTCTCTTGTAAGGCAAAAATATAAGCTAAAAAATAACACCCTGCAGACCAATGAAACAGCAGGAACTTGAAACAGTATGAAGTAGCGAAAAAAATATACTGGCAGACTGTTATTGCATCTCATGAAGCATACTCTTTATCCCGACTATACCATTTAAAATAAAACTAATTACAGAAATCTAAATAGAACAGGCAAAAACAAACTTTTAGTGAGATGGGGAGTGGAGAAGCCATGGAGGCGAGGACGGTGTTGAGGTTCTGGCTCAGTGGAATGGGTGTTAGATCAAGGGGCATGATGCCAAAACTTTTCAAATTAAAATACGTGCAACATGTACATCATTACATATTATAACAAATATAACATCAGAATCTATCAAACAGATGAAGCAAACAAACAGGCAGACATCAGTCATCCACACATGAAAAGTACTAAAGAGAAAATGACACAAAACTAACCTAGGTGTGAGGGGTGACATTCCAACCAAATTGGTGCTGACATCTTTATGATGAATGTAGAGGCTCCCTCTTTTGGCTCTGGGAGCACTGGGAAGAGCAAGTAGGGAGTAGTCAGGATCTGGTGTTATGTTACTCTGTGTGTTGTCAGGAGTGGCTATGTTTGTGTGGCTGAAGATGTCTTTTTGAGAAGTTGAGAACGTGTCTTCCTGTTTTAATATATTTTGTTGTATTGTGTTACTGCTTTGTTGTGTATTGAAAACTTTAGATTAGTCTACAGTGCTTGGATATATCAATGTAGATAACATTTTTTTCACTGTTTACAATAAACTTAGTATTTGAAAATTTTCATAGAATAGTTAAAAGACTAATTTGCTCTGTTAAAATTACCAAAGAAATAAAAAATGGTAAGAATGCTGACTAATTTAATGGCAGAAAATTGTGTCAGAGATGTCATGTGATCGGTGAGTGAAGCATTGGAGAGGTTGTGAGAGGTCGAATTGCACATGGATGCAAAGTTCTGGCTGGTCACTTTGAAAATTTGCTTCGGATCTGTTAAGTCTCCTGCATACAAAAAAAAGTAATGACACATTGATTAAATCACCGTTAAATTAATAAATTGATTTGTAGAACAAATTTTAAAAAGCTCTTTCATTTTTTCATTAGACAACACTTGGGACAAAAATGCTCATATAAACAAGAACCTATGCATATTACTAACCCTAAACAAACACACACACAACACATGCACACATAGACACACACACAAAGACAACCTATGCAATTTAAACAGTGGTACATATTCCAAAAAAATAAGCAAGAAGCACACATCTTTCAGCACACACACAGTTTCATCAAATACACGAACCTAATTCACAGAGCATTTCAAAAGACGACCAGAGAAATGGATTGAGTTTCAAACTGGCCTGAAAACATTCAATGGCTTGAGATTTCCTTTCAGTTTTACTTGAAGGGCAAATAAATATTATTTGATTTTAATTAATTTCAATATTTTAATTATTCCAACTTGTATTTTACTATCAATTAAAATATTGAATTCACAGTTTACTCAGAGAACAAATTAAGGATCAACGAAAAGATTTCAAGAACTGACAAATCTGCATATAGAAATACCAACTTGTTATTAAAAATTTAAATATTTTCAAAATTCTAGTAAAAAGTATTTCCAAATTATTTACCAAAAATAAAAAATTGTTATTTAATAGTGCCTGTTAAAAAGATGACCTTGAAAATGATTCAGATATGTTTCATAAACAAAAACTGTAATTAATACTAACTGATAAATATGTCCTAACAAGCTGAGAGCAAAACTGGCATTCTCTCCAAAATCTGTAATGACCATGTCTAAATTCCTCGTTCCAAAATCAAAATTTGTTTCTAATATCGCAAGTTCTGCTTCACTATATCTGTAAATAATTAAAATAAACATTTCCTAATTTTAATTAAAAAAAACCTAAAAAATGTTATAAAATAGTTTTTTAAAAGGGAATTCATAACAAATATGAAAAAAAAAATATAAAAATAATTAATTTAAATACAATAAATTATAATTATACAGACTTTTCAAGATCAAAACAACTTTTGGCAAAGAGATATCGACAGTCTGGGGACTTGGATCTATGACTTGATAATAACATGTAAACTTTCCATGGCTTCTTCATATGATAATAACAGGATCCTAACAAATATAAGGCTTCAGCATTGGCCACTGAAAAAAATTAAATGAATAAATCAGTATTTGATAAATTAAGAAATTAATCTCTACTCAACCACTGAATAATATACTACAAATAAATCTTAATATCTGCTATTTTTAATTTAATAATCATTCTCATGACGTTTGGGTAATCCTTAATGATAAGTAAACTGAACCAGGTTATTTAAAAATTGAATTGAAATTGAATTTTTTAATTAAACAATCCTAATATGTACTTTTTCAATATCAATTTTATTTCATTTACTAACTAAATTTTATTTATTATACATTGCTTAGTTTAGTTTTTTCTTAGACATTTTAATAAATAAAAATTTCATTTAACCTTCGGCATAAAGTCTTTCTGATAGAAAAGCAGCATCGGCATAATTGTAAAGGTTGAGACACTGTACAATGGCGGCCTGAAATGAAAAAAATCTTAAAATTTGAGACACAACTTAGAAATTAGTAAAGTTGATTTTGTGTACAAATTAATAAGATTTCGAAATTTAACAAAATTACCTTTACTGGTTCTAAAACAACCATTTTTATAATTTGTTGATTTAAATGTTTACAATTGAAGATTTTACAGGCATTTATATTGCGTTTTTTTAGGAATTTTTCATTTAAACAAATTCAAAAAATCGCCATTATTATATTAAGAAAAATGACATCGAATAGCAAAAGATAACCATATAAAATTTTTATCGCATAAAAAATTTTATAGCGCCTTAATAAATAAAATGTTATAATTATGTGTGTACGATTGAAGCTATATTTTCGTTAATGATTAATAAAAGTTTTAAAATAATTTTTATTTTTTCATTTTTTTATTACGCAGCTCTGACGAATTAACTGTTTAATTTCAATTTTAGTAACATAATCTATCCGCAATATATCTGGACCAGGATTCTCCAGGTTTACATCACCTTTAACTTGAGAAAAGTTCAAACGCATATCCAGATATTTGAGAGAAGATCTTAATTAAATATCACGCTGAAAATATTTTTCTTGGTGAATTTACTAAAAACACTTATTTGGTTATTTAAACAAGAGAGTATAACGGTGTGACGGGTTGTAGACCATTAAATATGGCGAACAAATCCACAACTGAGAAATTACAATAGCACGAGTTTAATGCAAAATTTAAAATATTTCTATTTTGTCACCTGGTTGTAGTTTGAAAAATACAATTCACTAGAATGGACATCTTATGACATATCCGGTTCAACGATGTCTGGGGAGAACTATCCTCTCAAAAATATTCAACTAAAACTACAAATTTCATTATCCCATAAGAAACAAAAACATCTGAAAAAATACAAATATTAATTTTATTCAATAATATACAAAAAGTATAAATTTATAAATAGCTGAATAACTGGCTGATATGAAACATTCAAAATTTTCATTCAAAAATATCAATTATTCCGCAATAATAAAACTAATTTTTAAGAAAAGATCCCCACATCAATGTAAATCAACTGTATGTACAAAACTAAAATCTAAACTTGCTAAGGTATGTATATATGTGTGTGTAT
>NW_008703718.1:3909717-4026703 GCF_000326865.2 Helobdella robusta | reverse complement strand
ATCTATATATATATATCACACACTTTATATATATATATATATAAATAAAAAAAGACATTTTTTTTTTTTTCTATATATATATATATATATATATATATATATATATATATATATATATATATATATATATATATATATATATTCAGTATTAGGTGAGGCGTCTTTTTATTGTTGTAATAAATTCGGAGTTTAACTTTACTATTTGGGTTGGTTGGTGTGACATTTTAAACATATCATCAATAAAAATTCGGTAGAATTTATAGAATATTGTAAAAATATATATATATATATATATATATATATATATATATATATATATATATATATATATATATTTGAAAATATGCGAACATACAACAAAAAAATTTTTAAATTCAATGATAATGAAAACAAATTTTAAAACGAACACACACACACACACACACACACACACACACACGCACACACGCACACAAATGCAGAAGTAACGAAGACAGTAGAAGATTGTAAAGTAGAATCAATGACGCTAAAAAATTGTATGGCAAGTCAAAACCTATTAAAAAAATGAGTAATAATTAAATGAGATTATTAATGTATGATATAATATAAAATGGACATTTTTTGAGGTCATCCTCAAAGTTTAAGCAAAAATACAACTTCATTTATTGAATGAAAGCTGTGTAAACTTCTGAAGTGTAAACAGTTAGAACACTTGTGAACATTCATGATGATAGAAAAATAACTTTGCACAGTTTTTAACACGTGTGTGTGTGCGTGTGTGTGTGTGTGTGTGTGTGTGTGTGTGTGTGTGTGTGTGTGTGTGTGTGTGTGTGAGCGCGCTGCAGTCATATTGTACTTTATGTAAGCAGAGCTAAGTTGTAATTAAATATTGCAGAAAAATTGAGTGACTGATCGTTCACGATACTACTGATTAATGATCAATGATTACATTAACAATAATAATATAACATTTCGTCGCTGAATAAAATTAACATAATTATTAAAAAATAATTAAAGTTTATGTCATTGTAAAAGCTTCAATCTTAAAACTGAAAATAACTGAAGGCTAAGAAATGTAATGTAAGCCATCGGTATATCATAAATATTAAACATAATACAGGATATATATTTAATCATTTATCTATTCACTCATTTAATCACTCACACACTCACTCGCTCACTAACTTATTCATTCATTCATTCAACTATTTATTTATGATATCATATATAAAATACATATACATAATCATTTGTATGAGTATATTTATAATATATACATAATCATTTGTATGATTATATTTACGCAACTTATAACCCATTATACCTAAAATAAAATTAATTTATTAGTAAAATAAAATTGAAAATTATCGAAAAATCAAATAAAATCATTCATACTAACATTAATAAAGACGAGAAGAGATTGGTTGGTACATCTAACTCCTAAAACCCAAATTAAAAGCTGATTAATATTAATAAACTAGAAAAATATATATATATATAAAATGGCCACAATGATCGACTAGATGAATAGTTGGGTTAGTTAGCTACATAACAAATAAATTAACTTTAATTCAATAACCAATGTATAACCAATTTTTAATTAATGTATTATGTATATTTGTTTGTCTGCTTGTTCGTGCGTAAGTGTGTGGTGTGTGCGTGTGTGTATGTGTGTGTGTGCGTGTGTGTGTGTGTGTGCGTGTGTGTGTGTGCGTGTGTGTGTGTGCGTGTAACAGTTATAATTAGGAACTTAGAAAAGAAAAGGAGACTAATATAAATAAAAAAAAGAACTTTAAAATTTGATTGGAAAATGGATATGCAGTAGGTAAAATGATAAAATAAAACAAAGAAAAATGATAAGGACGTAACGTGATGAAAAAATATTTAAAATGATAAAAACAAAACGCAATTATGATGAGATAAGTATATCGATACGATATGTACCATAAAATAAATAATGCCAAACTATAAAACTTATCAGCTGCAAGCTTTCTTATCCGCTGCAAGCTTTCTTATCCTCTTATCCACTGCAAGCTTTCTCAAGAAATTTTCAATGAAACGTTGAGAAGAAAAACAAAAAAAGAAAATAAATAATATAATATAATATTATAATATAATATAATATAACAAAATAATATAAAATAATATAAATATAACAAGATGTATGTACGATGCAAACATCAATGGTTCCGTACATTCCTAATTCTATATAACATTTTTCGCGTTCATGATTTTAGGACTAATAACATCAAAACTAACGGTTTTTATCTATAATGAATACGTAACATTGGACTCAAATAATCAAAATTTGTAAAACCTAAAATTTGATTTTATGTACAAATTATAACATTTATAATATTATATTCAACTAAACTATAATAAATAACTGTAAATAATGATAATAATTAATACATTCAGTTGACGCGAAACTATGTAAAATGATGAGAAAACGCTATTGTTGTTTTTTGTCGTCGTCTTTGGTGATGGAGTTGTAGCTGGTGATGTTGTTTTGAAGCTTTGTGATTTGGTGTTGCTGTTGTTGTTATCACTGTTGTTAACGTTGTTGTTGTTGTGGTTAATGTTGTTGTTAATGTTGTTGTTGGTGCTGCTAATGTTATCGTTGTTGTAGTTGTTATAGTTGTTGTTAATGTTGTGGATACATACAGCCCATCGTGTTGTTAACGTTGAGTAATCAATGCATCAGTTGCGTTACATGTGGAAAAATTGTTGCTGATTGTGTTGTTGGTACTGTTGGTATTGTTGGACCAGTTGTTGTGGTGGGGGGTGCCTGACGTTTCGGCTGAACGCGAAGACATCATCCTTCGATACACCTAGCGGGTGATAATTAAATATCTAGATATCTATCTAGTCTGTCGGTTAACCACGAGCAACGTAAAAGCACCGAAACTACACCACGGCCAAATAACTACAGCGTAAACAACAGCACAAACATAAAACAACGACATAAACATAAATACAGCAACACAACTTCAACAAAGGCAGAACATATCCATCCTCATCAGAACCACCACACCACGCCACATCACGCCACACGAGACTACATCCAACCACACCAAACCACACCACACCACAAACCAGTGTGTCCATACAAATCCCAGGCGGGCAGACGGTTCTCCTTGCGATAGGTCTCCCACCTCTCGTCATCTGATTCGTGCGTCAAGTAGCGCTGTCCCACCTGCGACTCCAACTTACGCAGGTCACACCAGCACTGATAATCCTGCAGTTTGGTGTTAAACATTCAAATTGGAAATAACTCTTCGTCATTTTTATTTTCAGCAACAACATCGTCGTCGTCGTCATCATTTCTGTTGCCAACATCATCATCACCCTCCTCTCTCAGTTCAGTTGTTGCGGTTGCATGCGGTTCTTGTTCGAATGCTGACTGCGCCAAACTTAACAAACACCATACGGGATCGGTGTGCAAACGAAGGAGGTGAATGCAAGTCGTTTGGTTACAGCAGTTTAAGTTTGACCTAGTAACCAAGCAAGCGCTCGTTGCCCATGTCGGAGTTTATATAGAAGCAACAGTCATTGAAACGCAAATTTAAGATCATAGCCATAAGCACAAAAACGTAAAAACAATCACAAATACACACAAAAACAAGCATAACCACAAACGCAAACAAAAAGACAACCAAACAACTTAAAAATTGAACGTAGCAGAGATGACGACCTGAAGCCAGATATGAGACAGTGACTTGTCAACTGTGAATCTCCTCCTTAGCTTCACCTGTAGCAGTCTGTATGTATGTATGTATGTATGTATGTATGTATGTATGTATGTATGTATGTATGTATGTATGTATGTATGTACGTATGTGTGCGTGCGTGTGTATGTGCATCCAATTTAATCAGAAATACATTATCAAAATTATCATCATCATTTGTTGTTACATTCCTCTTATTTTATAAAACTTTTTCAACAGAGAACACAAAAATTTAACGCTGATAGCTGGGACCTCAATTAATAAACAGCAGAAACTCTCAACAATCATTCATTCCATTCATTCAATTATTCATCAGCCATCGTAATAACAACAATACAATAAAAATACAAATAATAATAATAAGCAAACGTCCTTGACTTTGTTATCAGTTCAATGGCCTCTGGAGTGACCTCTTTCCACGGGTTGGCGGGAAACATGAATGACGCGTTTTGAATTTGGGCGGGAATATCTTCATCCTCGTTGAAGGGAAACGTGCCACTCAAGCTGAACGAATAACAGTAGATGACGTAATCATCGTCAGTCAGTCGGTCAATCAGTCAGTCGGTCGGTCAGCAAAACAGTAAGTCGGCCAGTCTGTCGGTCAGTTACTAAGTAGGGAACGAGAACAGAACAGAACAAACAAACGTAGCTAACTTACCTGACGTAAATAACAACTCCGACTGACCACATGTCTAATGATCTGTTGTAACCCCTGCTGGTCAATACCTCTGGAGCTGTCACGTGATTTGACAATTCAATGGTTCTCATCGTCATCATCATCATCATCATCATCATCATCATCATAATTTCGTTATCATCATCCTCCTCATCATCATCAATATTTCGCTTGCATCGTCTTCGTCATCACAAAAAACAACACTAAACTGGCAAATGAAAAGTACGAGAACGAAAACAGCACGACACAACACAATAACAACACAAAAACAACGTCAACACAACAACAACACAACAACAACGTCAATCCAACCAAACCTAAGTAAGCTGGAGTGCCGACAACAGATCTCCTGAAGGATTTCTCACCGATGATCCGAGCAAAGCCAAAGTCACATAATTTAACCTGCATGTTATAATAGATCATGCGTCTATCACCATCCTCATTTATCACCATCCTCATCTTTGTAATCATCGCCGTCCTTTATCACCTTCATCAATACGAAAAATAAAGCAACAAAAATATGGGAAACCGAAGAAAATGCGATGATGACGAACTTGAGGGAATGGAGTCTCAGAAGATAGGAGAACATTCTCAGGCTTCAGATCGCAATGGACAATATGCAGAGAGTGCAGGTGCTTCAGTGCTGTTAGGATCTGATGGTGAGCAAGTCATTTATGGTGATGTTGTGATGGTGATAATGTTGATGATGACACATAGATGATGATTTAGACGATGACATGAATGGTGACAAAGATGGTGACCTAGATGGTGACCTAGATGGTGACGTAGACGGTGACCTAGATGATGATGCAAATGGTGACGTGAATCATACAATTACGTAATCAACCGACCTGCGATATGAGGAACTTAGTAACCCTCTCGGATAACCTGCCCCGAGGACTCGATAGAATCATCTCCAACATATCACCCTTCAGCTTCTCCATCACCACAAATATCTGCAATGCGTTGATTGATTTCATCCAATGTATCCGTGTAACAAAAGCTGTATCTCAAACTAGCAAATACAGTGACAATCATTACGTTTATGTGTGTCATATCATTATCACTGGCCAATGTATCATCATCAAAACCTAATGTATCATCATCCATATCCAATGTATCATCATCAAAACCTAATGTATCATCATCAATATCCAATGTATCATCATCAAAACCTAATGTATCATAATCAAAACCTAATGTATCATCATCAAAACCTAATGTATCATCATCAATATCCAATGTATCATCATCAAAACCTAATGTATCATCATCAATATCCAATGTATCATCATCAAAACCTAATGTATCATCATCAAAACCTAATGTATCATCATCAAAACCTAATGTATCATCATCAATATCCAATGTATCATCATCAAAACCTAATGTATCATCATCAATATCCAATGTATCATCATCAAAACCTAATGTATCATCATCAAAACCTAATGTATCATCATCAAAACCTAATGTATCATCATCAATATCCAATGTATCATCATCAAAACCTAATGTATCATCATCAATATCCAATGTATCAACAGACTTGTACCCATGTATGCAAGCACTTATTTTATGAAATTAAGAAAATGATAAACTTAAATATAATTATTTCGCAATAAAAATATTATCAGAAGCAATTAGAATGACAAACCCTTTCATTTGTTTCGAACATTTTTTGAAGGTTAACAACACCAGGGTGATTTAAATCCTGTACGTGATGTATAATCAAGAGTTTTGTATCTTTGTATCTTTTCAATAAACAAACAAACAGATGAATGAAAAAAACATACATGGCTGGATAAACAAATCATAAACAGACAGACAGAAAGATAAACATCGAGACAGATGAAAAAAAACCAGACATACAAAAAATGACAAGCAATGAGATGAACATTCGAGGCAGACACAAAATGAGACAAACAAACAACAATACAGACACAAGATAAGATGAACAAACAAAAAGGCAAACAAAACCTAGTAACTAAAAACAACAAAATAGACAAACAAACAGCAAGACAGGCATACAGACAGACAAATAACAAAACAGATGAACAGTGAATGAGACGAAAAATGAGACAGACTAGTGAACAATCATCAACCAGACAGCAACAACAAAACAACAACAGCAGCAACCTGCAAGATGGCGACTTCATTTTTCAACTGGGCCTCTTGCTTCGTTGGAAACCTCAACTTGTCGATGACCTTTATGGCAACATCTGATTCGTCGCGTCGACATTTACCTAGACTCAGAAAGATGAAGAAGATGATGATCAAGGAGATGATGAAGATGATGATGATGATGGGGACGGTGCAGAGACGATCATGATAATGATGACAAAGTTATGATAACTATGACGACGATGGTAACTCCCTAAAAGTCAACACCATCAAGTCAGCACCATCAGGGTCAGAACAACATCGTCAAGGTCAGAACAACATCGACAAGGTCAAGGTCAAGGTCACAACAACATCGAAAAGGGGTCACCACAACATCGTCACATTAGCTTAGCTTAACTGTAAATTACCTCCGTAGACGACGCCAAACTGTCCGGATCCAAGAATTTCATCTGGAAATATCTGATACAATAAACTGACATCCTGGAGACATTTAATTTAAATTTAATTTAAATTTAATGTTAATTTAATAAATGTTGGGTTCAATTACTGTTTGAAAGCGCCACCCGAAGCTATGACGTTAAAAATTTATTTTCAAACTCATATATTATAATGGTATGTGGATTGAAATTGCATGAACGGCAGCACATTTTTTACTAATTAAAACATTTTCTCAAATAATGATGAAGACGATGACGATGATGACGACGATGATGAGTAAATTGATAATGATGATGAGAAGGATGAAAAAAAAGAGGAAGAGGATGACAAAAGATAAAAATGAGAAAAGTAAAAATAAATGGCTATTAACCAGAATCTCTTCCTTCTTCACGTTCGTGCTGGTAGCCTGCGAATCTTAAATAAAAGAGAAAAATATAAATTAAATTAAAATTAAATATTTAGAATAAGTAAAATAAAAAATTAATTTAAAAATAAAAATCTCATTAACCTTTGTCGCTATCAACGCTGGGTTTTGGGGTAACAGGGAGAAGGGCCTGGTGGATGGCTGCCTCCATGTTCCTCGCTTGCTCCAGTCCAATTCCGCTTTCTGTCGATGATACATACTCCTCACTACCGCCCTGGCTTGGATCGTCACCAACGTAGTATATCGTGTCACCTGGTTGGTTAGTTTTTTGGTTGGTTGGTTGGTTAGTTGGTTAGTTGTTTGGTTGGTTAGTTGGTTGGTTAGTTTTTTGGTCGGTTGGTGGCTTGATTGTTTGGCCGGATGATGGAGGAAATAGTTATGAGGATGCGGTAGGATTATTGATGTCAAATGCATTCAAACAGAATATAAAATGCATCCTAAAAAGTTGCCATCAGTGCTTGCTACTCAGTCAGACATACGCACGCACCAACGCACATACCGCACTAAACACACACACACAAACACACACAAACATGTAAATTGATAAAATCTTTGATGCAATATGCTGTTTAATATGACGCACATGTATGTGGGTGTGCGTGCTTGTGAAGTGTGCGTGCATGTGTGTGCGCGTGTGATGTTTAGAGAATAGAATCATGAGATTTTTCGCGTTTAAACTTGGTCAGACAGCGCCTGTATAATGAGGACAATAGAACGTTCGACCGATCGAGAAATTCCTTCCAGTCAATGAACTGCTTGAACAGACATGAATATGATGATGATGATGATGATGATGATGACAGTGATGATGACGATGTGAGTAAAATAATGACGATGATGGCAATAATACTTATAATGATGATAAAGACAACAAAATGACGATGATGACGATGATGATGGTGACGATGATAATGATGATGACGACGATAATGATGATGATGGTGAAGATGATGATGGTGACGATGATAATGATGATGACGACGACGACGCTGATGATGATGACAACGGATGGAGATTGATGAGAAAATGAATAGCACTTGATGTAGACGGAGACATGGAATGCCATATTGGCAAAGTCAGGAGGACTATGATCATCACTACTATCATCATTATCACCAACGTAACCAACAACCGGCATCTAGTTAGTTCAACTGCAGTGTCAGCACCGCTATACCCAATGACGTTGGAAACAACAAAAACATCACCATCATCATCATCACTTCACACAGACACACACACAGACACAGACACACACATACACACATCACTTTAACTAAATACACATGCATAAAAACCAAACAAACAATGTATATACGCATACACAATATACATACAGATTCATGCACATACACTGTATATATACACAAACACATCCATACACAAATAACGCAAGACAACATGTTATTTAAATAAAGCTCAATAATACGACATAAAACATAAAATACGATACAACAGGCTAATAACTTGAAAAAAATTATTGTATCCTGAAGATAATGGTTATTCAGGTTTTTATATTTGCATTTTTAAGATTTCGTAAAACTAAAGAACAAGCAAACAAACAAACAAACAAACATACAAACAAACAAACAAACAACGTCCTAAGATTCTGAGAAACCATCAAAAGAATCTAAACACAGCCGTGCAAAAAGCATCACTTATCAAATTGCACTCAACTAATAATGGTCTAACTTTAAATTTCATGCATTTTATGTTTGTGGAAGAAAATAAATAAAAAAAAATACATACACACTAAGCTTGCATACATTCATGAAATCATACAAAACAATCTACCTTACAAACATACGACCAACATCATCACCATCCCAATCACCATCACAATCACCATCACAATCATCATTACAATCATCATCACAATCATCATCACCAACATCACCACAATCATCATCACCAACATCATCACAATCATCATCACCGCCATCATTTGTATATTTTGTGTAATCTAAATGGTGTTCAAATCCAGGAAGCAAGGGAGCCGGTGATCATCACTGACAATGCTCCATCCATTCAACTCTCTACAACCAACATAACCAATATTTTTTCTTTGCACCAATTGTTGGTCAAACGCACGTATGTGGCAGCATAGAACATGGGGATTAATATAAATTGAGTTTTTGGGTTTTGGAGACAAGTTTGAGACCTCATTTTTACAAAAAACAACTTGAATTTATAGCCACTGAAGAGAACTGGACGACGGCTTATACTGATCTACACTGACATTACATTGTAAAAAACTACAGACAAAATATGAAAAAACGTGCATTCATACTAAAAATGCAAGCATAGATAGATACATTGATACAAACACACCTGCACGCACACACGCACCATACACACATACGCACCACACACAAACACACACACGCCACACACATACCATAGGCACAGGTACCCACCAGTGATGTGAATTTCAAAGACGTGGGGGTTCCGTTCTACCTCCTCGGGAATAGTTGTTGAAGATCTGGCAGGAGAGCTGGCGGAAGATGATGACGTCGAATTAAACGTCATCAACAAAATGTTTCTCGATATTGCTGTGGCAGCTGTTGCTGTGGTTGACACCGTTGAAGTTGATGTCGACGACGATTTTGCCGATAATGTTTTTGTAGATGATGTTTTTGTTTTCGCTGTGTTGTTGCTGTTTGTGGCGATAGTAGTAGCAATGTTGGTGGTAGCGGCAGTGGCAGTAGTAGCTGCAGGGCTCGACTGGCCGACATACGTGATATCAGACAGAGGGATTTCCTGCCCGAATAAACGTCACCACGCATCATCATAAATTCATAACATGGCACTTTAGTGACGGAAGGTATTAATTTCTACTCACCCCAGCCCATACAAACGGACGTAGTCACAAAACTACATATAAAGAAAGGACATAAAACGCATATATACATGAAGAAATACAAACACACATAAACACACAAATACATATATTATGTATTACTCGCATATACACACAGCAATATGAGCGTACATGAGTGCAAACAATATACGAACAAAGGAGTGAACGGTGAACAATGTAAACATGAACATGTAATAATAATAACCTTATAATATCGAGAAGTGTTCTCATCTTGATAAAGAGTTATAGTGTTGACATCCAGCCTCCAGAAATGTCGTTTCCTCTAGATATTAAAAAGCACGCACACACATATACATGAAAGTATATATATGTATATATATGTGTGTGTGTGTGTGTGTGTGTGTGTGTGTGTGTGTGAGAAAGAGAAAGACAGAGAGAGACAGAGAGAGAAAAAGAAGGAAAGAAAGAAAGAAAAAAGAAAGAAAGAAAGAAAGGGAGAGAGAGATTGCGTGCGTGTGGCATGCGTGTACAAAGTTTATCACATTATTTTTAAGAGTTGAAATTTTCCACATTTTATTCAATTAGATTATCTACTTTAAATCTTTCAAGCTCGCCTGCAGTTATTTCTAACTCAGAAGAAAGATTCAATTTATCCCAGTTTTAGATGCATGCGAAGTTGTCTGTAGTCTGTTGCTTGAATACTTGCTAGTTTGTCATCCATCGATATAAACTACGTTGTAATACTTTAAAAGTATAAATCGATCAATCAGCTCAAACCGTGCACACATCTTTAACTATACTAGGCGGCGAGATGGCTTAAGGCAAGCGCTGGGCCTACTGTTCAGTGACCAGGTTGCAGGCGAAAGGGGTCTCGGCAAAAGTGCAATGCAAGACATGTGTGTTGTAAGTTAGTTAGTTAGTTAGGCAGCTGATACGTCTGAAACATGCGTGCGTGTGGAAATGTAACACCAGACATGATACAAAAAAAAACATCAGATAAGATGAACTAAATGATACAATCTTGGAAACTAACAGTATTGTCCCTGTTAGTGAAGTGTACCATCCACCCTTCCCGAATGACCTTTGAACCGGCCTTCTTCATGTGCTTCACTGATTGGACGACACGCATCAGAGGAATGTTGGAACTGTTTGTCATGCTGTGAGTGAAAAGGATGAATGGATGGATGAATAGATGGATGGATGGATAATTGAATTTATAAATGCTTGCATGCATTGATGTGTTGATGGATGCTTGGTTGAATAAAAATAAAGAAAATTAATGATTTGACGTAAGTTTCCAATACATGAAAGACAAGACATCAAGGGCAACAATAAATTAAATCCCTAAAACATTCTCTGCCAGTTTAAAACCAGAAAGATAATAGTATAACAGGTTAAACTAACAAAAACATATAACACAAAAAAAACATAATTAGCAGCATAACTAGCAGCACAATTAACATAAATTAACATATTCCCAAGAACATACCAAACAGGGGGAGGAGCCATCTGCATCGTTTCATTATCATCTTCCTCGGCAACATCATCCTCGATCTGTTTGCTGTCGTGTGATAAGGAGAGGTCAAGGTCGGCTGAACTGTCAAGGTCGTTCAATTCCGTGCTGTCCTGCGAGCCGTACGTCTGAGCTGTTTAGGAAGAGTGCGAGGGAATGAATGATTGAATGAAGAAATGATTGGAAAATGAGAGAATGTAAAAAAATGAAATGAATAAATGAATGAATGAAAGAAGAAAAGAAAGAATTTATGAACACGAAATGAATGAAGAATAAAATAATACATGAATGAAGGGATGAATGAATGAATGAATGATGAATGAATGAACGAATGAATGAATGAATGAACGAATGAACTTAAGTAGATGAAGTAAAAGTAACACAATTGTTTTTTCCTAAAACTAAAAAACGCACTTTTTGATGTATGCATTGAGTGGAAGGATAAATGGATGAATGTATGAATAGATGGATGAATGGAGAGATGGATGGATGGATAAATGAAAGGACTATTATTCTAAAAGTTCAATAAAAAATGAATGAATGAATGAATGAATGAATGAATGAATGAATGAATGAATGAATGAATGAATGAATGAATGAATGAATGAATGAATGAATGAATGAATGAGTTAATGAATTAATGAGTGAAGGTAAATAGAGGAAGCGCGTTTTGTTTAAAAAAATAAAAAAAATTATTACGATTCCCAATAAAATTATTATTTACCCATAATTTATTACCCTCATTGAAAAAATATAAATCATTATCATCAAATTATCACCACTACATATCATCATCATCACAGTATGGATGATGATGATGATGAAGACGATGATGATGACGAAGACGATGATGATAACGGTGATGATGATGATGATGCCAGTCATTATTGCATGATCTCTGCTTATAAGTAACGGTAATTTTAAAATGAACATAAACATTGGCGGAATTGCTTTTTTCATCATTGTCATCATCACATCATCATTATCATAAACATTCATTCATTCATCATCATCATTATCATCCTCATCATCAATAACATCATCATCACCATCACTATCATCATCATCATTACCATCAGAAAATTCTCGATACGTATGTACATTGTCATCCCTATATCATCATCATCATCAAAAAAAGTATATGAAAATAAAATTAAAATGTCGAAAGATAGAGAGCTACTATCATGATACGTATCTGAGCTGTATGTACAACAAAAGGTTTGACGCGCGTTTGATAAAATGTTTGGGTGCTTCGATAAATTTTATAAATATCAATTAATTCACTTATAAAGACAGATTATGCAATAATAATGATCGGTGAATAGCAATGGTACATTTATTAATTACCGGTACGGTACACCGGTTTATTACGTATCGGTTTATTAATTTATTTGGTACATCGTCAAAATGTTGATAAAACAGTCAAATTGTTGTCGGTAAAGTACCAATATCCTCATCATCACCCTCATCACCATCACTATCATCATCATGACTAACATCCGTGACCCCACTTGACCTCTCCGGGGCAGTTCTTTGGCAGGAGTGGTGCACACCTCTTGTGGCAGTTGAACTTGCAGTCTGTCGGTGTGGTGATACGTTTTTGTCACCTTTACTTGTATTGTTCGTCATGTTCGTCAAGTTCGTCATGTTGTCAACGTTTGTCACGTTTGTCGTGCTAGTACTGTTCTTCATGTTCGTAATGTTCGTCATATCCGTAAAGTTCGTCCTGTTCGTAAAGTTCGTCATGTTTGTAATGTTCGTCATGTTTGTAATGTTCGTCATGTTTGTAATGTTCATGATGTTCGTCACGTTTTCATGTTTGCATACGCAAAATGTCAGTCAATGTTTTAACTCTCGTAAAGTTAACGATATTTTTTTCAAACTATTAACGTTGGCATGTCTGTTGCTTTGGTTTTAAATGGTAAGAAAGACTTTTCCACGCAAACTCAATTGTCAACTCCAAAAACAGGATGCATTCATTGCCTGCCACATTCACGAGTTTTCGTTAATTTCAAACATTCATTTTTCGGAGAAGTAACTTGATGACATCAAGATACATCATCCTCATCTTCATGGCCATCATTAATATTATGGTTATGACTATATTGACTAATTTAACATATCTGCACACAAAAAAACTACAAAGAGATTGCGTAGGAAGCATACGATGTAACTGACACAGCGTACTGCACACGCAAACAAATCGTGCAAATCAACATCACTTCATCGTCTTCCTAAAGTCAAAAAACAGCCCAACTTAAAAAATATCTTTCAATTCAGCAGAGCAAACAAACTAAACAGCAAATACACAAAAACCCACAACAAACAACAACAAACAAACAACAACAAACAAACAAGCAACAACAAACCAGAAACTAACAACATTTGAAAAAATGTGAAAAACAAGAAATCAGTCTTCCCACCCATCTCGTCCGATTAACCGACCGACCGACCGACCAACCGGCCAACCAACCAGCCGACTGACCGGCAGATAAACACGTAAAACAAACGCAAGTTGAGATTGGGACCAGCGTGTTTATTTAGGGGAAAAAATAAATAAAAACAAAAGCAATAAAGATATGAAAAGGCAAACAAGCCTAAGGACAGATAGACAGACATGTTGTACATTCAAACATACATCCACACACACAAACTTACACAAAAGCATTCATATCAAAACATACAAACAAACAAATAAGCACACACACACATACATACACACATACATAAATTTACATATGAAATACAATCTGATAATCATAAAATATGGAAAAACAAACGAGCTAACAGAGAAAAAGAAAGGCATATACAATGTACATACAAACACGTAAACCTAAACATACAAACGCATAAACATACCCGCATACATACAAACAAACTTGATTACATGTCAAAAAAAAGTTAACTTGATAATCATGAAAAACCAACACTATGAAACTTATTCTTGTATAAAAAAAAACAATTCTAACTCAATTGACAACAAAGATGGATTTTAAATTAAATAAAAAAAAACGTAAGTGGCGTTTTTCCCACAAGACCACCTCCTCAATTCTTCACGCAAATGCAATTAAATTCAACTGAACCGATCAATCAAAGAAAGGAGGAAGAGTTATAAGTGAATTGAAGCAGGCACTACTCTAAGGGCAAAAAGGAGAGGAACCTGTAAACATGTAACAAGCTTATGCTGCATATATATATATATATATATATATATATATATATATATATATATATATATCTTACATGTAGAGACAAATATAAATGTGTTCATGAAAACAAGCATGTACAGTAACATACATTGCGTGAAGCATCCAATAATAATTAATCGGGCATGAACATTAACATACAAGCTTACAAACACACATGCCTATAACATAGAGATGCAAACAGGAAAGAACACGTAAGGACAAACACCTATCTGAACATTCCTTAAAAAATATAAACAGAATTTATAACTTGCTGCGTCTACAGAAAGAAAAAACAAACAAAGTCATTCAGGACGGTGATGAAAATATTTTCAAACACTGACCAACTTCATTGGCTTAATATAAAACAACGTACACACGCGTAAAAGTAAACAGATATGTAAGTATATATAACAAACACACAATGCAAACCAACCTTTGCACTGTAATCCCTGCCTGAAAAGACCCTTCAAAAGTTTCTTACAGTGCTGGCAGACAGTGGGTCTGGTGTAGTTGTGGTAGATGAACGTGTGTGGCACCTTGATCCTCCAGGCATACTCTTTCTCCATCCACAGTGGTCGACCACTCCATGATTTCGATCGACTGTTCCGACTGCCCGAATCACTTTTCGCGGACGAGCTCAGAGCACTGGCCAATGGGATCTGCGCCAGATGCATGCATGCATGTTCATAATGACATTAATAGGAGTCACTTTTCAAATAAGTAAAATGTCTTAAGCGAAATGAACTCGTTGGCAAATTATGTATTTATTCAGAGAAATAATATAGAAGTCCGGCAACTTGATCTTCAGCGGCGTTTGGAGATCCCTGGTTGCTACTGCCCGAGGACAACCTCCTCTGCCTGGAGTAGTTGCAGTTGTTCGGGATCTTGTAAGCACACCTCTTGTGGAAGTTCATCCGACAGCCTAATTCATTCAATGGATGAATAAGGTGAATGAGTGAATGAATGAATGAATGAATGAATGAATGAATGAATGAATGAATGAATGAATGAATGAATGAATGAATGAATGAATGAATGAATGAATAAATGAATGAATGAATGAATGAATGAATGAATGAATGAATGAATGAATGAATGAATGAATGAATGAATGAATGAATGAATGAATAGATAAATGAATAGATGAATGAATGTATATTAAAAAAAAATCGAATGAACGGACAGACAGACATAAAAATGGATTAAGGTGAAAGTAATTGGAATTTTCAATGAAAAAAAACTCAGCTATAGTATTTTTATACCTCATCATTTTCATTATCGCAAAAGACAAACACGTCACACAAAACGATAGATGCATGATATACAAAAACTGAATACTTTAATAAAATAAACAAACTGCCTTCCTTATTTTATTAACATCCAAAAATCAGTTAACTTTTATGAAAAGAAGAAAGGGGAAAGAACGAGAAAAGAGAGAGAGAGAGAGAGAGAGAGAGAGAGAGAGAGAGAAAGAGAGCAAAAACATATAAGAGATAATTAAATAGCTAAATCAGAAAAAAACAAATTTTGGACCAAGTCACAAGTTCCTGTCATTCACCTTCACTAATATCACATAATAAATTACTTAGAGAATGAATATCTCGACATTCGCCGCACTCACTCACACACACGCACACATAAACACACACTCACGCACACACACATACACCCACGCACGCACACGCACACAAACAAACGAGCAAATACACACATACACAAACACGCATACACACATATTTTAACGCGTGCGGTAGGTAGACGTTGTTGATATTGAAATTTTCGTTGTTATTATAAGAATGTCATTGCAACTGATGTTGTATTGAATTTGTAGATATTGTGTAACTATTTATGTGATTTTTAAAAAAATAGTTGAAGGTAAAAGTGGATAAATTGACTGATTACAATCTAGTTTTATGAAATTATCAAAACGTAAAAAAAAACAAAAAGGATTTATAAAAAAAAATGGAATAGGAAAACTTTAAAAACTTTATAATTGCAAAAAAATGATAGATCTGCAAATTGTTTGTAGGTGGGTGTGTAGGTAGAAAGGTGGGTGGTAAGATAGTAGTGGTGCATATGGTGTTTCTTATAATGTTAAAACATGCTGCTAATGTCATGAGGCAAACTATTCCACATCAAAATGTCACAAAATAGTGTTCACGGAAAAACATAAAATAAACAAGTTACCTGTGTGCGTGCGTGTCTACGTACGTGTGTGCGTGTGTGCATGTGTGTGTGTGTGTGTGTGTGTGTGTGCGTGTGTGTGTGTCTGATAGTACTAAAGTTAGCGAACCGAATCAACTTTATTTCCAAATAATGGATTCTTATTTTTTGGAACGTTTTTTTTTCCATTTCTTTTCTGGATTTGAACTTATCGTTAGAAAATTTTAAATCTTTCAAATGAGGAAACTAAATGAAGAATAATAAACGAGCACTTATTTTATTTCAGCTGCGAAAAAAAAGGCTGAATTTCAAAATAAAATAGTCAATTACTTGAAAATATTAATAAAGAAATCAATAAAAGAATAAAAAAGGTATAACTTAGAAACAGACAATCAAACTGATAAATAAACAGACAGACAGACAGACAGACAGAGTATGTAATCAAAGAAGACATCATTAGTGGCATATTTTATCAGGCAATAATAAAATAACTTTATCACCAGGTCTTCAGCTGTCAGCAGTGCAATCAATATTGACACTTATTGCTTTCATCATTATCATCATCCGTAATGTGGTCAACGTCACCAGCAGCCGCCGTAGCATCCACAACAGCGTCATCATCACCACTATCATCACCATTGTCATCATAATCATCACCGTCACCAGGAGCAGTATCATAATCAGCACCAGAATGTAATTATAGGAGAAGGCAATAAGGTTGTACACAAACACAGCAGAGAAAACATTGCCAATTTATTTATTGTTACCATCATCGTTATCATCATCATCGTTAACATCGTTATCAAGGAAACATCATCATTTTCATCATCAAGCAGACATTATTATAATTATTATTACTACATATATTATTATTATTATTATTACCAGCACCACCATTATAAAAACTGTTCATATTCGCTCAACAAAATCAACATCATAGTCTAATCATCACCGTAATAATAATAATCAACATTTCACTCACATTTAACCACATCATAAAAGACAATACATCAATTATAAACACATCATTGATACTAGCTAGCACCATATATCAACATCGTTATCAACCCTATCATCACTACATCAACTCCATCATAAACATCATCACCACACAGGGTCAACATCATCTTCTTCATCAACATTCTCTTCTTCATCAACATCCTCTTCTTCATCAACATCATATTCTTCTTCATCAACATCATATTCTTCTTCATCAACATCATCTTCTTCATCAACATCATCTTCTTCATCAGCATCCTCTTCTTCATCAACATCATTTTCTTCTTCATCAACATCATCTTCATCATCAACATCATCTTCTTCATCAATAGCAGCAGCAGCAACAACAAAAGCAGCCGAGACAGCCGCAGACAAGTTGTGTTGTTAAAAGCGACCATATAAACATATGTCATCAAAGTCTGTCAAACAACCACAATAGAGAAAAAGATAAAACTTAACACGGGCATAAACAAGCATAAAATAAACCCTTAGCACGGCACTTAAAAGCGAATAAAGACAAAAAACACACACACGCACGAACACACACACGCGCGCACACACACATATACACGCAAGAACGCACGTACACAATGTAGCTCACAGCTAAAAGCATTTATAAAACATCATTCTAATTGTGATTGCTAGCGCTGATATTAAAAAGCAATAACGTTCTTATAATAAACATTCCCGGTCCAACACGATTAATGTAATGGCCACATACAAATTTATTTTTAATTAATTCGTTTATTTATATAATTTTACGACATTTTAAGAAGCCAATAAAAGTAAATTAAAAACAAAATATAGGTAAATGACTTTAGACGCCCCAATTAACATACACATCTCCATCAGCAAAATAAACTTGTTCATATGCCCGAGTTAGATGGCTTAATTTGAAATAACCACACTAACCAACACATTATAGAAGTATTGAACTAGGAAGGAGTTAATGACCTAAGATATTTTTCTATAAATCTGTAATGAGATAGAACAGGGGTGGGCAAACTACGGCCCGCGGGCCGCATGCGGCCCGCCGACCTATTTTATGCGGCCCGCGAGCCCTTGTACGCACTTCAGATTTACATATAAAAAATGAATTTTTATGTTTTAGAATTGAATTTTAAACATTTAATTTGAAGCCATTGTATTCTAGAATTAAATTGTTAAAAATTTGCTTAATATTGTTCATTCTAATGGGTGCTAACGCTACATCTAATCAATGTATTCAAGCGGGCCCGCCTAGCAAGACATAGACTATTAGCGATTCCTTTGTTTTTTATTCATTTTTATATAGTTGATCTTCTTGTTAATCTTTAATTTAAATACCAGTTTTTAATTAAAATGTTAAAAAAATATTTAAAAATTAGAAAAAAATTTAAAGTTTTCTATGTATTTATTATCTCAGTCCGCTTTGAAAAGCTTGCGAAGTCCTCTGAGTTTTTAATTTTTACGCACAAATTTCTAATCGCAATAAACATTTTGTCACAATAATGTCATTATTATCACAAAATTGTCATTCCTGATATTTAAAAAATGTTGAATCGAGCTTATTAAGACAAAATTTGCTCTTCTCCAGTCGGGCTGACATCGGCGCTTGACCGAAGTTGGCTGATTTAAATTTTCTTCCAACAAAATCTCTCCTATCTAGGCCGCATTATCACTATATTTATTCTAGCTATATGGTCCATTCTAACTTGAACCTTTCAGTCTTTTATTTTAAATTCAATGGCAACACTGTTTAAAATTGAATTTTGTGCAGGAGGAAGCCATCTTTGTATTCTTTTTTAATTTTTTTGTTTCGTATTTAAAAGTCATGTCTGCTATCAAGAAAAGAAAAATAGATGACGAATGTCGAGTATTTAATGAGGAATGGACAACTAAATATTATTTCATTAACGTCGGTGGAAAAGCAGTTATTGACTCAGTTGTTGGGGTAATAAACATCATCAGAGCCAGAGGTCTTAACCACAGACAGTTCAAAACATTGCTCGAAGATATGGAAAGTGAACATTCTGACATACTCTACTACTGCAGTGTTCGTTGGCTAAGTCTTGGCAGGGCACTGAGCCGAGTCTGGGCTCTCAAAGAAGAAATAGTTCTTTTTTTAGAAATGAAAAGTATCAATTCTGATTTTACTACAAATATTAAAAATGAACAATGGAAATTAGATTTTATGTTTGCCATTGACATTATTGAAAAGTTAAATGAATTGAACAATAAACTTCAAGGCAATGGTTTGTTTGCACATGACATGTATTACCATGTTAAATCATTTCAATCAAAACTTGCCCTGTTTTCTAGACAAGCAGATGAAAACAAATTCTGTCATTTTCCATTGCTAAAACAGGAACTAATTTCTGCTGAAGTAGCACAGAAATACAAAGAATAAATACATGATTTAGCTAGGGAATTTGAAAAAAGATTTGAAGATTTTAAAAACCTGGAGCCTTTGTTTACAATTCTCACAACACCATTTTGTATAAAAGCTGATGAAATACCTGAAGACTAGCAGTTGGAACTGCTGGACATGCAAGCAAATTGTGAACTGAAAGAAAAGTTTAAATCAGGTCTTTTGTTAGAATTTTATGGCTCTTTGTCTGATGTAGCATTTCCAAATTTTAAAAGATTTGCTGCAAAAATGTTTTCAATATTTGGATCCACATATATATGCGAACAAGCATTCTCTTGTATGAAAATAAATAAATCCAAAAATAGGTCCATGATAAATGACTGCAACCTAAATGCAATAATGAGAATAGTGACAAGTGATCTGGCTCCACAATTCAAGAACATTGTTGAAAATTGTGAACAGTTCCATACTTCCCATTAATTAGAAAAACTTTTGTTAATAAAACTTATTTTTTATATCAGATTTACTGTAAAACCTGTTATATATGTAATTGACAATTTTTGCAAATAAATAAAAACGTAATTTTTGGCATAAATAATTTATTTATAGCTTTAAAACACACACACACACACACACACACACACACACACACACACACACACACACACACACACACACACACACACACACACACACACATATATATATATATATATATATATATATATATATATATAATGAATATATATATATTCTATTTCTCTTTTGTTCAAAGTCATTTGTTTTACTGCAATCTTATTTGGGGAAATGCAAATAAAACTTGTATACAGGAACTATTCGTTTGCCAAAAAAAATGTGTTAAAGCACTTTTTTATTCTAAAAGACCAAATGACATCCGTGATAATTTTCTGATAAATCGGCTTCTTTCTGTGTATGAAATAAATTGCTATAAGGCCTGCTGTTTCCTATTTAAAGTGATAAAGGGAATATCAACTAAGGGTGATATCGCATCGATTGTCTTAAATTCAATCCAGGTTCCAAGATCTACTAGAGTCATTAGTGAAGTCTCATTCAGGACATTAGTAGCTACTAACAAGCGAAGTTCCAGAATATTCTGTTTTTATGCGCCAAAATTATGGAATGATCTTCCCAATTATTTAAAAAAAATTGACACTTTTAATAAGTTTAAAAAACAATTGAAGGTTTTTTTTGTTGCTTCTCATGATTTCATTTATTTTTCTTATTATTAATTAATTTTCCTTTTCTAATTTCGGGTTGACATTATTATTTTTCACGGTTTCTTATTTAATCTAATTAATTGTTCAATTTTCATTTTTTGTTTTCCAATATGACTGACATTATACTTTGGGCTATCATCTTAGTTAAGGTCACCATTAATATAGCATACATTGCTAAGGTTGCACCTTTTTCTTTCATTATTTGATTGAAATAAACTTGTGAAAAAAAAATATATATATATATATATATATATATATATAATGAATATATATATATATATATATATATATATATATATATAATGATGCGGCCCTCCAAAAGTAAAACGTTTTTCAATGTGGCCCTTACGACAAAAAGTTTGCCCACCCCTGAGATAGAAAGATAATATATCTGATGGTAAATCTACTGATATAATGAATATATTACAAATTGAACTGTATATCTGAGCGACGAAGGCGATGGTGCAATGGTTGAGATGCTTGGCACTGTTGTTGCAGTCACTGCCCCTGCCCATTTGAGTGGGTTCGAATGCAAAGAAATTCCAATCTATCACGTGCAATGTGTGTGAAGCATACCTTGATTCACCTTGATTAATTATATGCGTTGTGACTTATGCTGATACTTTTGAGGAATTTTAAAAAATTCTTGCGTGATTTAATGAGGAAAGTTGTTTGCTAGACCAATTAATCAATCGATCAATCAATCAAATGATTCATTGATTAGTACGGACAAACATATAATATACGTGCGCATATGTGTGAATGTATGTGAGGGTATGTATATATCTATATGTATATATGTGTGTGTGTTTTTGAGTGTCTGTGTGAAAGCATGTGAGTTACCATAAGCCTGCCCTGCTAAACAAAGAAAAACTTTACCATTTATTATTAAGCATTCATTATATGTGTCTTTCCTTATAAAAACAGGTACATACATGCACATATGTGCATACAAAAAGACACGTACATACACGTACGTACAAACATAACATATACAAACACACACACATATTTACAAACATACACACAAACAAACAAACAAATACTGACCATCACATTTGAGCCCCTGCTTAACCAGTCCAAAGAGCATCTCACCGCAGAAATCACAGAAGTGCGGAGATTTGTATGAGTGGACATGCAAGCTGTGTGGTCGTATCTGCAAATCTTCCATTGCCGTGTCAGCTGTTTGGCGGTGATGGTGGTGAGATGAGATAAGATGGGATGGTGTGGTGGTGATGGGGATGGTGGCGATTTACATGGATGATTGCGATGGTGATGACTACGTTGTTGGTAATCTTTCAATCATTTTAATAACACACACAAATGCCATGACAGGAAAATTAATATAATTATGGATGAGAATCGAGATACAAATACACAAACATTCAAACAACATCCAATAAACAAAACATTAACAACAAAACATTAATAATATAAAAAAAACACCATAACCTAAAGAAAAGCAAACGATGAAGATGATGAAGACGTTGGTGATGAAACATTATAAAGTTAATAAAATTAAACATGTCTGTTTTGTGATTTAAGTTAATGAGTTTTACCTGGGCAGAATGAGTTTATTTATACATTACTTACACATTAATGCAATTATGATTGATCTATCATTTTTCAGCGCCATCAATTTTTGCCTACCTTTCACAAGAGTTTCTAAATTTTTAACCGAACAATTTTTTTACTCTGACGGCATTTTTTAATGATTAACAATCTTTCGTAGTTCCACTATAATAAACAAAAGTTTAAAAAACAACGAAGCAAAAAAAAACTTTCTATGGAGAGGATGGATGGATAGGAATAAAAACTAAAGTGTAAAAACTTAGAATCCATTTTCTGTGGCCAGCCGAATTTTTTCTTCTCTCTCTCTCTCTCTCTCTCTCTCTCTCTCTTACTCTCTCTCTCTCTTCATTTTTTTTTCTTAATTTTTTTGGAAAATTTAATTTCGTCCGAAGTTTATCTTTCCGGGAAAATAAATATCACCATCCGCACTATCCTTTCATAATCTAAAAATAGCATTATCATCGCTGCTCTGCTACCAAACCACCAAGCAAACATTCAACATCATGGTCATGTTGCAATCCCCATCTTCATCACCACCATCGTTAGTATCATCATCACCATCATTATTATCACCATCATCATTGCCACCATCGTTATCATCATCATCAAATTACATCAACATGCTGTAACTTGCAATCATCATCTTCACTACCATCACAATCATCATTTTTTTATATTATTATTATTATTATTATTACAATCATCACCATCATCGTAGTTATCCTCTCCGTCATCATTTGCATTACCGATGACGCGACGGTGTAACGGTAAGGTGCCTGACACTGCTATCGCATTGACTGGATTTGATTGCAAGGAGATCCTTGCCTGTCACATGCAATGTGTGTGAGGCGTTGTTTAACGCGTATTTACATGCGTTGTGTGTTTCTTTTTGATACCTCTGAAGAATTTCGGAGAATTGTAGTTAATAAATAAACAGATTACATTTTTAGTTTGCTCATTGTACATATAATGCTACTTGGACAATATAATTAGGGATGGTTGATGTTCATTTAACATATTTACTGATTAAAACAGATACTTAATAAACGCATGTATCTTAGTATTTACTGCATCATAAGTAGTAGCAGTTGCAGATTATGTTGTATTTATAAATTAAACAGACAATGAATGCTTCATGTCATGTGACAAATCGAAATTTATCTTTATTAAATTGTATGATATTAAATGTTTATTTATTATATCATATTCGCAAATAATATTTTTTATATCATAACTATCATTACTGATACCACTGATATCATTTTATTGATACTACTGATAATAATGCCAATAGTATATGCAAGATATCATAAAAATAAATCAAGTCCACTATTTGTTTTATAATGATGCGAATGAATTATTCCACGTTAAATTGTATAATATTTCACTAGAAGCTGAAGCCAGCAATACAGTTATAAGAATACTTTATCAAACTTTTAAAAAAAATCAGCAAAAAATGTTTTGAACCTACATTAAGGTAAACAAACTTGCTGATTATAAAGGAAAAATGTTGAATGTTAGAGATAAATGTAGGAATTATTTTTGTATACATTTTTTCTAAACCAATTTAAATACCATGACATTTATATATTTGAGATACCGTTTAGATGGTTTTATTCAACATAATGAAGTTCATCTGCTGTGTTGCAGGTATGGAATATTCTATTGAAAGAAGAATTAATTGAAGAAATAAATGGCATCCAATATGTTCCCGTGATGCTGACTCATAACAAAAAGAGGGAGAACAACAATGAAACAAATTACATCAGACCAAAAACAATTTATCCTTCCAAACCAAATAGAAAAATATTATTAGAGAAAAAAGAGTTGCTAACAATTTTTTTTGATTAAAACATCCTAACAAATGAACAACAACAAAAGGATAAGAAAAACCTGCTAAAGGATTTGCTAAGATAGAAAGGAGAATCAAAATAACCACCAAAAACTTATTGAAAAAAGCACAAAACCATGAAACCAAAAGAGCCATAAAACACAATTATGGCAATGAAAACCAACAGACTGCATCATAGTTGATAAAAAACAAAATTCTTCCCTGAACATCATAAAAATTTAATCAGTCGATCAGTCATTTTTCAAAAACTTAAATTCTCACTGCATCAGAGAAAAAAATGAAAGGTTACAAAAAGCACATAAAATACTTTCTGATAAATTATGTAACTGGGGCCAAAATATAAAATTGATAGAAGGTAATGCATCAGAAGAATATCAGTATATTAAATAGATTAGATAGATAAGTAGGTAGATAGATAGAGTTAAACATATGCTCAAGTGCACACGTTTCAGACCTTAATTCCAATATATTGGAAAGAATGATATGCACAAAATAATGGAATAGATGTGGGGAATTTTCATTAACATCAAGAACAGAAATGTTAAAAGAATACAAAAAACAACAAACAACCAACAACAACAAAATTATAAACAAAACTATATTATAAATTTATGAAGTAAATAAATATAAAACATGTTTATTAATTTTTAGAATTATTCATGAAAATAATAAACTAAATAAACACATCATAAATTTAATTGAATACAATAGAATTTCAAACACCCAATCTAATGATAAACTTTTAATTAAAACAAATTTAATATTGAATAAAATTAGTGCTCATCAATTTTTCTATTATGTGCAGTTGGTTTAGAATGGACTGCCATTTTATTTGAGGGCTTTGACAAATTATAATGATTTCAAAATTCAATTAAAGACCTATTTCATATGTTTGTCATAATGTTTTATAATATTTTTTTCATATAGTTACTTTTGTTTTATACATTTTCTTGATTGGGTTTTGTGCTTAGAAGTGTGCGCAAGAGTGTTGTGTTTGAATGTTTGTCTATGTGATGTACAATTGAAAATTACTCTTATATTATTAACAGCCAAATAATGTTTGATCATAACTATTTCCGTTATTACTTTTTTTGTGTGTGATCAATTGAATATGTGACTTTAAATGTATGGAATGGATGTTTTTGGGGCTGGCTGAAAAAAACACTCGTGGTTATGCTGGACCCTTTTTTTCAAAATTATTTTTTTTAATGTTTGAAAAATAAATGGATAAAAAAAAATATAAAAAAAAATAAAATAAACAAAACAAAGATAAGCAACTAACAGACAATAACAGATTAAAAAACAAGAAAGAAGAATAATTAATAACTATCAAGAAGAAATATAAAGCAGTCAAACCAACAGCAGATGGTCAATAACCATCCACAACCAATGAATGAAGATTGGGCCGAACAACACACATGTAGTGATAAAAATGAAAGAACTTCTTCTAGGCATGCATCAGGATTATACAAATATTATGACTCCACATTTTTCTGTTTACTGCATTTACGAGTTTATGTACATCATGTATTTGTTATGTATACACACACACACACACAAATATATGTACAGGTACACAAACATAATCACCCACACACACACATACACACACATACAAACACAAATAAGTAAGGAGTGGAGGACAAAGTACTTATAAAAAAGCCACTTCAAATAATATTTTATTCATGCCTGTTAAACATCATGGGTGAACAGTCTAACTATTAGAAAAATTGATGAAAAATATATCTGTTTCAACTCTAGTACCTATCAGCACATTTATATACACATAATACATGTATCAATTGTGTAAATAATAACTCTACATTTACACCAACCAACCTGCAAACATACAAACACAAGCATATACAGGCATAGACACGTTTGTACATTTGTACATTTACATCAATAAATTTACATGCAGATGAGCCCAGGAACATGTACTTGTCTATAAAATATATACACATGTTTTAGACACAGATTTGATTGGACAAGAACAAAAAACAACGCAAGAAGAAATGTATTTCTTCATATGTTCTTATACTTCCTCGTATGCTCATGTCAATTTGAACACCTAAACAAATAGTGACTCAACCTAAACAAACACACTCAAATTTAGGAATACAACATAAAAATAAAAACAAATATACATATTGTGCCCATTAGTAGATGTAAGTGCAATTAACATTTGAGTCTGTGGAAAGCTGTAGAGGTGAAAGCACTGCACTAGCAGAAAGACAAAGTACGAAACATGGCCATCTAACCTGAAAGGACAACTTCAACCAAGACTCCATTGCTAACATCTGGTCCTTTTGTTATCAATTTAAGGATGTTCGTATCGGACAGGTCGTGTTTGAAGAGAAGAATCTTGTCTGTCAGGTTATAGAAGCCGTGCTCTGGGAACTGTTGAAATTTTCATACATTACAAATGATTTAATGATGAATAACAAGTGTGATTTACATCAGTCAACATAAATATGAGCACTTCTATGGAACAGCTGAAAATTTCACTACAAACAAAATAAGATTCTAAATGGCAAAACAATTAATATAGATAACTAACAATGCAGCCATTTGAAACAGCAAACAAAAACTTTTTTTCAAGTTTTAAAAAATTAAATTGATTGCAACGAGTTGCTTTTTCATCCCATGACAATGCCATGGGAGGATTCTTTGAGGCTCATGATAAATTGCTAAAAAATCTGTGTGGACTTTAAAATAATTTAAAACATTTTCTAATTTAACAACTATGCCTCTAATGCAATAATATTTTTATCACAATTTTAAATAATTAACGGGGAAGAAGAAATATCATAGACAAAAAAAAAATCCAACAAATAATAATTTTTGTAAAAAAAATGTAGAAGAATTATATGAAAGACATGAAACCTTAATAACGTGAAGACTGCAAAGTTGTAATGATAAAAAAAAAACTCGCACCATTGTCTCTACAGGTAGCACTAATATCATTATTATCATCACCATAAATCTTATTACAATCATCATTATCACCAACATCATCACCATCATCATCATTATTATTATTATTATCATCACCATCATCATCCTACATATCACTTACAAAATTATATTCAGATGAAATTCAAGCAATATATGCATGCAATCACATTACTCACATAAACTCTTCAATTATTGACAATTTTCAGTTCAAAATAGAGAAAATGTTTGAATTCAATTTAAAGCCATTAGGCATCCATTCAATCATTCATCCATCCATTCATCCATCCATCCATTCATCCATCCATCCATTCATCCATCCATCCATTCATTTATCCATTCATCCATTCAAATAGCAATTTGTAATTTTAATGAAAATGATAATTTTAAATAATGAAGCTATAAAAATTTGAAAAAATTTACTCAAAAATTAAACAACAAAGTACCAAAAATAAAATTGTTAGAAAATACCAGTCCAATAAGAGGAAACTGCAAAGTACTTATTTACAGCTTAAAATTTTTTTTGCCTTAAATAAAAAAGGTTGGCGGTAAAGATGTTTGACACAGTTAGGTGTTCAGTCATTCCAAAAATAAATTAAGTGACATTGATTGTATATTTTGCTTGGACACACATTATTTACTTTGCTAATTTTTTATATATATCATTTTCCAATAACTTTATTATCAATATTTTTTAAATTTTATTATATAACAGTTTTCATCATCTTCTCTTATTTAAATGTAATTTTGAATTTAAATAATAGTTTATCTATTCTAATTTTGAGAACCTTAAAGACAAAATACTTAAAAAATTTTTCTTTTTAAAAATCATTTAATGAATTAAAGATCAAAATATCTCACAGAGCCCTTTCTTAATTAGAAAAGTTTATATTTGTTTCATAATTTATATGAAAGGTATATTACCTAAATATTAAAAGCAGTAATACAGGTTATACAAATCATAAACTCAACAAACTAAATGATATGTGACTAAATTTTAAAATTAGACCCTTAAGTAAAATAAAGACCTGTTATCAAAAATGAAAACATGTTCTGTTGTAAAAGCAGGATAAATGGAAAAATAGGCATTTGGAAAAAAAATGCTAAAAATTATTTTAAAATTTAAAAGAATGAGTTGTCACCCAATATAAAATTAAAATAAAAACAATATTAGTAAGTATCATTTAGTAAAGTTACTATTTAAACTCTTTTAAACTTTTAAAATTTATAGCAAAAGAACTGCAACTAAATAACTATAGTAATTCATGATCAAACCAATCATAGAGCACTGTTAGTGTTAGTTTGAGTTTAATTTTGTACAGCTGTCATACACCATTTGTTATGGACACTTGCAAGCTTAAATAAATACTTTTAAATATCATGTAGTGAATTAAATTTAAAAATTAGATTAAAATAAAAAATAAAATAAAATAAAATAAGAAAACTAAACTCACATTTCTATCAACAAAAGCACAGGCGATCTCTTTTAGATTCTCAAGTGAAAGCTCCCCATTCAAGTCTAAATGGATTTTGACGGATTCCCTAACCAAGCCAATTTGAAATGAAACGCTCCAGGTTGGCAAAACACTTCTGGACCTGCTGGAACTCACCTTCTTTGGACTAGCACTGGACAGTGATCCTTGCTCCGACAAATTCATTATTCCGTTCATGATCAATTTGAGAATAAAATTAAATAATTCAAGAGTTTACATTCGTAAATTTTTATTTATAATTAATGCATCTAATTTTTTTTCTTTATTTTGCAAAATAAATTACTTTATAGATTTCATTACAAATGTCACGTGATTAAGTGTTAAAAGTAAACTTAATAGGCATTTAAATAATTATTTTGCAAGAGCACAGCTGATCTCGATTGATTTATTTGAAAAGACAGAGAGGCAAACAACCCGTGGATGCTTAATGATTAAAAGAATGTTTGTGAATGTCTACCAGAATTAAAGATTTAGAAACACGAAAGTACTTTTCTAAACACTAAAGAACAAAAATGTGCACATTTAAAAAACCAGAGACATTTTTGCACTTGCAATTTGCATCAGACACCTAAAAATTATGAAAGATTCGAACAAGCACTATTTTTTATTCTCAGCTTCCTAATATTCAATTTTAAGCCTGTTTTATACTGTATGCTATATATATGATTGTATGTGTATATATGTTTATATAAAATATGAAATATATACATATATATATATATATATATAGTAATATAAGTTGTATACTGCATTTTAATTTCATATATATCAATATATGTTTTATACTCTCTCTCTCTCTCTCCCTGAGAACACGCCAAATATTGTTTAGTAATTCTTTCTTCGGAGATGTCAAGAACACCACAACGAACGTTAACACGCGTAAGGCCGCGTATCTATCTATCACATACTGAAATATGATAGAAGAGAATCTCTTTGTATTCAAACCCTCTCACAGCAACAACATGATCAGGCACCTTAACCGTTAAACTATCTAGCGGTTCATAAAACATATACACACTTTCAATTTAGAAATTGTACGTTGGAATTAAACTTCAGTGAGACCGTTTATCGTAGTAAGGAAATTAATAAAAATACACCAAAACCAACACGAGTTTAGAATTTACAAACACATTCATACACATTTGATACGATATTACCAGAAGAGTATTTGTATATTGACTGTTTAGATGAATTGAAGAACGCTAGAGTTAAAATAAATCGCTAAAAGTTTCCAGTATATGCGAAAATACTGTTATGACATTTCACGATAAGTTTTAGTGCTATCGACATTTCGTTATAAGTTAAAAGGATAATTCGCTTACAATCATATGAGAACTTCGGATGATAACTATATAGGCTATTATTATACATTATTTTGAAGTCTATTTTATAGTACGTTTTCATTTAAATCTTTTTGAAAATCGTTTTTAAACTACGTACAACTTCACGCATTTTACCGACAGCGAAAATAATCATTAGCAATTACGCCTGACAAACAGCCAGCACAACAACGAGACAGCATAGCAATGCACAGGGCTACTGCGAACAAATGCAATGTAAACAGCAGACGAATCGAATAAGTTCGTCACTATGCAACATAAACTGTAAACGGATCAATTTTTAATAATGACAACGATTAAATTGTCCTGCAAAATAACACGATAAACTAATTGGTTAGATCGTAGTGTTGTTCTTCATTGAATTTACAGAGTGATGTTCAACATGGTGCACAACAAATACATGAGATTGCCATCTAAAGAGCCGGAGTGTACGGAAGTGAAGTTTGACGCACTCGACGGTCCCAGCTATTTTTCGTACGGAATACAACAAGGAAAGTACAGATCAGTCTTCACATACAATCAATTGAGTGAGAAAAATGGTGTAGAAGAGTCAAAACAGTCGTCTCTCTGTTACGTTAGTTCATTATTGGCCACAGCTGTGTGCTACCTAGTGTTCATCTTCACCCTACCTGTATCGCTGATATTTACGCTCAAGGTTTCAAAAAGTTACGAACGTTTTGTTATTTTTAGATTGGGTAGATATATGCAGACGACGAATTCAGGGTACGCTATAGTCCTTCCATGCATCGACAGCTGGGCTAGGGTGGATATGAGAATGAAAGCATTCAGTGTTCCACCGCAAAAAGTTATCACAGTAGACAGTGCTGTCATAGAAATTGGAGCAGAAGTGTTTTATCAAGTATTTGATCCATTGAAATCCATCAACAACATCCAGGATCTCAACCATTCTACGAGAATCATGTGTCAAACATCTCTCTTGAAACACGTCGGCAGGAGATACTTAGCTGAACTGGAAACCTCCAGACAAAGTATCATTGATGGTTTGAAAGATGAAGTGAATGAAGCAACCAGACCGTGGGGAGTGGCAGTCACCAAGATTGAATTATCTGCTCCAAAGCTATACTCAAAACCTAACCAGCTCAATGAAAATTCAAATAATCCATTAAGTTTCTTGGGACCAGTTCTCTTTCCACCTGGATCTAGTAATCCGCCCATGGAACAACTTCAAAATTATTTTGGTTTGGGAAACAAGGAAAACGCAGAAAATTCAGAAAAAATGAAATCAATTAACTCCATCCCCACAACAAAAATGGACCAGATCAGAAATGATACAAACTTCATCAACTCTAAAATTGCAAATTCAGTTGGATACTTGATGAGTTTGGTCTCTGCACAATTGAACAGTACACTGGTAAGAGAATTTGATTTGTTGTACAAGTTCGCCATAACACCAAATGATCCCAACCAAGATAAAAACGATAGTGTAATCTTTTTTCTTGATTTGAAAAACGGAGATGGAAAAGTTGGCATAGGTTATCCGTACTTAGTCGACCCTGATGTCGTTCTAATGATGACTCAAGAAGTGTTGCAAGATTTGATGGAGCAACGCATCAGTCCTTTCAATGCATACATCGGTGGTCAGTTGTCAGTCTCTGGTGACTTGAGGGGCGCTATGAAGCTTGGAAGTTTGATTGAAACCTTGAAGAGACATTAACTAAAATTAAAGTTAAAGTCAATGTGAAAACATTTTTAATCATTTTTGTATTATAGTGAACTAAATATACAGAGAAACAAAAAAATCTTTTTATTTCTATTTTTAGAAACTTCATTCCATGTTTAAATTTAAAACAATTTTTTATACTTACAATCATCTACAGTGTTTTAACGATATGTTTGTCAATATAGGCATCTCGTTTTTCATTTTTCATTTCATTGTTTATATAGAACCATTCAGTTTATACAAAATTGTTCGGCTTTTATAGAATTGTTCAGTTTTTATAGAATTCTATAAATCTCTTACTCCAGCAACCTTGGTGATTAAAAACAAATAAACAATGCATAATTTTAGAATTTTGTCACATTTAGTCACGATGATGATAAACAATTAAGCTAAATCAGAAAATGAGCATTGACTATTGTATTGTGCTTGCAAATACTTTAATATGAAAACAAATTGAATAATTTTGTCTGTGACACACAATTAGATGGAAATATTTAAGATAGCAGTATAAAAATTTTAATTTACAAATTTAATTCAAATAAACAATTTTATTAAACATGCTGAATGAATTAATCAACAGCATTTATGACATACAGTAACTTGATAGGGAGCACTGGATTCCTCTTTAGATGGTGACTTGTACAGAAGGGCATGCCTCACTGTCCCCACCCAGTGCAGAATGATTCTGTATGTGCATGAATGACCCCACGATTCACCAAGGGCAGGCACCAAAAATGAGTTGTGCTTCTTGTCAAATTTTGTGGTCATATGATTTGTTAAGACAACCTTTTTTAAAAATTTGTTAAAAGAAATTTAAAAATTTACGCTAAATTTCTTTTTTCATAGATTCAACTTTTTTGAATATATAATATATATTACTTTTTATAGTAAAAGTTAAAAGGTAATAAATTAACAATAAATTAATTAAAGCTGACTCACTGCTAGTTTGTATTGAGTACAAAACTTGCTCATGGACTGAGATATAGCCGACAACAATCTTGACCTCAACGAAAAATCCTCAAAATCATGACGAAACACATAGGCAATACTATCTACAATTATCAACTTCACCTAATGAAAATTTTTGTTAACTATAAAATTAAAATAATGCTAAAAACTTGAAAAATTAACAAACTTTTCCATTTTTTCTTAAAAATTCATCTAAAGTATGCATAAGTGCAATTAGTTGAATGTAATCGAAACATCTGAAGTAGTGTATTCGAGAAAGTATGGACCTAACATGAAAATTTTCAACCATCTCCTTACCTATTCAAATGTAAAAAATAAAATTAAGCATTGTTCAAAACTATTAATATTTGGAAAAAATAGACAACTTTTTTCAACGAGATCACCCTCAACCACAATTGATTGACAGTGCAAGACAGTGGCCCTTGCAATATCTAAAATCCTCTCCACAACAAAACTACCCTCTGTATCAATGTAGATACATTCACCTTCAACTCCATGCAAGCACTCTGGTATTTGGACATCGACAGCTAATTGGAAACTGGTCAAAATTGTTATGGATTTTAATGAAAATAATATAATTCAATTTAAAAATTCTTACATAAATAGCATTTTATACAACTAGGAATATAAAAAAAGTAATTTAAATAATCATATTATCAAATTAAAAGTAGATTGAATGCTTTTAAATTTAAGCTTGAAATAGATTAAATTAGATTGAATGCTCTTAAATAAAAGCTTGAAACAAACCATAACTGAGTTTTACCCACACTAGGAGGACCACAGATTTCAGTTACCTTCCCTAACTGAACACCTCCACCAAGCAATTTATCAAGCTTCTCTGAAAATGTGACAATACACTGCTTGTCTAATTGCAGAAGTTGTAATGCTGTTTTGGAGTTGCTGTCAATTTCATCATGTGGTATTACAGCTTTAGTTTTGCATTCTTTTTTCAGTGATTCGTTTTTTATTAATTGTAAAAAGTCGAGAGCTTCTTCATTGGTGATATTTATTTCTATAACCGATAAATAATAAATTTTATCAGATATTCATTTTTTTATTTACTTTAATTTTAATGTTGTTCTTGTTAGTTATACAGATGATGTAACACAAAAAATTTACCCATAAAAAATATATATATAAAATATTTTAACATGAATAGACAATAAAAATAAATTTCTTAAAAACAAAAATAAAATAAAATATAACTGTTATGTTATAGTTATTTATATTATAATATATAACTTAATAACAATAACTAGGTCTGGCTATCATGGCCATTATTATTATGATGACGGCTGCCTACCTTACCTTTGCTCAGCTCAGAAACTTTGTAGTCAATGACATCAGCGACCAGCTTAAATCCAGCATTTGTTAGTTTCGTATGAAGAGAGCCATGTATGGGAAACGTTCCAAGATCTCTCTCCATATCACTATCATCAAATCTTGTGTACAAAAAAAGCGAAACTGACACGATGAATTTCGGCGCGCTCGGACTTTTAAAAGTTTATTTTTTGCTAACGAAAATAAACTTCGATTAGTATATTACTTTATATAGCGACCACCTATGTTGAAAGTACTCACCTTACAATACTATTCATGAGAAATCCAAAAGTAGCGGTTTTCATTGGGTACAAACAGAATAATTTTCTTTAAGCTTACTTAATGCCAACATCAATCGTAATTTATTGAAATTTAGAAGCAAATTTAAGGAGCAGCAAATTTCGACATCATAAACACGGCAAATTACAAAGCACCAGCCATCAAGATCTTTTTAAGGTGAGCCGTTTTAAGGTAAGCATTTATTTATCAAACATATTTTATAAATGATTGTAGGCAATTGATTAAAATAATGACAGACCGACAAGTTCAAACATTGAATCATTAAGTCATCTTGTTTTTTAGAGTATAAAATATACTGGTTATATCGGTTAAATGTTTATTGTCGCTAAAAACTAAAATTTTATGGAATTAAAAATGTTTTATAGAAATTAACTTTATCAAAGTTTATGTCGACGAAAGCATGTAAAATCATTAACTCAATTAAGTCATACGTAGACGTGAACTGACGGACGACCAATCTGTATTCTACATGGTCATCTCATCAACAATTTCGTTAACATCCACTTTCACCTGCTTTTCATCAGGTGCTGATGATGTTGGGTAGATTTGTGTTGATGCCTCTGGTTCAGCAGCTGATTTCATCCGTTCAGCGCTTTCTTGTGGAGCATGACCCACTACAGAATGAAAGAGCAAACAAATGTTACAATGCACAAATTTACCACGCCAATGAATGAGTGGATGAATGAAAAATATTAATTGATGAATAACAAAATAAACGGAAAAAAATATTTATTCAAATTTGAAGCGTAGAATGTATAAGTGTACATGTATACAGAAATCAACCCATAAAAATAGATGAGGAAATGTATGCATAAAAATGTTATTTAATTTATGAACTGTAAATACATTAATTCTTTATTTTTATAATAAGTTTTTAGCAAATAAAAAAACTGGTGAAGTTAAGTGTCGTCGACATCATCATCCTCATCATCGTCAGTAAGGCCATTAGCACAATCTAACTTCGTTGGATCTCTCCAGGACAATTGACAGGCGTCAGTGAGGTGCATCTGGCATGACAATTGAACTTGCAATCTGTTCATTAAATATTGCTAATGTTGTCACCTAGTGATCTTTGCTGACTTGTATCAATTCTAATTCAACGCAAAAACATAACTACACACACACAATCACCTCCATGGCAAATAAACATCACTATATAAACAAAAATTTAAGTACACATCAACATAAGCCGTCAGATTTTTACAAACCAACATAAACCCAATTTCAAGCATTTATTATTAGAAACCAGCTTTGAAACACCAGCATAACCAACTTTTGCACTGCATCCCCTGCCTAATGAATCCCTTCAGCAGTTTCTTACAATGTTGGCAGACAGTGGGTCTGGTGTAGGTATGTGCAACGAACGTGTGAGGCACCTTGATCCTGCTTGCATATTCTTTTTCCATCCATAGAGGACGACCATTCCATGACTTTGATCGATTTTTCTGACTTCGGGAACTACTTTTCGTTGAAGTGCTGATTGTTTTTGCCAATGTAGTCTATGGAAAGATGTATTAGTAAGAGAGAGAAAGAAAAAAATTGAACGTGTGCATCAATTTACAAATGTTGAAACAGTTTCACTGTGATATGTTTAATGAATAATGAACAAAATTAATTTATGGTAAATTGATAAGCTAATAAATAATTCATGACCTATTCCAAGAACAGTGGACTGAATGAAATGAACAAATAACATACATTTGATATATTAATAACAAAAGAATCAATATATTCAATGAATGACTTGATTTTCATCTGTTTCCATTGCCTCTTGATCAGAGCTTCCAGATGAATGCTGTAGAAATTTTAAATTGTTGCAATTGTTTGGAATTTTGTCGGAACATCTCTTGTGAAAATTCATGTGACAGCCTATGGGAAACAATTATATTTTCAATTTATTTGTTGTTGTAACAGTTGTCTTTATTGGTGCTAACTGGCATTTTAGAAATATTATGAATATTTTTGGTTCTACTTTTCATGCTGATTTCAATGTTGCTATTTACACAAAGATGGTGTTGGCATTGTGAAATATTATGAGAAGATTATATAGAAGTATGGAGCATTTAAAAAAAATACAATGAAAGACATACTAATCATATCATTTTATAACTGAAAAAATAAAACCTCAAATAAAAATATAAAAAATCTCAAAAATCATGAAAATACAAAAATGACTATTTCTTTGCAAGAATAAAATTATGGACTTTCAAATTTTTAAGAAAGAGAGAAAAAATAGTATGAAATGATCTGACCATCACATTTGAGTCCCTGTTTGATCAGTCCAAAAAGCATTTCACCACAAAGATCACAAAAATGTGGAGATTTGTACGTGTGAGAATGAAGATTGTGTGGTTTAATATTCAGGTCCTCAATGATAACATCAGCTGTTTGAATGTTTGTTGTTTGTTAACTTGTTTGTTTGATGTTTGTTAGTTAGTCAGTTGGTTTGCTTATTTGTAAGTTGATTTGTCTGTTTGTTGAAAGTTTAATTATATGGGGAATAACTATTGAATTTCAAAAAGGATTCTGGGGTGAGCGATATAGGGAGTATTATCTCGTAGCTTCAAATTCTGCTTAAAAATCGTTTTTCGGAATTACAATTTCAAATTTTTTGAGAATTGTTTACAAAAAGTTAATTTTTAATAGTGTAAATTAATAAAAAAGTAAATTCTTGTAGTTGCGGTAATTCATATTGCTTACTCTACCGGGTGGGCCAGTCGGTGAAACTGGCGCCACAAAAGAAGAGAACGAGGGTGTTGTCATCCATAGTAACACAGACACCAACACTTGAAGGAACGATGTATTATGTTATTGAACCGCAAAATTCTGGCGTCAGTCATGATTTTGGAAAAATATCGGTATTTAAAATACAAAAATTTTTTCAAATGAACATTGGAGAACTGCAATTCATAAAAATACAACCAAACAGAATTATCTTCAAGATAAAAGAAAAAACCCAAATAGAAAAAGCTTTAAAAATCGACTATATGATAGATACAAAAGTCAAATGCTATCCTCATAAATCACTCAATACAAGTAAAGGAGTTATCAAAACAACACTATTTAAATATTGCACAGAGGAAGAAATAAAAGAAGAATTGGAAAAACAAGGAGTTTGTGATATATATAACATTAAAATTTCAAAAAATAATCAGAAGTTAAGCACCAACACTTACATATTAACTTTTCAAAACCCACAGCCTCCAACAGAAATAAAAGTGTGTTACCAAACTTTAAAAATAGATAGATACATTCCACCTCCTATGCGATGCACACGATGCCAGAAATATGGACATCATCACAAAGTATGCAAAAGCAAGGAAATCATATGTGCAAAGTGTGGAAACCCGGGCACAAGCACACGTGGGAATCTCCTTGTCAAAACACACCAAAGTGCTATCACTGCAATGAAATCCATGAAACATTTCAAAAGAATGCCAAAAATTTAAAATAGAAAAAGAAATAATAAAGAAAAAAATTGACAATAACATATCCTGCAGTCAAGCCAAAAATCAAATCTGCCAAGAAAATAAACCGTTATATTCTCAAATAGCAAAAAAGAACATTTCAATGTCAGACAAAGCTGTTCAATGTGAACTAATAAAAACACCAATAAATCCTTGCATAGAGTCATTTAAAAAAAAACAAATATAGATGCTCAAAATCAAACACAAACCAAAAAATCAGAATCAAGTCAAAAAATAAAACAAACAAATAACAAACCCTCAAATCCAAAAGAAAATATGAATGAAAGTAATGACCCATATATGTTTCTTTCTGATGAAGACATGCATGATGACTGCTTCAATGATGATAGTGATGATGAAAGATGTACTAATTACAAATCAACAACAATTAAAAAGCCCAGCAGAAGTAAACACGGATCGTGATACAAAAAACACAACAAACAAAATAGAAAATAAAACAAAATTCAACCAGAGCAGCATAAATAAAAATAGTATATATCCATATGAAGACTTCCCAAACAGAAATGACAATAATAATATAATAATACTACAATGGAACATAAGAGGAATGAGAAACAATTTACCTGAATTACAAATATTAATAGCAAAATACAAACCTCACATCATCTGTCTCCAAGAAACAAAAACAACTGATGACAAACAAATAATCTTAAAAAATTATTCATCATACTATAAAGCAGCCACTCCAACTAAGACAAATCCATCAGCTGGAACAGCAATATATATACATCATAAGATCACACAATCTTCTCATCAACTAAAAACTGATCATCACTTCATAGCTTCAAGAGTCACATGCAACAAATCATTTACCATATGCAATGGATATATCAAACCTAACAATATAATGAAATCGGAAGAATTAAAACAGTTAATTCAACAAATCCCTAAACCGTTTCTCCTTGTCGGCTATTTTAATGCTCACAACCAGTTATGGGGATCCCAAAACTCAAATACCCAAGGCAAAGAATTAGAAAAAAACCATTATAGAAAATAACATTTGCCTCATCAAACCAACAGCTCCAACAATGTTCCATGAGCACACAAATACATCATCCATAATTGACCTAGTTATGACATCCCCAACAATGTTTGAAGATATTGAATGGGAAGCTGAAGAGGATCTTCACGGCAGTGATCATTTCCCAATAATTTTATCAATGAAAATTAAAGCAACAAATTATGAATGTAACAGATTGAACTACAATAAAATAGATTGGAATAAATTTCAAGTAATGACAAATGAAATGATGAAGGATATTGAAGAAATTGATGAAAACTCAATGGACAAATGGATAGACATAATAACAACAATCATAAAACAGATAATGCCGACTACGCAAAATAAGAAAGATAAAATACTAAATCCATGGTTCAATAAAAATTGCAAAAGTGCAATTAAAGGAAAACAAAGAGCATTCAAAATATTCAGAGACAATCCAACACAAATGAATCTGATAAATTACAAAAAATTGAAAGCTGTAGCTCGGAGAGTTGTGAGAATTGAAAAGAAAACTTGTTGGGACTCATACGTCAATAGCATTAAAGGAGATACTCCCGTTAAAAAAGTGTGGCAAATGATTAGAAAAATGAAAAATAAAAATTCTGACAATAAAACAAATCACATCATCATCAATAAAAAAATATATGAAACAGATGAAGAAATAGCAAATGTGTTGGCTCATAAATTTCAGCAATACACCAAAAATCAAAACAATATATTTGAAGCCATCAAAACCAAAGAAGAAAATAAACAGATAGATTTCAAAACTGAACATCAAGAATTTTATAATACCCCAATAACCATCAGAGAAATGTTACATGAAATTGACAATAGCAGAGATTCATCGCCTGGTCCAGATCAAATATCATATAAAATGCTTAAAAACCTTTCTCAAAAGTCACAAACAATACTACTCAAAATTTACAACTATATATGGTCGAATGGAAGACTACCAAAATTATGGCTCCAGGCAATAGTAATCCCTATAAGTAAGCCAAACAAATCAAAATCACAACCAGACAGCTACAGACCAATATCTCTGACCTGTTGCACATGCAAAATAATGGAGAAGATAATCAACAATAGATTAACTTGGTACCTTAAAAAAAATAAAATCATATCTGACGTACAATGTGGAGGCATCAAAGGAAGATCAACATTGGACCACTTGGTGTCACTAGAAACTTCCATAAGACAAGCTTTGAATCAGGGAAAGCAAGTAGTAACAATATTTCTTGACATAGAAAAAGCATATGACACTGCTTGGAATTATGGAATTCTAAAGAATCTATATGAAGCAGGAGTAAGAGGACGTCTGCCAGAATTCATTCAAGCCTTTTTAACAAACCGTAGTTTCGTTGTAAAGGTCAACAACTCCCTATCAGAAATAATGTCTCCAGAATTAGGCATTCCGCAAGGAAGTATTTTGTCTCCAAACTTGTTCTGTCTAAGCATCAATAATATAACAAAAATAATCCCTAGAAACACAATGATAGCTCTCTATATGGACGACATAACCATTTCTTTCCAAGACAAAGACACCAATAAAATGCAGACAGAAATAAATAAAACCTTGAAGGATATAGAGAAATGGTCGAAAGAAAATGGAATACAATTCTCAAAATCTAAATCAAAAGCAATATTATTTTCAAGAAAACGCAATAAAACGTATCCCAAACTGATTTTTCAAAACAATCTCATAGAATTCACTCCTCAATATAAATACTTAGGAATAATATTTGATTCAAAGTTAAATTTCATACCCCATATACAACAGATAAAGAAGAAATGCCTGAAGGCTCTCAATTTAATTAAAGCATTATCTCAATACACATGGGGCGCACATCAAAAGCATTTGACAACAATCTACAGATCAACAGTAAGACCAATATTAGATTATGGCGGCCCAGTATATGGTGGCACCAGGAAATCCTATATGAAAATACTTGAGCCAATAGTAAACGAAGCTTTAAGAAGATGTTTGGGTGCATTCAAAACATCTCCATCAAGTAGCCTTCATATATTAGCAGGAGAGATGCCACTATGTCTTAGACACCAAAAACTATCAATAAATTACTACCTCAAAATAAGAACTCAAATAGATAATCCTGCTTATAAATACATAATGAGTAAAAATCGACCAACAAAAATTAAATCCATTCCCACAATTGCAATAAGATTAAAAGAATATATCAAAGAAATAGATAAAACAAAGATTTTAGAGGAGATAACCCACAAAACCCCTCCATGGCTAATGTCTTACCCCGAAATTGACACATCCATAACAAGTGCAAACAAAGACCAAGAGCTGGCAAAAACTATGTATAAAGAAAAACTAAGCAATAATGAAAATAATATTAAAATATATACAGATGGCTCGAAGAAAGAAAATTCAACAACAGCAGCAATCATCTTCCGGCAGCAATATCAATTTACCAACAGTCGTACTCAGCATCTTCCAAACTACACCTCAATATACACAGCGGAAATAACAGCGATAGACATGGCATTATCCTCCATATACAATTCAACAGGAAAAACTATCAGATATTCACAGATTCGTTGTCAACTCTCCTAGCATTGAAACAGTACTATCCCCGCCATCAATTAATTCTTCAGATCCAAAACAAAATACATGATATAATAAGCAATAATAATCATATTTCATTAATCTGGATTCCTAGCCACATTGGTATTGAAGGAAATGAAAGGGTAGATCAATTGGCAGCACAAGCGCACTTGGATCCCCCATCAAACACTCCAATTCCATATTACGACATAAGAGTGATGACAAACGACCTCATATGTTCCAAATGGCAAAAAGAATGGGATAAAATAGCTAACTTCCTCAAAATAGTTATGCCAAAACTAAATAGTTCACAAAACACCAAAATCAACGAACTTAGTAGAAACAATTTAAACATCATAAATAGATTAAAACTCGGTCATTCTAAAATAACTCATTCATGGATTCTCAACAAAACAAACCCTCCAATTTGCGAGAACTGTGATACAAAATTAACAATCCAACATATATTGATAGAATGTCAAAATTACAATGAAATCAGGAAAAAACATCAAATACCAAATGATATCCGATCAATTTTCAAAGATGGAAAATTACAAAACCTGTTATCATTCATTAAAGAAATAAACATGTTCAACAACATTTAATTGCCTCACGGGTCAATGAAGATCCATAAAAGAAAATAGAATCAACAAAGACCAAGGGCGTAAAGATAGCCTATCAGAGCTAAAACGCCGTAAAACTGCAGAAGAAGAAGAAGAAGAAGAAGAATTTCAAAAATTTTGTTTTCACCTAAAAATATTCTAACTGTGCCTCTGACTATTAATACTACTACCACCACTACTACTACTACTACAACAACTACTAAATAAAAATTTAAAAATCATAAACAATAACAAAAATAACAATCTATTTGATGATTTGAACAACAAAAGACTAAAGGTTAATTGCTTCTGAAAGGACATTGTATAATAGATTATAAGCATATAAATAAATATAATAATAACCCATCTAATTTCACACATTTATATTATGGCTATATACAAGTATAGAACAAATGAATTGCAATTGTATACCAGTACAAAAATTATAAAAGATTATTGGCCTAGTTTCTAAAAACTACAATCACTATATTGTTTCATGATATATCAAATCAGAAAATATTGCATTGCATATGCATATTTTGACGTTTGTGCATTATCAAAAAATTGAATTAAATATATATTATGTGTGTGTGTGTGTGCGCGCGAGCGCATGTACTTCACACATGAAATGTACTTCATACATGAAAACAAGTGCCTACATTCTCTAACAATAATTATTACGATTGGGCCAAAATGTTTTTCTGCCTACATTCTCTAACAACAATTATTATGATTGGGCCAAAATGTTTTCCTATGTAGCCACTTATCCACATGAGTCAGAAATGCAAATAGGAATGATAAACAAGTATCAAATTATTTGACTATTTGACGGTATTGATAGTATATTATATGTAATTTCATTGTGAGCCATAGCAAATATACTTAAAAGCTAATAATCATTCAATATCACTTATTGAGTTATTGAATGATTATAGCCTGTCATTAAATTATGAATAAATGCAACTTAATAAGCAGAAACAGTCTTAATTTAACATCAAAGCTCAAAATATGTAAAAAAAAACCAAAAGAGGAAAACTAATATAAAACTCTAACCTGACAACACAACTTCAATGAGGGCTTTTTCTACTAAATCTGAAACATTGTTAATCATTTTGAGGATATTGATATCAGAAAGATCATGTTTGAATAGCAAGATCTTGTCTGTTAAGTTGCAGAAGCCATGTTCTGGAAACTGATAATGAGCAATTGCAGTTGTTTAAATAATAAACTACAAAATGAAAGTGAAAAATAAATCATCAAATTTTTGGTAATTATTAAAAAAATTACTTCTAGATTTTTATAAATAAAAAGTAATTAATTAATTGAATTATCAATATTAAAAATGTAATTGTGAAGAAAGTTTTAATTTTAATAAAATGTTATAAAAAGCAATGGAATTCAACTTGAATAATAAAAATTTAAAAATTTACGTTCTCATCAATGAAAACACATGCAGCTCTTTTGAGATTTTCCATTGAAAGTTCTCCATTGCTGTCCAAATTAATTCTAATTGACTTTCTAACAAGGCCAGTCTGAAATGAAATGTTCCAACATTTATTCTTCGTCTGCTGCAGGGCTGTCACAGAAGCTGAATCTTTTTCAGATAAATTCAACATTTTATCCATAATTTTTAAAAAAAATTTAATCAATTTTGGATTAACATTCGAATCAAAAATTTAGAAAAATTTGAAAAAGTACCACCTGTTTGTCGACTGCACTAACTCTTTTAAATAGTCGTCTGAACAGTTAATCACGTGGTCAAACGTAAAAAGTAAACTTAGTCTTATACTGTCGAAAGCAGACTTTGCCTTCTCCGTATAAATTTTTCATGAGTGAAGTGCCATTTAAATCATTTAAACATGTTTAATTGCACAATTTTGCATTCACATTAGATACATACATATATGCATATATACAATTTTTATTGAATTTTATCGTTATAGTATTATTTATCAATTTTAATTTCTCAATTTTACATGCTCAGATGTATATTAAATATAATATATATGTATATTATTAATGATCTTACATAAAATCTTGACACATTCCTAATTGCATATGTGGGTTTTTTTTCACATTTGTTTTGTTTGTGGTACATTTTTGTTATGCCTTTATCACACCAATCCGATGTCTATTTTGCAAGAATCCGGAGTTGTTATGTTGTTGCAGAGAGCCGTTGAACTGGACAACTTGGGAAAATACAAGGAAGCATTGCCATGTTATGAAAATGGCTTAGAATTAATGTTGAAAGTTATGAAGGGTTAATAAAATTCAGTATGTCAAATAAATTAAAAAATTATTAAATTAATAAAATTATTAATTAAAATAAAAAATATATATTATTATTCTATATGCTACTTAATGATTCATACAGATATCATATGGAATAGTGCAATAAAGCTTTTTAAAACATTGTTCTTGACTCTTGTTTACCTGCTTTTATTGTTCATTAATATGTATTCACTTTTCTCTTTCAAGACTTAAAAATTAAACTTCAACAAACAAAGGCTTCTTAACTGCAAACCGGATTGATCGGGTTTATTATGAAATGCAAGACAACAACATGCTTAAGTTTATTATATAGTCTGCATCTGTTGTCATGGAATTACAGTTTGTGACATCTACTAAAGGTAGAAAGAAAGCAATTCACTTGAGAAATCAGACTGGCGCTGTGATGAAAGGGAATATCCATCTCAAATGATTAGGGCTGGAGTGAATGTTATTAAAAATTCAAGGACTCACCCATTGCATGCTCCATCAGTTTCCAAAGTCCTTTCAGCAATATTTTATAGCCACAGAGAAAGATAAATCAAAAGAAAATATTATAAGGTGTGCCAAAGCTCTAACTTCAACATGCATTGCCTCTCAGAATAAGAAGAACAAAGAAAAAATAAAACTGCTATTAATGTGACTCATCAAGAAACAGATGAAGTGCTTGAATTTTCAAATTACCTCCAACAAACTCATAATGGTGAGATATTTAGATGAAACATGAAATCAGAATAAATTTAGCAGATGAATAACAAAATATCTTTAAATAGTAAGTGTTAGACTAATTTAGGCCCTGGGAAATATTTTGGAGCATCTGTAATATGAACTGTAACCTTATTCTTCAATCATTCTTTTATGTTGCAGATACTAGTGATGAATCAATGAAAATATCTTTGCGGGAGAAATTTGAACAGTACATGGGCAGAGCTGAATTGCTCAAGAAACTACTTAAAAAAGGTTGCTAAAAATTTTCTTTAATTGACTAATTAAATTTATAAATTTAATTGAGTTATAAATCTGATATTGATGACAAAAATCTCAACCAATTAAATCAAACAGATAATAATTACCAATCTGAGGTCATTCAGATTCAATGTGATTCAACTGGGCACAGTTATGAACAGGTATTTGGGAGGTATTTGGATGAAAGGGTGACAGAGGTTGAAGTCATCGACCCTTACATTAGGAGCAACCATCAGGTTTTTAACATTCTACTACGATTGATTCGCTTGAAATTTGATTTGATTGAAATTTGTAATTTTCACACAAATGGATCACAATACACAGAGTTACTTTATAATAAATAACACCCTGTATGTTTTTCAAAGGTTGCCAACTTTGTTAGGCTGTGTGAATTGTTGGTGAAAAGCACTCAAATTAAAAGAATTTCACTTACAACTGGGAAAGAATTGGTATTTTATTGTAATGCAAGAAATATTGAGTCAACAGAAAATGAATGAATATACATTAGTGAATTTATATTAACATATTTACACAGGACCAAGGTGCGGCCCATGCTCAAATGATAAAATTGTCAGAATTGAAAGAAAGTTTGTTAAGGAGAAATATTAAACTGGATGTAGAGTATTCACAAACGTTACACGACCGTGAAATAAGGTGGCTTGCGCACGTTTCAATATCATTATTGATGTTGTGAGTTGTGACTGTGTTTATAGCATATATAAGTTAGAGATAATTTACTAAGATTATATCCAAGATTAACAGCAATTCTAACAAAGAACAACTGCATTTAAATAGCGCAATCGACTTAAATTAATTTTTCGCTGGTATCTTTTTCGTGATTAATTTGTCAAATTTGATTTTTAACTTGTAATTTATACAAATTTGTTTTTTCTGTAGACTGAATAATGGTTGGACAATTAAGATTGGACGGGGCTTGGATTACTTCAAAGCAGCAGAGAGCAAGTTCAGCATAGGAATGTATGATATGAATCTTAGAACATGCCATGAAACAACTGTTAACATATTCCACGTTAATAGCGTTGCCAAAACGTGATTCTTTTCTTTTGTCATAGTTGTACAAAATTGAATGTAAAAAAAGTCAATTTATTCGACTAAGTATTTTATTTTTCATACATTTTAAAAAATATCATGCAACTGTTTCATGTGTATTGAATTGTAAAAAGTTGTAACATAAAGTGGAAATCATTGGAATCCATCTTTTGGCTTGATTTTGCCACCACACATCGGACATTTGTCACTTTGAAAATGGCACATCACTCCATCATCATCTTTAGATCGACGAAATCAATTATAATAAATATAGCATGAATTATTGCAATTTTTACAAAATGTTTCGTTGACTTTTGTTTTATAAAATAATCAAATTTGATGTATAAAAAAGTTCGGAAATGATTTCACAAACAATAAGACGTACAAACCGTCGTAATTGACGAACTTTCTGTTGCACATCAGACAGCATCTGTATGGAATGTCACACGTTAGCAGCAGAGTTTGACAACACCTCTCTGGAGAATGAACATTTTTGAAATTTTCCATCAATAAATAATTTTAAGAACAAATTGCTGCTAACCAAAACTGTGGCCGTTTCTGCAGGTCCCTTCCTCGTGGTTCTCGTACGGTATTTCTGAATTATTAAAATACAAAATTTATAATACAGAAAACAAAACTTATAATTAGTCTAAATTATACGATATGCAACATATGAAATACACTCAATTATGCAAGCGCACAAAACTTATGTATAACAAACTAAAGTGTATGAGCGGTTTTTTTTTTAGAACGGATAATAATGAAGCACACCTGTTTTACAAGCGGGGCAGTACGTGACAGGCTGAGCAGGTTTGATCGTAGCCAAGAATCTAGGAAGGGCTGTGTTTGTTGATTTCAAGAACTGCCTAATCATAGCAAGCATCAGTTGATCTGGGATGTGATTCAAGAAATTAAATTGGAAGAAATTTCGAAATAAAATCTTTAGCAATGTTTAATATTTAAATAAAAATTTTGTACCTTTAGCTTTCATATTCAAACTATCAAAGTGATCGTTCTCAAACAAAGATAAAAATCTCCTGTTTAGGAGAAGCAAGTCCAACTTTTTAACATTACTGTTCATGATGACCTATAGATAAAGTTTCAGAATAAATAGGTTTGTTTGTTTCAAAGCAATTAACTACTTTTTAGAAATAATATAGAAAAACAAAATAAAACATACATTGAAAGGATCCTCTGTCTTTGAGTATAACAAATAGATAAGCAGAAGACTCCTTTTAAAACATTTTAAAACAACAAAATGATCATTTAATGAATAAACATCTAAATATGTTCAACATTTAAAATGTAGATAGATAGATTAACGAATGTTAATAGTTTAAATTTATCTCTTAATTTATTTATATCAACTGGCGTAATAACCTAATGATCTGAAGTTTGCTGATGGAGATCTTACCCCATGGTGAAGAGTTAGTGATGTAAGCGATTAGATAATCAGGCCACGGTGCTCCCTTCGCCAACTCATACTTCATGTAACAGAAGGCATCTTGCAAACTGTACGATGTGCCTGAAGAAAACAAAAGTTCACTCTCATCCACGTACAGAAATTTTATTCTTACAAGTTTTCATTTGTTTGTTATCAAGAATGAGTCTACTTGAAACTTTCTAAAATGTTTTCAGACGATTCAAATTTATAAACGTTTAATTAAATTACAGCACGTCTGAACAAATCGCGCTTAATATTTGATAGTTTTTAGATTTGGAGAGTTAAATAGGTCTGAAACAAGTTCTACAGGATAGTAATGTGCATGCATTTTGGAAAGTTTTACATTCAATTGGCCTTCAAGGAAGATGTTATGTTGACAATTCTTCAAAATATCCTACCTTCATGATTTAAAATTATGTGACTGACGTCATCAATGGATTTCAGGTTGATGCAATGAACCTAGCAAAATGTATTCAATGAATTTATTAGAACCAAATTTATTTTCACGAACTTGCGACTCAACGGTAAAAACAAATGAATGAAGATAAACTAAGTAACCAGAGAAACAAGCTTTGCAAGACGGAAGCAGTAGAATTTGGAAGGATATAGAGAGCACATGAGATAAATCTTGTTGTGTGATTGTTGAATGCCCATCACTGTCCAATCCCTGCAACTCCACGGAAGATTCAACACATTAGATGTCTCACTTAACACATCTGACGGAATTGTAATTCATTATGAAATCAATAGAACGACAATGTCACAGAAAGCATGAGTTTAAATATGTTGTTTAATAAATTTTATGTACATAACATTCGCCAAACTTAAAATTTTCCTTAAACCATTAAAGAATGTGACTAAAATTATCATCTTATAGCAGTGAAGGAAAAGATTGCAAAACAAAACACACACAAAACAAACAAGTACCCGATGAGTCAATGTAAGGCATTGTCAAGACATAACCATCGGCAAGTGAAACATATATCTCCTTGGAACCACATACAATACCTAGGTGTCAAATTATTAACTAGTGAAGGATTATTGGTACATAAGTGTAGAAAGTTTAATTTATGAATTTTGAAAATTACGGAAAAGAAGCAAAAAAATGTTCTGTATCAATAATAAACAGAAACTATTAAAATTATTAATAGTATAAACATAGTTGGCATAAATAAAATAGAATAATGAGGTGTAATGAATGACAAACTTGTAACAAAAAGTTTGAAAATCATTTGAACAGTTTGTGTAGTGACAACACTCAGATCATCTAAATTCACTTTCAACACAATAATGACTGCATTCTTCGACGCAACAAATAACTTTTTCTGCAAAATGTGTTGGTGGATATAATTGATAGAAGCCAAAGTAGATGAAACTATAAATTATTTGAAAGTTCATCAATGCAACAATCAAACAATTGCAAGCATGTACAGACGCAGATTTTAACCACACAAGTTATAAAGTAAATGGAATGAGCATCAGCGAAAACAGCAGCAAAACATACAATTGGGCAAAATTGAACGTTGGTGCATGCTATCTGGTCTTCATCACTCCATATCAAATTGGAGCAACAATCCTTAAGACTTCCATCTTGTGAAATTTGATACTTCAGTAAATTCATGCAACCGTTTCTATACATGATAGTCAGAAACACTGGAAAAATAAAAAAATGTATTTTTCTTAGATGATTTTTTCAAACTTTTTCAAACAACAAAAAAACCCACGCTGTTGTTGCATTGTGAACATCATCACATCTTGGCAGATCTCATTACAACAGTAAATAACATGAACCAATTCATACCTGAGCATTTAATATCATAGGTTGATTAAAAAAAGGAATTTATAAATTTGAAAATGATTATGTAATTTGACATCATGAAATCATTTTTAGTATTCATTAACAATTAATGAATAAAATGAAAATTAGATAAACACAGGTGGACAGCTGACTTTTGAGAATTTTCCACTCTCCAAAGACTGATGACTGACTCGCCACTGACGACAGCCAAATATGCACATTCACAGCAGCCATCAACATCAAATGACCAACAAAATGCTGAAAATTAAATAATACTGATCTATAAATAATATCATTTAAAATGGTTTAACGGTGCACAAAACAGTGAATATTATGAAGAATAACAAATTTTATAGATGTAAGAGAAGACAGATTTTGAATCTATTTCATTTGCAAGTTTTATATAAAAAAATGGGATGAGATAACTTTGTAAAAAAAAAATTTTTTAATGGGAGTGGTTTGACTCTCTAGATTGAAAGCTACAAACTCAACAACAACAACAACTGATTTATGGTAGATTTCTTACATGCATTAGAAAAGTTAAGCATGCAATTACAATACCCAAACCAACAAATCAAAATTTTATTTTCAAAGAACAAAAAAGAAAATGAAACACATACAAGCCACGTGTGTTCCTGTTGTTAAAGTTAATTTCACTAATTTGAGGACATCGTCAAGGTTGATGTTATCATCAAACCAAGTGACGGAACTTTCATTCAAACTGGTAACATTAGCATCACAAAGCAGGTCGTTATATGTATTAATCTGAAGAAAAAAAACAAAATATTTTTTAAAAAATTTAATGACAAAAATGGACTAGGTAGATTTTCAGACAAACCTTGGACCAGCTGCAGTATTCATCTTTATAGAAATGAAGACACGAGTTCTTTAGCACACCACATAGAAAACTTAACCATTAAATTAATTTTGAAAAACATTATCTACTTCAGATATTGAACAAATGAACATAAATTTATAATTAAAATTAAAGTTATAATTTGTAAAAATAAAAAATATGCCAACATTTCATCATTTTGAATAGAAATATTTTTACATCTAACAACTTCCAGAACATCTTTATTCAACTTTTGAAATTGTTTCATAATATTAAGGAAATCATCTGAGTTTGAGAGCTTTTCTTCAACTAGAATTAAGAAAGAATACATTGAAAAAAAATTCAAAAAAAAATGAAAAACGAAGACAAACCATGAGAATTATCTTTCGAGTGTAAAGTTTTGACATCAATATTCAGTTGATCTGTTGCTTCATTTAATGCACACTTAAATGACTTGAAGAAAAAAAATTATTTTTTAGAAAAATTATTTTATTGAACATTAAATTAAAAAAATCACTCCGTTTGGCTCTTACCTCAGCCAATGCCCAATGGTAGGTTAAATTCTATTTAAACTTAAAATTAAATATGACTTGTATTCATATTTTATAAATAAATTAAATTAAAAAGCTTATTTATAAGACATGTCTGGCCAAATCAAATTGAATTGACATGTCATAATCAATGAAGTGATTTTAATTTAATAACACATTCGAACATTTTTTTTATAATGTCAAAAAAAAAATAAAACTAGGAAGAAAATTCTAATTCAGTTATGATTCAACCAGGGTAGATTTTTAATTAGTTTTTTTAAAAAACTAAACTAAACACTAACTAAATACTAAACCAACAGTGATTTTAAAAAATTAAATTAATTAGCAAATTAATAATAACCAGAGCATGAATGGTAAAAAATTAATTAAATTAATTAGCAAATTAATAATAACCAGAGCATAAACGGTAAAATTGGTAAGTAGGAGACATCGCGATGTATCAAAATAATTTATGTTGTTAAATAATTTAAATTCGTCTAAAAATTTGATTGTTCTAATAAGAGACATTTTTTTAAATTAATTACTTATTAAATAGAAAGGCAAACACGAACGAGCAGATTACAACTAAAAATGAATTTAAAATGTGTTGCAAAATAAGAGATGGATTAGTATGGTTAAAAATATTTACTGTGCTCGTTTAATTTGCTGTACACGCAAATTGTTTTAACGTATAAAACGTATTACACGTACACTACAGAGCGCAAACACGCGCATATAACTACGAAATAAATGAAAATAAGTAGTATTGACAGACGTCGCCCGAAGCAAACCAAGCTAGTGAAACCGGTGTTTGTGTAAAACTAATTTTTGCGTTATAATAAATATCCATGATTTATACAGCCACAAAATGTAATCAATATTTCGATTTATTCAACAATTTCCATCTCGTTTCATTTGAAGATTCTATCTTTTCTGTAAAAAAATAGACAAATTAGAAGATTATCACACTGGATACCAATAAAAACATATATCATTGATAATAAAATATAAGAATACCAATGATTTATCGATAATTAAAAGCTACACTTAACGTTACATACCAACTAAGTTATCTTTCAATAGTTTGTTCAAATGATGGATGACGTTGCCTTCAGCAGCTGGGAAGAGATGTCTTGGCGTCGTCTGTGCATATTATAATAATTTTAGTTGAATATCATTTAGAAATTAATTACACTAAACTTAAGACAAATTAATTAAATGACCACTGTCAATTAACAAACCTTATAAACGATTTCAACAATTTGCATTGGCGTTTTTTCAGCATAGTCACTCAATGCATTGACGATTTGTTGTTCCCTGTTATTGCGATTGGCGATATAGGCACTGACGTGCTGCTGCGGGTCCCTCACGACGGCCCCGTGTCCGGGGTAGATCACGGACGGGTTGAGACTTTTGATCAACTCCAGAGAGTTCATGTAGGAGTGAAGGTCTTCAAACACCTGCGTATGTTTCATTTCAACGTGTTTGTTGGCTGGCATCTATTGATTCAATATTAAATTCAAAATGGCAAAATTATCCCATTTGCTTTTATCTGGAAAAATTAATCACTAATACAATAACGACATTATTCGCCCAAGGACTAGCAGGTAAACAAAATGAAAATAATTTTACAAAAACAGCAGAAAAAAAAATATAAAAACGACATTCACATTATAAAGGAAAACAAACTATCAAATATGAATTTATTATGAATGAATTAAAAAGTTTCAGCTGCATTGAATGAAAATAATACAATCTAACACATGTTCCCTCCCCTAACACACAGTCACCAGTGAATAATGCATTCTCTTCGTGTAAGAGGACAGACATGTGATCGTCTGTATGGCCTGGCGTGTAGATGGTTCTGCATCGTTGGGAAAAAAAAAGATGACAAAAAGTTTAAAGGACAACGTATGCTACATAGAATGAGATTGAAAAAACTTTCATCTAAATCAGAATTTAAAAAAAAATTTGATAGCTGTGAAAAAACAAAGAATTATACTGAATTAGAAAAAATCAACATGGCCAAAAAAATTACTAGTGAAATTATAAATAAAAATTCAACATATAATTTATTTTTCTTAAAAAAGACTAACAATCACAAACTTCAATGTGGCACCATCAACACTTAGGACAGAATTATTTTCTAAATAATTTATCGGTATGTTATTCTCTAATTTCTCATCTGGCTTTGACAGTCTTTTGAACTTATTTATTTTCAAACTTGAATCTGAAATAAATTAAAATTTAAAAAACAATCAAATAAATCATCATAAAATAAAAATTAAGAAAGAATTCAAAATAAATTATTAATGTTTAGTGTTGAAATAAATGACCATTGAATCTGTTGAATACAGCAGGCACTCCACCAATATGATCTCCATGCCAGTGAGTGATTATCACTTCCTTTATTGTTGAATTGTGCTGCTTCAAGATGCTAACCAAGTTTTCCAAATAATTTGCATTGTTTGACTCACCTGTGTCTAAAAGTATTCGCCTAAAAGTGAGATTTTATTTCAAAAAATTTTGTCTAAAAGTCTGATATTTTAATAATTTTAATTAAATTATAAATAAATATACAAAATAAATGTAAAATTTGAAAAGATAAAAAAAATAATTAATAACAGCATGATTTGTTCAACAAAGTTATACTTTCTTACCAACAAAATTAAAAAAGAATGTAGATTTGTAATTAATTAATTAATAAGTAATTACAATATTATAAAGTTAAAAAGATAAGATACAAGTATAATATGGCATTGCTAAGAAGCTTGTTTAAGCTGATTTTTATTACAAATAGATAAACTTTACTATATGATCAAAAATGTGCAAACTTGTTTCCAGTGCCAATGAGGTAGGTATTTGTACCTTGCAGAGTGAATGGACCCGGATTACAACCTAAAATTCTAATAACTCTCGTCGACAGTTGCTCAAGTGCAGGTATAAAAGAAAGAGAAACTGACATTTTAGTCGAATAAATTAAAAAACAGATGAAGATACGAATAAACTTTTGTGGTTTTTTATCATTCATTTATATTTTATATTATTTACATTTTACACCTACACTACAGACTACTACTAAGTAACAGTAACATACAATATGACCTTATCTTATATTATAAATATAAATATTATATTAATAATATAATTAATTATTAATACTATTAAAATTTCAATAGTAATAGCAACTTAAAAATGAAGATGAACTAGGTCAGTCACCTCACCCCACAAGAAATTTTTTAGCAAGTTTTTTTTACTTTACTTTACAACACAAAGTATGCTTTGACTAATGACTAATCGACATTTCTTTACGGAATAACTTTATTTTGTTAAAAAATGAACACGAAAAGACCAAGCGAACAGACCGTCAACTTTTATTTATTACTATTGAAAGACCTTGATTAAAGTTTAAAATTTGCTATGGAACAATAGGGTCGGGCTACTTGACTTCCATGGTTTGCTGGCTTAAGAAATTGCAGGGGTTTCAACGAGCTATCTAAATGAACCATTTACTTGACTTAAACCTAAAAAAAAACCTTGTTGTTTTATGTCTAAAACAATGTGGTAATTCTATCTAATCTTATTAAATAGAATTATGTATTATTAAATTATTTATGTTAATTTGAATATAAGAATTGCATTTTTGTCCGGTGAAATCTGAAAATAGGTTGGTTTACTAGGATTGAGCTATAGCCACTCTTTTTTTTACCCAGTTCGATTTTGCTAAAACTTTTGTTTGCTTGTAAAATAAGAAACGGCGTAAATAGATCAAAATTGTTATTTGAACAACTATCTTCTTTATATTCAATGAATATTTTACATTCTAGTGCTCATAGAAATTGGTTGCTGAAATCATACGTTGGTTTACTGCAGTGGCTTACCTGATCTCATACAACTGAATGATAGCGGTTTTTGTACATATGATGCTTTAAATAAATCAATTGTTTTTGATAATATAGAAATTGCTTTGTCTGGTGAAATACAGTGGCTTACTGATCCACTATAGGATTAGAATTGAACTAGTCACTCTTTTTTGCATATTTAAGTAGTCCTATCTACTTATTCAGTTACCTCAAATTTTTAATCAGTTTATGTTGGTGCGATAGTCGGATAGTAAAACAATGCAATGCGAGACATCAATATAACCGATCATGATATGTATATATATATTATATATATATAAATAACCAGGGTATAAAAAATGATCATAAGTATAGATGTACAGCCACACCTTAGTTTGATTTATTTTGGAATGTGGCGATGATATAGTAAATTAAGCTACTTACCAAAGTTTTGTCTCAATAAATTATGTAATTATTGAAAACGAGTTGCTTACTTAAACGTTAATGTTCTGATTTCTCTGCCAAGTCATAACGTTTGCTGCGTTCACAAATTTTAAGATGGACGGTTTTGCAAATATTCACGTTGGCAAATGCTGAAAAACCCAATCTACGAATGGCTTATTTCTCCTTACACTACACGTGAAGAAAATTAACAACATGTTTGTTGACATAAAAATTTATTGTAAAAATATTTAAATATCAATAAAATCAATCCATAAAGTACGGTCGTCCATTATTTTTAATCCTTGCAGTCAAAACATCACAGCCAGAATCAGTGACAAGAAGTGTTTCCTCGAACTGAGCGGACAACTTTCCATCAACAGTGACAGACGTCCAGTTGTCTGGCCACGTGTTGTCCCTCCACGTTCCTGTGGATAATCGGTTTTTTCAGAGTAAAACTTTAAATTAACTGTTCTATTGTAAAGATGGGTGATACAGTTTTATAGTATTAATCTAAAAACGACTCAACAACAATAAATCAACAACTTTTCACTTGATAATTGTGAACATTGGAAATTTTTAAATAATAAATAACCTTCGGATATCATTGGTTCAATTGTGAATGCATGACCTGCCTTCATGATTCCTACTGCCTTGTTTTCTGAATTATTTTTTTATAAATTTAAAAACGAATTAAACTCATATCTTTTACTAAATGTTTGCAAGTTAAAAAATGTTATTAACTTACTGGCATAATGTGGTACACTTGGTGCCGTGTGGAAAAGTCTGTTGAACAAATTGAAGTTAAAAAAAACCAAACATTCAGTGATTAATGACCGCAGAAACAAAAAATTATCTATTCACTTACTTATGTATTCCGTGACCACAATATGTTCTGACAACTGAAAACCCGTGTGACTGAGCATGCTTCTGTATGACATCACCAATCTCTCTATACTTTACACCTGGCTTTACTGATATAAAATTTTTAAACTTATTTAACATAGCCCAAATGATTCATATTTCCAAACGATCCAACAGTGTCTGAAAATTGGTTTCATTCAGCATAACCGTCAGATACTTAAATAGCACTAAACTGGGCTGTTTTCACTCAATAATAAATTTTTACAAGCATATCATCTTGAAAGGTATCTAAAAAATCTGCGCCTAGAAAATATATTCAAGTTGAAAAACAAAACAACGAAAGCAGAATCTAACTTTGGAGGAAATATAATTAAGGAAGATTTTATTTTACACAAAGCTAACCTATTTCGATAGCCTTTTTAAGACATTCATTAGTAACCCTGACAAGCGTTTTGGCTTTTGCACTGATATTTCCAATAAAAAATGTTTCATTCAGGTCACCGTGGAAACCTCTGTGAAACACACTTATGTCGACTGGAGAAATGAAAAGCAATTTGACGATCAGCGAGTTACCATAATTTTTAATCAAATTTAAATAAATGTTAAATAAATGCTTAATGAAGAAAATATAGCATTCGGAAAAAATAAAAAATAAAAAAAATAAAAATAACCATTCAATATGTCACCATCATGAAGAGGTCTTAGATCAGGGATACCGTGGCAAATAACTTCATTGAGAGACCTTACGATAAATAAACCATTTTTATGATCTTTAAAACCATTAAAAGATTTATCCATCACCTCAAAACACGTATAAAACACGCACAAAAAGACAAAATTACGATACCTACAGGAAAAATAACATAAAACTCACGTGCAGCAGGACTTGGGAAAGTTGTAATAATTCAGTGGAGATGGATAACAATCTCTCTCTATGCAAGCCTGGAAAATTAACAACAGTTAAAGATTAAAAGTTTAAAGGCAGTTAATTCTCCCTTTTGCACTTGCTTCAGAGGTATCAACGACAAACAAAGACAAACACGGCGTATATAGATACGTGTGAAAACTGCATCACACACATAGAGCCATCATGGCATGCCAAACCTCGATATCCTATCCTACCTACCATCATCATTCAAAGTCCCCTTCCAAAATTCCCCTTCTATATTTAGAAAATTTTAAACTATTCATTAGCTAATAAAAATGTACTTAAATTTGGGTGTAGTATTATGATTGGCAAAAACAAAAGATAATACCGAAAATATAGTATATAGTTACCTCGTGAACTACTCTATCAATTTCATCCGTTGTCATGCCAACCGCTACAACTTTTGATGCTTCCTCTAGCACTTCTCTGCCCAACTTTCAATTCAAGTGAAAAAGTTTTTCATCAACATTAACATTTATATTAACATTATACCTTAACATTTAGCTTGGTTAGTAATGTTATTTTATTCATGAAAAAAAAATTATCTGCAACAAACATAATTAAACCATATTTACATTACAAACATTGTAAAAATATTAAACTAAAATCAATCAATAGAAAATTGATAAAAAAACTTTTTTGTAGCAGCAGCAGAAGAGAATGTAAAAAATGAAATAAATAGAAATAGGTAGAATCTGATCAAACCTTGCAAACAACCCTCATACTCTCCTGCTCTTCATCTGTGAGTACATCAATGTTTGTTGATCCTTTCACTGCTCTCTCACTCGCTGGAAAACCTTAATTTGGGGAAAATATACAACTTAAAAGTTATAAGAAAAGTAGTTGAAAAAATGTAAAAATGAAACACTCTATTAATGTAAAAATCAAAAGTTGAAAAGCAGATAAGCAACAGCAGTTCCACGTCCATACCATCTGATTGAGTGGCATAGTCCGGTTTCTCTATATGGTCAGGTACTTTCCTAGGTGGCGTCTGCATAAAATGGTGGACATTTGATTTAATCAATATTATGTTTCATTAGGTTATAAAAATCTTCAACTAAAACCAATAGAAATGCTGGATAAAAAATAAGGATGAACATACAACAGGGTAAGGTCTCAGTAATCCAGAGAATGTAAAATTAGGCCATGGATTGTAAACTTCATTACAGGCTAATTCCCCATTATCAACTAAAATGTAAGTTAAGAATAATCTAGCTTTAAATACTAATTTTCATTTATTAATTGCATGCATGTAACAATAATTAAATTAGTTAAAACAATAAAGCAACAAGCTCATATATCCATGAAAATTGTGATATCAATAAACTATTTAAATTTTAATTAAATATAATGTAAATACCTGCTTTCTTGTGAACTAGTTTATGGGTATTCCAGCTACTTTTGAAGCATTCCTTTATAAAAAAATTAGCAAACTAGAAAATACAACTTTAATAGAAAAAAAATCAATTTTCATTCGAGTAATTATAAAATTACCAAGACCGTTTGTTAAACTTTTTTGGTATTAGAGGAAAGAAGAAAAAGGATTACCAGTGTATGGTATAGGACAGGGTAGCAAATCATGTCTAAACTTTTTAAATTAGTTTTACTTATTAGACAAATTAAAAAAAAAACAGAATTACAATTGTAGTGAGACTGCAAATTAGGTTGAGATAGATTATGTAACAAACGTAATCACCTCTGCTTCAAATCATTCTGTTCATGTATTTATAAAATAAAAAAATAAATATAAATATATATATACTTATAAATAAATATGTATTTGTATTTAATATTTAATTTTTATTTATCAATATGTAATTACATAAATTTCGTTTTTAAAGTTTGAGAATAAATGAAAAAATCATTTTCAAATGATAAATAAAGCAATGTTATGACAAATTAAATAATGATACATAAGCTTTTAAGATGTGTTTGTGTATGTATGTATATATTGTATGTATGATGCTTTTGTGATCATGAATATAAAATAAAAAAATGTATATATTTGATTGGTCATTGCTGCATCAAATCAAGTTAAGTAAATAAACTAGACCATATCGATAATTTATAATAAAAAGTAATTAATAAAGGTGCACATACAATAAATATACATTATACATATTATAATAATAAAAAAAAAAATTATATTGTAAGTAAATTTAATTTACAATTTTTTTTAACTTTGAATCTTTGATCAATGTTAATTTATTGTAGACATTAATACAAAAACCACAACAAAAATACCTGAGAACAAAAAAAAGCCCCCGTTAGTTTCAGCTTGACACACGTGGGACACCGCAGTTTTGCCTCTTTGTTACAATCCGGAGCCTCGCACAAGTTGACAGTTGTCGCCATTATCTAATGACTAAAAGTACATTTTAGTTAATAGTTAATAAAGTAAATTAATTAGCGCTAATTTCAAAATATTAAATACTATATCATATACTACAGCGACCATGGTGCAGAGGATATAACTTATTCTACTAAGTTTTGCATGCAGCCAAAGGTAGTATTAATGAGGCAAATCGTTATATTTTCAAATGTTTGAGAAAGCTTTCGTCATTTACAATAAAGCTACAACCAGCAAATGCATGCTTCTCTTATAATGTATGTGCCAATAAGACCGATACTGCTTTATACAACACTCTTCAAAGGTTGCCTACTTTGTAAAAAAAAATTATTCAGAGAAATCGACAACACGTCGACCAAAGTGCTATCAGAGAAGAAGTAAATGATACCAATAAAATTACCAGAATAAAGCATAACACATATTTTCCTATGTATTATTACTTATTGTTTTTCATACATATATAACATATAAATACCTTTTTAAGCAGTATAGAATTTTTTCCAAACAAATTCTTTATAACGGAGAAACAAATTTTTTATAACAAAATTTCTATATAGTGAATTTTTTCCTGGAACCTTCAAATTCGTTGTATGAAAAATTTCTACATAACGAAATGGAGTCCAACTGTATTATGGTAATAATATATTCGGTGCTACTGCGGTTTGAAATATACATGAAGAAAATAAAAACGCGTCTGAAAGCTAACCCCCCTGTACTTTATTCAATATTTCCGGATTTTTATCATAGTTTAGTTTGATTGCGTGTTTAAAGTCGCCTACTCGTTTGTTTTGAAAGTTGAAATCTGTGGATAAAAAAGTTATTTTAAACATGTCGAATTGGAGGAAGTCAGATTATATGGAGCAGGAAGATGAGTGGGAACGCGAAGGTTTACTCGATCCTGCTTGGGAGAAGCAACAAAAAAAAGTATTTTAGTATTTTAGTTTCTCTTGACTTGACTCTCAATGTTAAAAATTTTTAAATAAAAATATTATATGGCCATCTAGCTACTAAACTAAACTTATGCCCATTGTAATGAATAATAAAATTCATTGTTTTGAATGAATTTTAAATTGTTCTTCAGAGTTTTGATTTACTAAATTGTTCTTCAGAGTTTTGTTTTAAAATAATTTTTGCCTGACTAGTAACAATAATAAATTTCAACTTGATTAGCCATTAGCATTAGTCAGATTAGATTAGTGTGTTGAATTGCTCATATTTATTTTTATTACACTTTAATTTATATACTTATAGTTAAATTGAATCAGTTGGGATTATTTAGTTAACTTTTTAGATTTCCTTAATAAATTAAACTAACAATTATCAAGTGTTACCCTGTAACACTAACTAATTAATCACTGATGGATAACCATTGTTAGATGAATGATTTTATTTAGTATTTAGTTTGAAATAGAGAAAATAAACAGTAACAGATTTAAATGTCAATACTTTTATATTTATTTATATAATAAATTTATATAATAAATATAAATCTATCTGTGCCAATTGGGATAAGTATAAATAAGATCTACCTAGCCTTAACAATAAATGATAGTTTGTTATTGTTTTTTGAAATTTTAATTCTAGACCTTCACAGCTTGGTGTAATTCCCATTTGAGAAAAGTTGGAACCCAGATAGAAGTTATTGAAGAGGATTTCAGAGATGGGTTAAAGTTGATGCTCTTGTTAGAAGTCATTTCTGGCGAACAACTTCCTAAGCCTGATAGAGGAAAAATGCGTTTCCATAAAATTGCCAACGTGAACAAGGCTCTTGATTTCATCGAAAGTAAAGGAGTCAAACTAGTCTCAATTGGAGCTGAAGGTTATTAAGTAAAAATTAATGCAACCCACATTTATTATTGAAAATTATTTACTTTTCATTTGTATTACATTACACACTCTCTTTTATTGATAGCATAAGCCATAAATGTTGCTAATTTTCTGATTCTATTGCAAAGAAATTGTGGATGGAAATTTGAAGATGACCCTAGGTATGATATGGACAATCATTTTGAGATTTGCCATTCAAGATATTTCTGTCGAAGGTTCAATTCATCATTAATTTATTACTCTAGTTTAAATGTGAATTTCTAAATGTTTTGTTCAGGTAAATAGGACTGTAACACTGCTTAACTGATAAAAAACTAGATAAACATTGATACCTATGATGTGAATGAATTATACATATTAAAGGTGGTGGGATTCATTTAATTTGAATTTAAATCTACACAGACTTCACAGCTAAAGAAGGTTTGCTGTTATGGTGCCAAAGAAAAACTCAGCCTTATAGAAATGTAAATGTACAAAATTTTCATCTCAGGTATGTGATTCTAATGTGATTCTATCTATATTTTACTTTTCTTGCCTCCATTTTTGAAAACTTTCATTGGATCATTGATAATTATTGATGCATTCTATTAGAGAAGTATTTTATTTCATCATTTAATTTTAAATTTTCATGATTGTTTTTCAAAATTTTAAAATTGTATTTTTAAAAAGATGTAATTGTTTGAGCCATTATTGATATCATCTATTTAGATTAGTTCTTAATTCTGTAACATTTTAAAAATAAATTATTTTTTTATCTCTTTTTGGAAATGTACTTGTTTCTCAATTTATTCTCATCTACTATTTACACATTTATCATTTACACATTCATTTGATCTGGTTGGTTAAAGTTAAATTTTAAAAGAACAGATCAAGAAGTTATAATTAAATTAAACATTGTTATTATTATTATTATTATTATTAGTAGTAGTAGTAGTATAATTATTAAAATATTTTCAGCTTCAAGGATGGCCTGGCATTCTGTGCCCTCATCCACAGGCACAGACCTGATCTCCTAGATTACTCTAAACTTTCAAAAGTCAGTTGTCATAATTTTTTTTTGAAAAATATTCTAGTTGGATTTGTGATTGCGGTTTATTTTGCATCGTCGTCCGTCTTGGGTGTGGTTTAATTTTTTGAGTGAGATCAAATTTCTGCAAGTTACCTACTTATCATATGCAATGGAAATGGAAATATGCTAATGAGATGATAGCAAGGCTCGATGGCATTGATGACAAGAAACTAATTTATGTACTTTGGTGAATAATTTAGGTTAAATAATTCTATGTAATATATATTTATGGGTTTTTAATTTAGTTTAATGCTTGTCATGAGTTTATTGACTAAATAATGTTTATATTTTTATTTTTATTTAAAATGATAATAACATTTATGAATGGTTAGGAAAATGCCAGAACTAACTTGACGACAGCCTTTGATCTGGCTGAGAAACATCTGGACATACCCCGCATGTTGGATGTTGATGGTAAGTTGCGATTAATATGTTTGTTTGTTTGCTGTTCGCATGTTTTCTAAATTGCTTGTTTTGTATGTATATATGTTTGTCTGCATGTATGTTTGTTTCTATGTTTGTTTACTTGTTTTGATTGTATGTTTGCATCCATGGCGCCATCTAGTTGTTGTTTCAGTGATGATTTGTGAAAGATTATAATATAAACCTTGATAGACATGGTGAACTCAGTGAAACCAGATGAGAGATCAGTGATGGCCTATGTATCATCTTACTATCATGCATTCTCTGGAGCACAACAGGTATTGATAAGTTATCTGTATGCTTCATTCATCATCCACATTGTAGGCATCATATGCACTTTTTAATTTTTAATAGATTGCATTCAGTTATATTTTATTGTAAAGTCAGTTAGTGAGTTTAAAAAGTTTCTCAATGAATTCATTTAAGTTACATTCAAAGCTTGGAGCATACAATATAGTTTAACAAATGCAAGCCAACAATAACTGTCTGTTATATTTTAAGTCTTAACTTTAAACAGCTTTGCAGGTGTATTAACCAGTAAATGCCAGCATAATACATTTTAGAAAGTTCATATGAACAATTTTTTTTGAGATCACATTATGAGAGAAAAAAAATTAGTATTCAATATTGTTTTTCATTTGTTTCTTATAGTTTTTAAATAGTTTGCATGTGATGTAAAGCATTTTGAGTTTTGCATGCTAATAATAATTAATATTTTTTATTTCATCAAGTACCTCATTTGAAGTCTTATTTTATTTAAAGATGTCTACAATCACATAATCAAATATTTTTTACAACAAACAAACAAACAAAAGTATATGAAGTGCACAACATATGTGCATTCATTTATGTGAAAGAATTGACAACATTTCTAACTGTTTACATTAACTTTTTGTATTATTTAGAACTATTTTGTAAAATTTTCCTCTTTGATATTATATGCAGTAGTAAGCAATTGTAATTAGGTTTACAGTAAAAATCCAGGCAAGTATATAAATAGAAATGAATAAAAAATAGAGAAATAAAAGAAAACATATGAATAAATAAGGTTGGAATTGCATATCACTAGTAATGAGAAGCTGGTTAATGATTTCTAAAGTGCATTCCTTGCATAATTGTGCAGTGCAGTCATCAACATCAGCTTGCTACTTACTTATCATTTGTGAGCATTTATTTAGTTGAGTGGAAGGATTACATGATTACATCGTATGTGACGTAGTTGATGTATCAATTGAAGGGACATAGCTTTAGCTTAATTTGTCATTTTTTTTAGAAAAAATATTCAAGATATTAAAGGTGAGATGCTACATATGATTGTAAAAGTTTTATAAAGATATGCATTCTATTTTTATTACTTATTTTTGGACCCATTAAAATAAACACACTCATTCTATCATCCACACATCCCTCCATTCATTGTTATGTCTGCTTAGTTGTGCATAGCTTTAAACAAATTTGTTACAGGCTGAAACGGCAGCCAACAGAATATGCAAGGTGTTAAAGATCAACCAAGAAAATGAGAGACTCATGGAAGAATATGAAAAACTGGCTTCTGATGTTAGTTTATTCGTCCCAGTCTTTCCATTTAACATTTGTAAAGTCATTATTATAATGATTATTATGCAGTCAACATTTTCAGTGCCTGTAGTTTGATGAGATGTATACAATTTTTTTGTTCTTTTTCGAATGATTTGTTTTAGACTGAGCGATTTAAATGTATCTTCCACTCATTCTGACTGACAGCTGCTGGAGTGGATTGCCAGAACGAAACCATGGCTGGAGAACAGATCACAAATCCAATCAATCGATGCCACTCAAAAGAAATTTGAGGAGTTCAGAGAGTACAGAAGTCACCAGAAACCTCCACGTCTCGACGAGAAGAGCATGTTGGAGACCATGTACAACTCACTGCAAACTAGGTTGAGGCTCTCAAATAGACCTGCCTACCTGCCATCTGAAGGAAAACTCATTCAGGTTGTTTTTTTAGTTACTTTTGTTTTTTCATTTTTATTCAAAAATAATTGAAGGATTTATTAGCCATATATTTTCTTTACTACATACATACACACTTGTCTTTACATTTAACATTTTAATTTTTAATTTGTATTTGGACTTTCCTCCTAATGCTAAAATTGTTCTTCATTGCCATTTTGAATATTTTCTTCTTAAGTTAATGAGTAACAATAACTTATTCTCATGAACTGATGACTAGTAATTTTAAGTTGGTAACAATTACTAATTTCCGTCTAACAATTGAAACTGAAGGGGTTATTTATAGTAAAGCATAATAAGTTTTCAACAGTTAATTAGTTATACTTATGATTTTTGTGAAAATGGCATGACATGGTTAGTTGTATTCATCATTGAATGCAGAACATTGCGGTAGCGTGGAGGGAGCTTGAGGAATCAGAGAAAGGTTTTGAGGACTGGTTACTGTCTCAACTGCAGAGGTGTCCTGCTGCTTTTTTTCCTCAGCTTTTTTTTTAATGTTTATCTCTTTATGCTCTATTTTATTTATTTTTCTATTAATAATAATTAATCATAGTTTTATGATTTTAAAATGAGATTTCAAAGATGTAACTTTTCTAACCACATAATTTGCAGCTGATTAAATAGGACAAAAAACATTTTAGATTGGAGCGTATAGCTCACCTTGAAAAGAAGTTCAAGCAGAAGTATGACAAGCATGTGTCATGGGCCAACGGAAAAGAAGAGATGTTGACGAGTGATGAATACAAAAAGTGTAGACTCGATGAAGTTAAGGTTGGTTATGCGTGATGTGTTGCTATCTTGTCTCTAGCATCATCATATAATTGGACGTTTTGTTGTTTAATGTTGTTGTGCACAATTCTTTAAATTCTTTAGTTTGTTCAGTTTAATATTTAATTGCTTTGTAACCTTTGATACTTCATCCTATATTTTTGTTGTGTAGTTGTGCAATTATGTTTATACTGTTGATGTACAAGTCTCTAATTAATTCCATTGCATGTGTTGTCGTGTTGTGTTCCATTTGTGCCATGCTGTTTTAAGTGCCATTGTTGTTGTTGTCGTTACTGTTTAGTTGTTATAATATTTTTTATTTGTATTAGATATTTCTAGATTTTCTGTAACCTTGTTTCATGGGTATCATACACATGTGTTTGTACGTCTATTCAATGCTTGAAGGGTAATAAATAACATGACAGGCACTTAGGAAGAAGCATGAAGCCTTTGAAAGTGATCTGGCAGCACATCAGGACCGTATTGAACATATTAATGGCATTGCCCAAGAACTCAAGTTTGTACTAACATATCTTGTTTGCTTATTTAAACACACACACACACACACGCACGCACACACACACACACACACACTGGTACGTTCAAGCACATGTTTGTGTTTATTCATTTGTTTTCATGTATTGTTACTCAGTTTTATTTGTTTTTATTAGTGCACTTGTTATTTATTTGTTGCATGTTGTTGTGTACTACATAGTTGTTGTTAAATATTTATTTGTTTCTTGACAGTTTCTATTTTTCGTTGCAAATATTATTTATCTTCCTGTATTCAAATGAATTAAACAAACATCTCACACCTCTACTGACAAACAGTGCCTTGGGTTATTGCAATTTGAAATCGACCAATCAGAAAACTCAGCAGCTATGTGAACAGTGGGGTGTTTTGGGCGAGCTGTCCATTGCCTACAAAGCTAAGCTTGAGGTATTGTGTTTTTCATTTATTTTTCAGCACCTTCACTATGATTTTTAATTGTTTTAATTAATTCTTCATTATGAAAGTTCAAATAATTTAAAATTTTTTTTTATTTTCAAATGTTCATTCAATATGCAACATCTGCGTTAAATATTTTAGGCCTATATTTCTAACTGCTTGTGACAAAAGCTAGACAATGCATGAAATTTAATTTGATAATAATTGGTAAATAATACAGATAAATTGATGAGGATGGTTAACAATATAATTATATTTTTCAACCATTATTATTCAGTAAATGCTCAAATTAAAAACAAATTAATTGTTATCATTTTTCAGGCATGTGTGTTTTGTTTTTGATGCCTCTGAAAAATAATAAAAATAGAATTGTTAAAAAATGAAATGATTTCTTAATCAGGAATCTGAGAATGTATTGGAAAGAATTGATCAGTTACAGCTGGAATATGCTAAGAGGGCCGCTGTAAGCTTTCTTTTTGTCATATTCCCCCCTGCTGTTTCTCAATTTTGATTAAATTATTTGCATTCTTTTGGTGGGAAATATAATAGAATTACTGCTTGATGGTTTGATTGATTGATGGATTGAACAATGATTGATGGATTGACTGATTGATAAATTGCCTCATCAGCATTTGAACAGCTGGATGGATTCAACAAGAGAAGACTTGGAAGACATTTTCAATGTGCACAGCATTGAAGAGATAGAAGTTTGTTCATCCGTTCATCATTCATTCATTCGTTCGTTCATTCATAAATTCATTTATTTATACATTCATTCTACTTTCATTTTAGTAGTTTACTGTTAGGATACAAGTGTCACATCCATACAATTCATAACAGTTTTATATTTATATTAATACATAATAACTTTTTGCACAATTTACTTATCTATTTGAATTTAACTTGAATAATGCCTGCTAAGTGGGTTTAATCTGTGAGACCACATCTCACAATGTAATATCAACAACAGATCAGTTGAATTTAAATTAACGATTCCCTTGCAACCAACCAATCAACCAACTAATCAACTAACTAACCGACCGACCAATGAACTAGGCACTGCTGAATTCGCAAAAGAAGTTCAAGGAAACGCTCCCAGATGCGGAGAAGGAGTTGAAAGAGACGATCAGTTTAACTGAGGAGGTGGACAGGATTTGTGAGAAGTACAAGTTGCAGATCAACATGGAGAATCCATTCACATCTACTCAGCCAAAAGTTGGTTCCTTCCTTTTCTTAACGTTAAAATATTTTAATCTTATCTTTTATGTATTCTTTACAAATTAGAATGTACTACATCTAATTATTATTCATTTACACAGCAGCTACTTAAATGATATTCAATGACATTTACACATTGTCAGTTTTCTATCATCTGTTTGCGACAAGTTTTATTGCCCTGCTAAATTTTTTATTGCTTAGTACTGTACTAAATGATTAACAAATGGTTTAGCAAACTTGTAGCCGACAATTTTCACAACTTTAATTTAACTTAACATAATATAATGATATGATTAGCAGATACATATATTTGAACGCACAGGAACTGCGATACAAGTGGCAAGAATTTCAGAAGCTGGTGCCAGCACGAGATCAAATATTGCAGGCAGAAATGACCAGACAGCAGCGTAACGACCACCTCCGCATGCAGTTTGCTCAGCAGGCCAACACGCTCGGACCGTGGATTGAACAAAAGTTGAAATTCATATCCGACCTGGGGGTGAAGAGGGGCACTCTTGAAGATCACCAGCAATCTCTCATCAAGTTGGAACAGGAAGTTTCTGCCAACAAACCCCAAATTGAACAACTAGAGAAGTGCAATCAAGAAGTTCAAGAGGCAAGGATATTTAAGAACGAACACGCCAGATACACTATGGAGGTCTCTTTCTTTATTTCTTTGCCTCTTTATCCATTGGACACTTGTGTTATTGAATGCTTAATTATTTGTGTATCATTTTTTGTATCATGCGTGGGAACATGTGTATGTGCAGGCTTGTGATTTTTATTTTATATACATCTTTTTAAAATTATAACCCTGATTCAGTTAGTTTGTGTTTGCTTTAAATTTTGAAGTTAATATATTTAAAAATTGATCAGTGATAATTTTTAGCTAGGCAATTAAAATGCTTCTCAATTAAAACTTCAGCTTCATTCTGAAAATTTTATGACACCAGGATATGAAACTTTAATTGGTGTTATAATTGCCTCAATATACTTGTTATTTTTTCAAATTTTACCATCATAAAATACTTTATCAGAAATTTAACTTTTAAAAAAATGAACTGCAGACGATAAGAGTTAACTGGGATCAGTTAGTGACCTCCGTGTCTCGAAACATCAACGAGTTACAGAACCAGATACTCATGAGAGATTCCAGAGGCATCAGTCATGAGCTCATTGACGAATGTCGCAAGTCTTTCAATCACTTTGATCGATCCAAGAACCAATATCTCGAGCCCAAGGAGTTCAAAGCTTGTCTCGTATCTCTTGGTCGCAGCATTCGTGATGATAAACAGGCATGTCATCATTTCTTTGTTTGTTCATGGTCCGTTGTTTTGCTATCATTTCTTTGTTCGTTCGTGGTCCATTGTTTTGTTATCATTTCTTTGTTTGTTCATGGTCCGTTGTTTTGTTATCATTTCTTTGTTGATGGTCACTATTTTAAATTTGTTTATTTCGTTGATGATATCTCTTATTGTTACTCGCAATGTACATCTAATAGCGATTTTAATTGCTTCTTTTTCAGGGTGATGCAGATTTTCAGAAAATTCTCCAGAAAGTTGATCCAAATCATAATGGTTACGTGACCTTCGATGCCTTTTTGGACTTCATGACCATGGAGAATACAGATTCTGATTCACCAGACCAGATCATTGAATCTTTTAAAATTCTTTCTGGCAATCAGGTTTAATAATCTTCCTTCATCTCATCTCTAATGCTTGGAGTGCTGTTATTTGTTGCTTATTTTTTGGGTTTTGATGGTTCACGGTTGAATTTTAGGTTTACTTGATATTTCTCTTTTGTTTACCATTAAAATTTATTTCTAATTAAATGAAAATTTTTTTTATTATAAGACTAAATATTTAATTAGCTAATCCTTTATTATTTCTCCCCTGCAGCCTTACATAACACCAAAAGCACTGAGATCAGAAATGCCACCAGAGCAGGCTGAATATTGCATTCGTCGGATGACCCAGTACAAGGGACCCGATGCTCCCCCTGACGCTCTCGACTACACATCATTCTCCATGGGACTTTATGGGGAAAGTGATTTGTAGATTTATAGGTTAGTTGGCCGGTCGGTCTGTCGGTCCGTTGATTGGTTGGTTTGGTTGGTTGGTTGGCTGATTGGTTGGTTGTTAAAAATGATTGTTGACGTTTATTGTTTGACAATTATTGGTTGGTTCAATAGGTTCAATGGTTTATGAGTTGATGGTGTATCAGTTTGATTTTCTTGTTTTGAAATGTAGATTGGTCGGTTGACATTTTTGATTGGTTGAGTTTTAACCATGATAAATTTTGATTAGTTGTATTTCGTTGTTTTTGAGTTTGAATTGGGTTTTAAAAACAGCTTAAGTTTAAATGTGATGCTATTTAAATTTTATTAAATGAGGTTTAAGAATTGTTGTGTAATGAAATCACAAATTGTCCATACAATTTTATAATATTTACAATACAGATTTGTTAGAGATTTGTGATGTTATAATGTCACAAGAGAACTTGTATAAGTTGTGCGGGCAATGGATTACACATATACATCATCATTGTCTGTGTGCTTGTGTGTGTTTCTGTTTCTGTGTGTTGTGTGTGCGCGTGCGTGCGTGTGTGTGTGTGTGTCAAAGTTTTTAGTGTAGCAGATGCAGTTAATTTTCTTCGTTTTATATCATTTATTTTATTTTACTTTAATATGTAATTTTTAAACGATTCTAATTAGTTTCATGTTCTATATTAATGAAGTTTCAATAATAAGGATAATTATTATTATCATATCGTTTTTCATTCATTATCATTCAACTGATTTAATATTAATTGCTCTGCATCAATTATGTTATTATATTTTATTACGTTAACGTTTACAATCATTAGCATAGTTCAATTACCATCATTATTGCCTAATAGCGTCGGCTGAACACATTGATTTTTCTTGGATTTTTATTCATCCACATATCAGTGATCCAATCACTACATACATATATACATTCATACATTGAGTTTTTTAAATTTTGGTTAATATCTTATATACACATCATTCCGGAAGAAGAAAAATTATTTCCATAATATTCATTCGCTATTGTTTTGCATATTTTAGTATGGTTGATATATTTTCTTTGCCGTGAAAAAATTAAGTACATTTTATCTACAGATTTGATGCCATCTAATTTTGTATTGATTATTTTTTAAGGTCGTTGTAGTTTTCTACTTGTTAATAATTAGTTATGTTGCGTGCGTATGATCTGATTATTATTTGTTGTTATATTCCTATTGTTAATTTTCATCCATTCCTTCATTTGCAACTAATAACCTGGACCTTATTTGCTCATCCTGACAGCTAAGCCTATAAATTTACATATTATATTTATTTATATGCTTATCGACTACGATGGTCGACTGGAACGTGAACTTATCTGCTTATATATATATATATATATATATATATATATATATATATATATATATATATATATATATATATAAGTTACATTTTTTTATGTATGTCTGTCTTGTTAGGTGTGAGTTTGTGCGTGCGTGCGTCTGTGTGTGTGTTTGTGTTTTGGATGACTTTTCAAAACAGCCGTTCTTATATGAAATACTTTTTATTTTGATCATTTTGCAATGAAATGCGGTTTTGATTTTTATTAAAACGAACCAACACGAATGAACAAACAAGCGAACGAGCAAACCGAATAAAATATCTTTAGTTGATGGAAATTTTTTATCGAGAAAAAAAACTCAAATGATTTTTCGTTTTTCCATTTTTATTGAATTAAAATCTGTATTACACGTTAATGTTCATATTGCAATTTTACATTGAATATACTTACTGTTTTATACGTATTCCTAGCCCTTGATTCCCGAAGTCTTATTTGCTGATACCATATTTCATATTGTGTGCAACATAACAGTGATTGGCCATTGTTTTTGAGTTATTTTTCGTTCGGGTGAGATGGATTGATTGATGCAAATGCATATTTTATAATATCACAGGTTTTTTTTTCAATATGACGATGTTCGTTTAACTGTGTCTAAATTATTTGTCCTCACATTTGTGTTGTACTGTTCTGGTTAATATTAGTTCCTAATTTTTTTTTATTTATTTCATTTTATTTTTTTTTCATATATTTAAGTAAGATTTATTAAAAATCTAATGATTTAGTTTTTTGAAACTTTTCGACGGTATATACATATGCAAACACGCACAAACACACATGTGTATGTACACGTACATAAACATATACACACTCACACACACACACACATATATATATATATATATATATATATATGTGTGTGTGTGTGTGTGTGTGTGTGTGTATATATATATACACGTACATAAACATACACACACTCATCATATATATCTAATGATGACACACACACACACATATATATATACATATATATATACACATACATAAACATACGCACGCACTTCATAATATATATCTATCTATATACATACGAAAAGTCCCGTTAAACAAAGGATGCACTACAAGGAAACCTAGTAAATTATTACCAAATATATTCCGAAGTACCTTTTAACTTCACAAGATAGAACTTTATATAATGATGGATTCATTTTATAGTAGAGATGTTGAAATTGAGTGAGGGTTATAATTTGCACAGCTAACTAAGCTACTGATAATAATATCTTTTTGAAAAGTTTTCAACGAAGGAATTATTTTTATTAAAAAAAAATGAATTTTATTTTATACCATTTTGTTGTGTTCTATCCTATGCGTATGTTGTTTTTCAATGAATTCTAATTTCACACAGCATACATTTCATTTCTCGTTATTGTGGCTGTTCGTTTTAACACTGGAATAAATGATTGTAAAAAAAGCGCTGTTTGTGTTTCGTAATGAATAAATGAAAGAGTGAATGAATGAACGAGCAAATGGATGGATGAAAGAGTGAATGGATGAATGAATTCTCGCGTAATTATATGCAAAAAAGTCTTTTGTTCTTATATGTTCATGCTAGATTATTTTATTTAATGATTGGATGACTGACAGATGGTAGTAATGGTGTCCTCGTTAGTTATTTGTCCGCATTCCTGGGTACTGTCATTTTTATTCGCTGTCCGGCTCCGGAGGATCGATCAGAGGAGCTGGTTGATATGGGAAAGTTCGCGGTGTTTGTCGTGATTTTTAAATGAAAAAAATACTTAAAACGTCAAATCGTGCGCAAAAACTAAACGATTTTATTGGCAATCGATAATTAACAAACAATGTTCTAATTCAAAATTGTTACAATTGTCATTTGGAAACATCTGCGTGAATAAACTCACTTATTCAACAACCGAACGAACAGATAAAATCAAATCCTATAATAAAAAGAATTAACACTACGTAGCTGCTAATTGAGATTGTGCTTTCATTGAAAAACTGTAAAAAGATGTCTATGTATGTGCCTACGGTACACAAACAATAAAAAAGAAGGTTCGTTCTAGCTAGCTAGGTAGGCAGCAGTCTAGGTGTGTCAGCTGGCAGGTAAGGTAGCATATGGAAAGATAGGATAGGTAGGGAGATAACACCAAAGAGTTTTCATTTAACTTTATACATATAGATATATATACATATATATTTATATACTTATCATTTATTGAATGCATTTATAGATATACAAATACATGCTACAGATATATTATATTGAGTATATATATATATATATATATATATATATATATATATATATATATATATATATATATATATATATATATATATATATTGACAGATGAATACAACAAATATTTTATCTCCATACAACTAGCTACAAACACTAAAAATATAAAGCATAATTTAATCCGTGTAATTGAAAATATATTATATACTATATACATATAAATAAATAAATAAATATATATATATATAATGATATATATATATAATGATATATATATAATTTGCCGATCTATCGATTTTACATATAAAGAAGATATGCAATCACATATAAACATATAAACGAATGTTTTCTTAATTATTAAGACGAATAATATTTTTGTATATAGTGGAGATATCTCATGAACTCATCCCACCACAGGCGTCCAGCGGAACCGTTCCGGAATATTGAACCGCAAACTGCAAGACTTCATGAAGCGCTAACTGGTTTTTTACTCGCTGTACAACCAAATTCGTTACTCGGTCTGAGTTTCGACGTCTTTTTTTATTCTTTGGAAAAAATCATACTCCGAAAAAGACAAAATTCGTTACAATAATTTTTTCTGTCCATTTTGTCAAATGTGTATCTATGTATTATGGAGATCTATCTACCTTTTACAGATTTGCGAGTAATCAGCAATATTATGGATACATTGAATGTTATTCTGCTTAGCTGGTGCGTGGCCAAGCCACTGCAGATCACACACTCATCTGATGACATTCATTTTATTTGGATCGATTCCTTTCATTTGCATTTTATCAACTGGACAATTTGTTTCTCTAGCTCGATCGTGAACAGATTGTAATTTGGCGGTTGTTAGCTTCTGGCGTTCAATAAGCTGCCTTCTTGTTTGTGGTGTTTGGTAGAGATTAATGTGTACTATTATACTGTATATATGCTCCTAACTCACCCCCAAAGCATTTCAACATTTAATTCTATAATTTGACAAATAAGTGAACACTTTTGAAACGTAGGATTCATTTATGCACACATGCACCACAATTTTCCGTCAAATTAATACTTTTCAAAAGAAGTTTTTGAGAGAAACGGTTTTAAAAGTGAGAAAACATAAATGAGTTATGACAAAATTTTGTGAATTTTAAATTATAAAAAAGAAAATTTATTTTTTCCGCTAAATTTCTAATTCGTGTGCCTTTTTATAAACACTTTTTTTTACAAAATGTAATGTTACAGGCTTTATCGCGAAATAACGAATTTGACCTTTTTAGAGAAAAGTTCATTTTGATGCATGAAAATGAGTAGCTACGCATGATGTTGCATTGTATTGTAATGTGTAGTACTGTAATGTATAACACTGTAATGTATTGTAATGTTATGTTTTGTACTGTAATATATTGTACTGTAGTGTATTGTTTTGTAATGTAATGTATTGTACTGTAATGTGTTGTAATGTATTATGCTGTATGTAGTGTATTGCAGTGTACTTTAATTGCTTCCAGTTTCAACCTTTAGTTTTACAACAATACCGACACAATTTATTTAACAAGCAAACATACAACGAAATATTTAACAGTACAGTGATTGTTTGTAGATTTCATACAATGAGTTGTCTTCTACAAATATAACAATAGTATTGCCTATTCAAATTATATAGTTATTGCGTTCCATTGAGATAATATTTCTGTTCTTCATGCAAATTGAATATATCCACTGGAAATAAATCGTAGCACAGCTAACGTTGAAGAATAAATAATATAAAAAAATAATATATTAAAAATAATAAAATAATAATTCACATTTACTAACTACAATTGTGCAGTGTTTAAATAATGTACAACATTAATACTAAACAAAAATTGTTCCCATTCAAAATCCAAGCGAGAAGGCAGCATCAAAGACACCGCCGACATCAAAAGCAGCTCCTCCGTCGAATCCGCTTCCGTCAAACGTGGCGTCACATCCAGTGTCGACGTCACCAATCCCATCGTAATCGCCGTGGTGGTCCACCACGTCGCAATCGTGCTGATGATGATGATGATTGTAGTCATGGTAGCCGTTCGTGCTGAACGACGATGCGTGGGCGTTGTCGTTGAACGCGTCGGCCGACGATGCGAGGAGGAGAAAATCAGAACTGGGCAGGAAATTGAAGCTGTGCCAACCGGGACATCCCCACCCACCACCCCAACCCCATGTCCAGCCCCACACACAATCTGACATGTTGGTTACTACTGCTGAGGATGATGTTTGCTGCTGTTGTTGTTGTTGTTGGTCGACGTTTGTGGATGGTTCGTGTTGTTGTTGTTGAGAATGATGTTGATATTTTGGTTGTTGCTGTTGGTGGGGATGACTACTCCTGTAGTTGATTTCTTGAGAGGAGTGCTGCTGAAATGATTGTTGATGGAATATGCTAGAAGATGATTGTTGTTGCTGCTGCTGCTGCTGTTGTTGATATTGCTGTAATCGCTGAGAACGCTGTTGATGTTGATGCGGTTGTTCGTGTTGAGAATGATTAGTTGTCGTCGAAGTTGTGCTTTTGTTGTTGCTGGAAAGAAGTGATATGGCATTGGCGGTTGGGAGGTTGCTGACGATGTTGCAGGATTGTGGATTGGATTGCGAAGACGTCAACTGGGATTGTTTTGAAGCTTTCTTCAACTCGAGCGGCTCTGTAATCATTCAATTTTCCTTTTCAGAAACCAATTATTAATTCATTTATTTCTATACAATTTAATAAATTATTTCAATTTATTCAATTAGAATTAATTAATTTAATCTTAATTAAATGATCAAACACTTTTAACAGTATTAATTTTGCCCAATCAACAAAGCTTCAAAATAGAAATTAGATGGAAAATGTTCGGAATTGGCAATTTGAAACCCTCCAAGTATATACACATAATAAATAACTTTTCACAATAAAAAACTGAACAAATGAATGAATGAATAAATAAATAAATGAATGTATGAACAAACGGATGAATGAACAAACGAACGAATCAATCGTAACTAAAAAAAACTCTCTAGATTGAATATTATTAATGAGGCCATTACGCTACGCATACTCCTCGCTCCTAGCTTTCCATGCATTCCAACTCACTGGATATAACGACACCTAGCATGCCATGTTTGCAAACCCTTCTTATCAATTATACAATATATACTTTTTCTATTATTAAAAATTCTCATCCAAAGTTATTATTATTTCTATTATTGTTAGTTTTATTATTATCATTGTTATTTATTTTTATTTACTATTAATATTTGGCGTGATGGTTAAGACGCCGGAGCCTGCTATCTTAGTGACCGGGTTCGAACGCAAGGAAATTCCAGTCTACCCCATGCTAGATCTGACAACGTCGACTAACGCATTTTTGGTTGGCATTTTTGGGTATTTATTAAGAAAAATGTGAGAAAATAACTTTCATGTTACCATTTGTTACTACCATAGAAAATATTACAACAATTTTTACTTTTATAATTTTAATTTTATTGATAACTAATTTTATAACTACCATAATGACTCGTTAACGAAAATAACCTTTGTTTCTAAATTTATAATTAATGAAAAAAAAACCTGATGACGATCCAGGGTATGGTGGTGGTGGGCCTTTCATCATCAATTCATCATCAGTTGGGGATAGGGGAGGTAGCTGACATAATTTATTATATTATAATTATTATTACTAAAATATTTAATAATATAATTTTAACATTTTTAATAATTATTATTATGAATGTTATGAATGACAAATTATATTAATTCCTAAAGGCTTTATTTTTATATTTACAATTAGTTGTATTTTACGAATACTAGTACGAAAAAATACATAATAGTACGAAAAAATAATTATACGCTAAATAAAAAAATTAGCGAACTGACCACAGAATTAATGATCACCATCCAGTCACTGTAAAGGCATAAATATTAATAATATTATATATATATATATATATATACATACATACATATATATATATATATATATATATATATATATATAAATATTGAAATAATTTTCAAATTTAGAAAAATATGTTGAAATAAATAAATAAATTACGAAAAAGGAGTTTATTTAATAATTAATTAGTTAAAAAATGAACGAACGAATGAATGAACTAATTGATAGATGAATGAATGATTGTTAAATTAATTAATAGATCTACAAATACTACTTCTACTTTTACTACTAATATTACTACTAATACTACCACTACTACTACCACCACCACTACTACTACTACTACTACTACTACTACTACTACTACTACTACTACTACATTACTACTACTACTACTACTACTACTACTACTACCACTACAACTACTACTACTAACTACTACTACTACTACTATTACTACTACTACTAATTTACTACATTACTACTACTACTACTACTACTACTACTACTACTACCACTACCACTACTACTGCTACTTCAAAATTTTTGGACAAAACTGTTAATTGGATTTTCGCATAATGAAAGTGACCACTATAAACACATACCTCAGGAAGTGAGTAAAGCTAGAAAAGAAAGAGAGAGAGAGAGAGTGAGAAGGAGAGAGAGAAAGAAAGAGAGAAAATAAAAGAGAAAAAATAAAGAATTAGATAAAAAAGAAAAAGATAAAAGAAAAAAACAAGAAAGAAAGAGAAAATGAAGATAAAATGATAGAGATGAAAAGAGAGAGAGAGAGAGAGAGAGAAAGAGAAAGATAGAGAAAGACAGAAAACGAGAAAAAAAATAGATAAAGAAAGAGAAAGAGAGAGAGAGAAAGAGAGAGAAAAAGTGAAAAACATAAAAATATATAGCAGGCATGGACGATGACAACCTAAATTAAAAATAAGACTTAACTGTGGGTGGGGCCTCAAACGAGACGAGAATAATAATAATTATTATTATTATAACAACAATGTAGTCTTTTTAAAATATCTAATTAGATTTTCACTCCTCTATATTATTTCAAATATAAAAGTTTTAATTGAAAATTTTCATTTTCTTCAACGATTGTCAGCTTAGATCAGGGGTGGGCAAATTTTTTGCTGTGAGGGCTGCATTGAGAACTATACCATCTTCGAAGGGCCGCATGTGTACTTTAATAGCAATTTTTTCGACCCAGGGGAGAATTTTATAAGATTTGTGGTTCCTTTTTCTCTTTTTTTGGTCATAATGTCTGGTTGACCTTTTTTTGGACATAAAATAGCTCCGCGGGACGCATGCGGACTGTAGTTTGCCCAGGCCTGGTTTAGATTTTGAGGTTTAGTTAAATTTTTTGCTATTATTATTATTTTTCTTTTTCGTTTTTTTATTATTTATTATAATCGTATATCTCTCATTCATTTTTTCAGTTTCTGTCCGTCTGTCTCGTTCTTTTTTGTTGTTTTCTCTCTTTCCCTTCTCTCTCTCTCTCCTTTCTCTCTCTCTCTCTCTCTTTCACAATAAAAATATCATTTATTACAAGGAGAACTCTTGAATGCACATCCATTTACCATTTCACAGATATTTGTTGGCGTTTCAGACGAAATGTTAAATGCGTAATGTGCCATCTTACAGTAGTTGATTTTTTATGTTATTATGCTTTTTTGTTATTATTTTTGTTATTCGTCTTCTTCTTGGTATTATTATTACTGTTATTATTATAATGTAACCTTATAGGAACAACGTCTGCCAACCTGATACTGGATACTTGAAGATGACAGCATTTGACACAGTGAGATATATGAGACCTCTTTTTAGAGTAAACACAAACAAAGTCATAATAGCATGAATGAACATCAATACAATAACAACAAGATGGAAACAAAATAATGTATACAACGACATCAATGCGACCATAACGTTAACAACAAATGTAACAAAAACAACAACATCAGTTGCTATAACAGCAGAGCTGGTTAACGTAACAACAACAACAAAAACAAACTAAACAACAAGCAAAAACATCAATTCCAAAAATTTTTATTGCAACAAGTGCAACAACAACCAATAACATCAACCACAACAGTAGCCACAGCAGCAGCCACAACAGCAGCAACAGCAAATTCAAAACAACTTGAATTGATGTAACTAACCTACTTGCTACTCAGAACATAGTCTATACACGCAATCTAGCAAATATTTTAACTACGGCATTTTATTTATGAGGATGTATTCTCATAACGTTTTATTGTGTGTGTTGGTGTGTGTATGTGTGTGTGTGCTTCGTAAATTATAAAAAAGGCAAATTTATATTGCTCGTTGAATTTTTAATGGCGGTTATTGTTTGTGCAGCTGAGAGGAATAGTGATGGCCCAATGAATAATAAATATGAATTGTCGAATTAATTATCAAATTGGAAAACACACACACGCACAAGCACACACACACTTATACACACACACACAAACACGCACACACAAATTTAAAAACTCCTGAAACTCATGCACACACGTACAAGTTTTGTTCACGTCCAGTTATTTTCCATTGCAAGTATTCCACTACCGACCAACCTATCAGCATAATGCTGAATTAAAGTTCCATTTAAATGGATTTAATTTAAAAATATGGATTAATCCCTTTTTGAGGGGGTTTGAAAAAATTTATGTATGGATTAAAATTGGTTTCGGCGCTGGTTTTGTTCATTTTATTATTATTTCTTATAATAAATTATAAAACCGAGCTTAAATATAATTAAGTTTGTTAAAAATTTTAAATGCAATACGAACGAAGGTGACAGTAATGATGATGATGACGACAATGAAATGTGGTGATGGTGGCGATGTTGATGATGATAATGATGCTGCAGTGATGATGATAATGATGATCCATTGAGATGATGATGATGATGATGTCAACGATGATGGTAGAAGATGAATGTTAACGAGGGAATGATAAATGATTATAACAGCGATGATGTCTGCTAACGATGATGTATATTTTCATCTTTATCAACATTATCCCCCCAATCTTGCTGAATAATCTTCGTCCAACATTTATTGCACTGTTATCACCATTAATCATCATTAACGGTGATGAAACTTATATACAAACTTACATACACCACACACCACACACACAAACACACACACACACACAAATACACACACATGCAAAAACATACATACGAAAACTAACTTCAAATCAGCATCATTAGCACAGAGGAACCAATGAACGAGGGAATTTCGACACGGGGTAGAGGGAACTGCCAGCAAGTGCCTCTCGTTCACGTGCCTCGAAAGATTCGGTCGACCCGGAACGCTCCTCGTGTACGGACCCACCGCCAAATAATCGCAAACCGTCTGCATTATTAGAAGAGAAAGAGATAATGAAATGAAGAGAGAGAAAGTTAGTTAGAAAGAGAGAGCTAGAGAAAGGGAGTGGCTATAAAAAAAGTGAAAATGAATAACGATGGAAAAATTAACTTTCAAATGTAGGATGCCATCTCGTTTGTAGCTGGTTTGGTCGCGATACCACATAAAATAACTGTCTCTGGTCAGCTCCACGTAGACTGCCTTGAAACCCTTTGATAGAAACCCTTCTGAAAAAATATAATTTTTTTTGTTTTTTTCAATTTTGGAAATTTTAATTCTTGAATGTTTATATTAAAAATGTTTTTTTTTAATTTGTTAATATAAAATTTAAAAGTTTTTATCTTTTCAATGTGTCATCAAAAATTTTTGTACAATTTAAATTTTGAATTCTTTATGTTAATAAAATCTAGAATTTGTTTTTTAATAATTTTCGCGTGAGTTAAACATTTGGACACATGGTAAACTGCCCACTGAAAACACAAAAATGGATGAAAGAACATCAACATGCGATGAACGTATGGAGATGAAGAGCCATTGGAAGAAAAAAAATTCTATACTCAATCAGCAAACATCTGCACCGACTGAGTTCTTCTGAGTAAACATAATTCATAAAAACTCAAGCACAGGTACACACACATATAAACACACACACGCGCGCACAGGTACACACACACACACTAACACACACACACACACACACACACTGGTACTTAAACAAACAAATATATACATACATACATACACGCACACACCACACACACACACACACACACACACACACACACACACACACAGGTATATAACCAGACACATACATACATAGACTCATAGAACATATACAAACACATACATACACTGCAAATATACAGACATACAGACCATCTGTACATACACAACGTACCTAATACAAATAAAACACACTTTGTTAGACATACAACACATATCACGTAAAAACTCATAACGCCTCTATGTGTGACTTATACAATATATAGATGCCAATATTCAACCAGTTGAGAACAAAACACTTGTTTCAAATAATGTTAACTGAAAATCTCCTTGAAAAAAAAATTGTAATCAGTCATTTGCGGCTTGTTTATAAGCATCTATACAAGTTCTTCAGCAATTCTTTCAAAGTAAGTAAACTCTACAAAAGTGTGCAAACCCTACAAAAGTTCTGTTTAAGAGTTTTGGGGTCGAAATTTTGTTTTTGAAGTAAGAAAAAATTGAAAACATCTGAGTTATGTCGAATGGTGTGAAGAATCACGGTTGAATTGTAGTTCTTGAACGAACAAAATAAGTTAGCAAGTAAGAGAACATGTTTAATTCAATCCTGCTCGTCCAACTGCCTGGATGAAAACAACGTGTTGCCTGCATGCTGATTTGCAATGTTTCAGTCAATTAATCATAAAAATAAAATACAAATGAATAATTAAAAGAGGAATAGATAAATTTTTGTTGAATTCATGTAACAGACGTCAAGATAGATACCTACGTGTCTTATGCCTGTTGTGTATTATGCATTATGTATTACTCTGATTATGGATCACTGAACATTTTTCTCGTTTTGTTTTATGCCATCAATGCCTCTCCACCTAAGGTTAAGCGCTCAAATTGATGTGAGGACAGAGTTTAATTTATTTACACCAAGTGAGCCTGGGTCTACGTGATGGGCGAGAATTTCTAAAGCATACACAATCACATGCACGCGCACACACTTACAAAAACGCACACACACACATACAAACACACAAACATAAGCATACACACACTTGCATACATACACGCACACATTTGCTTACTAAATATTTTTAACTGAATACTTTTTTAAATAGTTTATAATATAGTGAACGAACCACACATGATGGTGGTTTCATCACATTCTAGCGCGCATAAAGTGCTGCAAACATTTGCAAGACACATCAGCGATGACATAAATAACTACGTAAATTACAACATAGACTACAAAATTTAGAAACATAATTTTTTTAGTTTGAAATTATTTTTCATTTCATTAAAAAATGTGGACACTAGAAGAGTGGAGGACATTTTTTTTATAGCGCCCGTGAAAGGCGAGTTTATGGAAGAAGAAACGCGCTCTTCGTCACGTGACCAGCTCATTAAAAGCCCGCATTTGAACGTGTACTTTGAAAAATAAAAGAAAAACTACACATGCCTCAATGCTTTGCATGTAGTACATTCAAAACCAAAACTTCTTTCCGTTTCCTGTTTCCGCTTCTTTTCGTTTTGTCTTCTTCATTCCTTTTTTCATTCTCTTTACTTCTTTTATTCGTTTTATTATTATTTCCATTTGAATTATTTTCCTCTCCAAGTAACTTTGATACTCAGGCAGCAATTTTTGCTCATCCATAATTTGATTCCACTAAGTCATCGTCTTCGTAACGTTCGCTACTTTTCACTAGCGGTCATCATCACCATCATCATCGTCATCATCACCATCATCATCGTCGTCATCATCCTTGTCATCATCTTCGTCTTTCGAAACTATTAATTCCATAATCGTCATCATCACCATTATCGTCGTCATCATCATCCTCTCCATCATCAGCATCATCATCAACGCCATCATCTACGTCCTTCTCAACTATTAGGTCCATCATCATCATCATCACCATCATCATCATCACCATCATCATCATCATCATCACCATCATCATCACCATCATCATTTTCTCCATCATTTAGCCTCCAGCATCATTCCATCATCATCGTCGTCATTATTTAAAAAGTTCTTATCGAGAAAAATAGGAAGAAGGAAAAAGGAGATAAAGATAGGGAGATGGCAGAAATTTATAACAGCCAGGCAGAATGAAATAAAAACAACAACAACAACAACAACGTCAACAACAACGTCAAGAACATCAACAACAACATCAACAACAACAATAATAATAATACTAATAATAATAACATTAATAATAGAGATAGCAACAAAAATATACATACATACATCTTCCAAACACTTGTAACTCGAAATAAAACAACATCAGGCAGAATGATGCGCGCTAACGAGGTTGCATTCACTCGGATGAAACTGAACGTGTAAACAATAATTACACTGCCAAATGAACAAATAAATAAACATTAACGGAAATAAACAAAAACATAAACAAACCCACGTAAAATTCATTGAAAATAACATTAAAAAAACAAACCTAAACCCACACACACACACACAAACACATACACACACGCGCGCACATTCATACATACACACAAGAATAAATACAAAACAAAATTACAATTATACACAACACAGGAAGACATAGAGATAAACTAGACGGACAGACATAAAAATAAATATAAAAACGTACATTCAGACATACAAACAAACATAAAGGCTTATACATAAACACAGACAAACAGACAGACAGATAAACAAATAGACCGACATACAAATATACAAATAAATATATAAACATTCAGACACGTACTTTTGTATTTTCTAAGAAAACCTGCTTTCACGACTTGAAGTTCCTCTGTTTGAGTGAATAAATTCAAACATTAAAACAAAAAAAATATTATTTTATAAAATAGAAAAAAATATTATTTTATTAAAATGTAAACAACGGTGTAATGGTTTTCACGGTTAAGTTGCAGAATATTATTATTAATCCATGCCATCATCGTCATCACCTGCTTCATATCTGCATGCTGTCATTTTCAATCTTATCAAATTATTTATTAAGCACGCCATCTTCGTAGTCATCATCGTCATCATCTTCATCATCATTATCATCCTCATCATCAACAGCAACATCATCGTCGTCGTCGTCGTCACCATCCTTTGTATCCTAATTGCTTCCAAATATTTTTCTCACTATTCTCTACCCATCCCATATTCACACAATTATATTGTATTCACGTGCATAACAAATACAAATATACCGCTTTTGGCATATGAATGCAATATATTTTTGTATTTTTGTATATTTGTGATACAAATTACTACAATTTATGGTGTAACTGAATTAGTATTAGTACATTATTGTACATATATAATGAGTAATAATATACATAACAATATGTTTAAACTGGTATAATAATAATGATAGAGATAATTTAGTTTACACGGTGTGCATATATCGTTATTATTATTAATATTTCATTTTTTTCATTTACAACAAAAATGAATTTACCAATTTTTAAATTTAATTAAAATTGTTTAATTTTTTAATTTTGAATTTTCAAAACATGTACACTCGCATTTTTTTCTTCATAATTTTATCTTCAAATTTTTACTCTCAACCCGCTCGCTACGTTATAATTGAATCTATAGTAGAATAGAACCGTCTTCCTCCGAATGTAAAAAAAGGATTTAATTAAATTGCACATTGAACAGAACATTAAAATGCGTTTTTTTATTGTTGCACCACACAAACACACGACACACACACACACACACACATACACACACGACACACACACGACACACACTCACACACACATACTCACACACACACGACACACATTCAAATATAATGCTTTTAGTGGTTTGTAGTGTTATTTTGTATGTGTGAATGTGTACGTGCGTGTGTTTTCGTGTCTGTGTGTGTGTGTGTGTGTGTCTGTGTGTGTCTGTGTTTTTATGCGCAACGACCTTTGTATGAAATCTAATAAGATTGTATTGTTGTTCTTTTAAAAATGATTGAGGGGGACATGCTTTTAAAGGTACCTCATTAAACGTACCCAAACTATCATTAGCAATCATCGACCACTCATTTCATCGCCACAACTGCTGCTACTGTTACCTCTGCCGCTGCTAGTTTAAAACACTACTGCTACTTTACTACTATTTCAATGTTGTCGCCACTACTAATGCTGTTGGCAAGAATTAGGACTTTAATGAGGTTATTGTCATTAAGACTTTTAATATTGTTACTAATAAATATCACAAGGTAGAACATTACTACTACCTACATCAATCGTGCAATTTCTGCTGCTACTACCTCCGCTACTGTTGTTGGTGCTACTATATTTGATGCTTTACCGCTACTACATTTGCTGCTGATACTGTTAGAATCTCTACTGCTGCTGCTACAACACCAAAACAAACGTTTATTGGCACAACTAATCCTACTGGAACTAAATCAACGACTGATACTAGTACAAATAAGTATTAAGTATTATTGTTACTATAAAAACAACAACAGCAACAACAACGACGACAACAACGACATTAGCAGCAGCAGCAGAAGTAGCTGCAACAGCAGCAGCCACAAAGATAATAATAACGCCAAGAAAAAAGCTATATTAGTGTAGCAACTACTACATATCATACGTCCATTACATAGCACATAAAAATCTTCAGGAAAATATTTTTGTGAGTTACGAGTAGGTTCCAAAAGGTTGCCATAGATATAAAAACGAAAAAACTTTTTTTCTTATTCTATGCAACCGAACAAACAGACGAATGGCTGGAGTGCGTTTTGTTATGATGGATACGCGAAAATATTCAGTTTCGCAAAAAATGAATGGATGGATGGATGGATGGATGGATGGATGGATAGATAAATGAATGAATGAATGAGCAACGAATAAATGAATGAATAATACCCATATATGTATAATGATAAAGGTTTATAGCTTGGTCTAGAATTGAAATGAACTGGCAAAAATTCGCATGTGCATCTAAAATGTAAACTCCTTGGAGTGTTATGATAAATATTTTTTGGTACTCATGGTATAAATAAAACTTTTGAAAGAAATAAAAAAGGGATGATAAAATAAAAATATGCAAATGAAAAAAATATAAAAATAACTAATAAAAGGAATGAGTGCTAAAAGTGATTTATGAAATCTTGAGATGCATGCATGGCAACAAATTGTTTTCCATCTGAACATGCAATTTTGAAGTCTGTAGGCTATTATGCATACGGGCTTACCTTTCATACACACATACCTGGAAACACATACGCACATACATACACACACAGATATACCCACATACATACGTACAAACAAACCTGCATACATACAAATATAGACACACATGTACGTACGTACATGCATACATGCGTAGAGTGTGTGTCAATTTCTGAAGAACAATGTATTTGTTGTTTACCAGGGAAAAATATTGTTTTGTTACATTTTGTAACATACGAAACGAAACGAGATAGAACGAGACAAAAGATGTATATAAAAATGCGGCACCTAGTATTAAAAAATAAATAACACATACAGATACACAAATTATTTCACGCATTTGATATATCTAGAGTTTATATATTTAAATTAAAAGAAAGCAATTTGGTATCGTATGAAAATGTAAATCTTAAATTTGTAATAAGCGTGTGATCAAATTGCCATAAACGTAGACAGGCTATCTTACAAGAAGGTGATCTAAATCGACTATATCCTACATATAACATTCAAGATGTTTTCTGGCACCAACAACATCCTCTATTAAATTTTATTAAATTTTAATTTTACAGATGAAGCAATTTCAATTCTGTTTGTAAAAAAATACGAATAGATATATATGAGAGATGGAAGCAAAATTCTTCCTGCAAAGTTCGAGTATAGTTTGGTCATTCGGTTCGATTTGGTTCGACGGTTTTAATCGCAAGCGAAGATCGGTTTCTTTTCGGTCTCGGATATGGTTGTAATTCATTCCCATCTTTAATATCTCACAATACTTTATAAAAATTTTATACATGGGAACGTGATGTTTAACACATTTTTATAGCCATCCAAATTAGATTTAACGTGAAATATTGGAGTTATTTTTTAAAGTTTTATTTAAAAGTTATTCCATTGAAAGTTATTAAAAATTTATTATAATTATTATCTTTTCTTATCTTATCCCTCGCCAAACAAACACAGAAAAAAAATAAAATAAAATATATCAGATGGAATTAGCAAAAAGAGTGTCAAAAGAAATGAACTGAATATAAACACGTGAACCTGCTATAAGAACGTAGGTCAAAATCAAAATGATGATAAATAAATCGTTAAATGACAAAAAAAACTAATTTTGATTCCACAAGCAAAATGGATTTAACTGTACAGGTACACAGATCAAGTTAAAATTAGAAATTGGATGGCCAGCTGAACTTGGAGACACCGTAGTAACTATCGACTGCTGACTTGAAACCGCTCATGAAGATGGTCTTAACAACGGCCGAAAGCAGTTTGTTCCATTCTTCCACCATTCTATTCGAAAAAAAAATTTACGGCAGTCTTTATGGCTAGAACCGATAGTTAGCTTGAAGTTGTGGCCCCTCGTACGAACATCGTGTGCCAACAGTAACGTGGGGACAACATCAGCAAGGAGCTGACCAGGTGTTATTCTATATGACAAAATAAGATCGGCTCTTAGACGTCTGTAGACTAGAGACGGCAATTCCAATTTCATCAACCTCTCTCACATGCGTTACCTTTCTCTGAACTTTTTCCAACTTCTCCATTATTATTAAAAGTTATTATAAAATTTTTTGGAATTATTTTGTTTGTGTTTTTTGATGATACCTTATGAAGTAATTAATATAGAACCATAAAATAAAGAATTTAACAACAATTTTGATTAAAACAAAACGCGCCACAATTTTCGATTTTTAAATCCAAAAAATGGAACAACAAATTTTAATTAAAAAAATTTGTTTTTGCCTCTCATTATTAATTCAAAACAAGTTTGTTGTGCGTGTGAGTGTGTATGTGCGCGCGCGTGTGTTTATGTGTTAGGGTGTGCGTGCGCGTGTATGTGCATGTGTATGTGTGCGTGTATGTGCGTGTGTCTGTGTGTGTGGGTTGTGTTAGCGTACGTATATGTGTGTGTGCGTTTGGGTTTAAAATTACCAATTAAGATAAAATGAAGATGAGTGAAGTGCTCAAATTTCTTAAAAAATTAATAAAAATAACAAATAATATAATAATAATATTAACAAATAATAATAACAATAATAATGATGATATAAGAAAAATAACAATGAGATCACCAATACAGTAAACGTTGAAGTTTAAAATTGTTGTCGAAACGGAGATTAATTTTCCCAACTCAATGAATGACAATAAATGAAAGATGATCTGAGTGAACTATCCATTATTTATTGCTCATCAGTTCAGCTGTAAGAATATTCCACATCTTATATGACTTTATTTGACATTTTATTTAACGCTTATTTTTTTTCGTAAAAATTTTTATGAAAAAAATGTTCAGAATGTAACTGATGAAAGGTTTTAAAAAGGCAAACAATGCAAGAAGCATTTTAAAAATGTTCTGTTGTAGAGAAAAAAGAAAGATGAATGAATGAAAGAATGGATGGATGGGTGAATGAATGATGAACATAATTCAAAACAAGGAAGCAACATGAGCCAAAAACAAAACAAAAACATCTCTCAAAAAATAAAAAAACAAAAACATTCAAGAAAAACAAAAAAAAACAGATGAAAGGAAGAAAAAAAAATAGAAAAACGATAAACGTTTGCAAACAACATTCAGGAAAGCAATCAGCCAGTATAAATTAATAAACAAACCATCGAGCAAACGAACAAACAAACGAACAAACAAATAGAATAACAAAAATAACTACTCAAACAATGAATAAAGCATAAAAACGGAAAAATCAATAAAAAATAAACTGCATACAAAAATAAAATCAACATAAAAAACTTAAATATTTTTTCTATAACAATCTTCTACACGAATATATCGCCAGATCAAGTTACATTAAAACATCCAAACAATCATTAAACTGGAAATTGTACCTTGTCTATTGAGTAAACCCTAATCTATTTTCACAATTTTACAATGAAAAATATTACCATCACGCACGCACACACTAACTCATACACACACAGTACACATACATATTTACACACCCACGTGCATATCTTCACTTACACACACTAACACATACACGTAACATTTTACAACAATTAACAAATTCCATGGCTTACACTGAGGAATTATAGCATCCAAGAACACAAACACTAGATGCAACACACGACCACATGTGTAACGCACACGCACGCACGCACGCACAAATACACACGCGCGCGCACAAGCCCACAAAAATCATTTGCATACGCACGTGCATCAATAATGGAAAGAATCTGCTTTTTAAATCAGCATTTGCTCATGGAGAAATGAAATAAAGATCCATCAAAAAAGATCTTAGGCCCGCCCAAATAACCGTTGCATTGCCTTGAACGCACGCACCATCCGCAAATGCAATAACAACTTTTTTATATTTACTCTCAGGAAAAAACATCAATAATAATAGTTGTTGACGATATTGGTGAGGTTATGCTCGTAAATGTTAACCGTGATTTATTACCAAACTAACATTATTATTTTTTATCTATTTATTAGATAAGTTTCCAAAAAATTTAAAATTAGGTGGAAATAAAATTTTTATGCCAAAACACATTCTGAATGACTTTTTAAAAAATGAGGAAACAAATATTTGAACAGTGAAAAACCTCTGAAGCAATGATTTGTAATTGGCAACTGAACCAGCTGAAGTCTTGCTTTGTGAACGAACGTTCAGCAGTAACTGGCGAAAACGGTTGGGTTGGTTGGTTGGGTTGGTGGATGGGTTGGTTGGTTGGTTGGTTGATTGGTTGGTTGATTGGTTGGTTGGTTGGTTGATTGGTTGATTGGTTGGTTGGTTGGTTGATTGGTTGGTGGATGGGTTGGTTGGTTGGTTGGTGAATGGGTTGGTTGGTTGGTTGGTGGATGGGTTGGTTGGTTGGTTGGTGGATGGGTTGGTTGGTTGGTTGGTTGATTGGTTGGTTGGTTGGTTGGTTAGTTGGGACAAGCATATGAGAGCATGTGTAGGTAATCTCACATAATCAATCGTCTTATGACATTGATTAGATACATAAATATTTAATGTGTAATAAACATTATGCGTCGTCAAAATGTAAAAAAATGTTCAATACAAAAAATAATTGAAATAAAATCTACGTTCAAACAATGCAGAAAAATGTGTCCATCAACTTACAGACGCCAGCCAGTCAGCCAGCTAATCATCACATGGCCAGCCATCGCTGAAACTTAAACTGAAGACATAATTGGAAATGGAAAAATTTATATCTGCAAGATTACTCTGTGTTTTTATGTTCATACGTGATTGTCTGTCTGTACATATACGTATGTGTACATTCTTGTATGTATTTGTTGTATATACATATTGGTGTACATGCTTGCATCTATTTTGTCTATGCATAAATTGCATATACATCTGCATGTATGTTTATGTATGTTTATGTAACTGGCAGATTGTATATGTCCACCGAATGATTCAGTGTTGATAAGCATACGTGAGGTGTAAATTGCGTCTGTTTACGTTTGCGTACAAGTTTTGTACGCTTGTGTGTACGCCTCATAACATGTATGTTTGTATATGTGTGTGTGTGTGTGTGGTGTGTGTGTGTGTGTGTGTAGTACATCTGAGTATTCTTCTGTGTATTACCTTGGGCAGTATATTTTTTTAGCTTTGTTTTGTTGTAATTGCCTTATCAATTTCTAGCACGTTTGAGGTTACGGGTAATAAACTACTTTTTCATTTGTTTGTTTACTGCAGAAATAACAATAAAATAAATATCTATATCCGTGATAATTTTTAATGTGGTGTATGAATTTTATTGTAGACAGGCTTTCTTTGGCGAATCATTTGTGAATTATTGGCGAATTATTTGTGAATCATTTGTGAATTATTGGCGAATTATTGGTGATTTATTGGTGAATTATTATTAAATAATGAAAAGATTTTTAGTTATTTAAAAAAATAATTAGCTGGATATAGTTATTAAGACTTTAGAAAAGCTTAAATTAACTGCTCAAATAAGAAAATGCATATTTTTTGGTTATCGTTAATAATTTGTATCTTGAAGATATCATTAATATCATGTTACGAATAACAAAACTAATTTATTTGCATTGTTTATATAAATTAGACTAACCTGAATTAAAAAACTTTGTTTTTGTCTTAAAAAACCAAGAGACACCAAATTAGCCTTCGAGAAATACAAATACAAACACAACAATTATTGATTGGGTCTATGTTTGTACGTACAGTACATCTTTCCAACGTCTATCAGCTTGTGTGTGCCATGCAAATAAGTAGAAAACATGTTCTAATATATCATTTTTTTTTTTTTTGTTTTTTTTAATGTGTTTACGTTTGTGAGATTTGTTTGTGTGTTTTTAATTAGTATTTTAAATGTTACTTATCTTTTGAAGTTTGTAATTATGTAGAATTATGGTTGAGGTTTGAGTGTAAGAATCTAAGGTTGAGATTGATAACCTGCTTCGTTCTATTTTTTTTGAAAGAACTTAATATTAAATTTTACTACAGTCACAATACAGTCATGTATTTATCTTGGAGTGAACATTTTTATTCAGAAGACAGAAGGATGTACATGTGTATTGACGAGATGGAGAAACGAAGGTAATTGTGAATAATTGAGGAAAGATTTACAATGCATCCATCTCAGTTGTCTGGCTTGGCGTTCCTATAAAAACAAACATACTTGGTGCCTAACATAAAACAAAACTCCACTTCTACCTACCAAAATTATTAGAAGTCATTATTTCAGTTTTTCCTTTCATTAAATCATTTTTTGAAAAATTTGTATACAATGTTTATGAAATAAAAACCTACACGTATTTGTACTCTGCTTTTAAATGGCTTTATATTTACATTGTTTGTGTTAATAACAAATAATTTTTTACTGTCAAACATGGTTAACAAAATAAAATAGTGAAATTCTTTGAAATTTTCAGTAAAAAATTAACCCCAACAACAACGAAGCATAATTAATGTGACAGTCGGAAAGTTCCGTTCTGCGCAAATGGTTGGCCAGCCAGCCAGCCAGCAGTCATTTATCAGTTGTTATGATGTGAGAGAGTGGATAAGCCCTGCAATGTAGTGGAGCATTATTTAACGATAGCATGATTGACGCCTGCATTATCCGCGCTTTATCCAGCTCAATATTCATATGCATATGTTAACGTTTCAAACTTTTATTTTTTCAAAGTTTAAATTTCTAAAAAGCACAATTCGTTTTTACTTTAGAATGATTGAATATTGATGTTCAAATTTTCAAGACATGAAAACACAATTTTTGTCATCACGTACAAGCCCGCCACATGCAGTAAAAAATGACAGTCAGTCAATCTATTAATCAGTCAGTCAGTCAGTCAGTCAGTCAGTCAGTCAGTCAGTCAGTCAGTCAGTCAGTCAGTCAGTCAGTCAGTCAGTCAGTCAGTCAGTCAGTCAGTCAATCAATCAATCAATCAATCAATCTATCTATCTATCTATCTATCAATCAACCAATTAGTTTACAAAGCGCTATTTCCGCAATGTTCAATGTTCAACGTTCTTCAATGAATTTTGTAAACAGATGGGTCTTGAGATCTGCCCTGAACTTCTTAAACGATGGAGAAGTAGTCAGAGAAGGAGGTAAAGAGTTCCAATGAAAAGGGCCAGAAAAATGTTATTAGTTAGAAACATGAGCTCGCGCAAGTAACCAATCAATTAATTAATTAATCAATCAGTCAATCAATATCAATTTAATTTACATAGCGCTTAAAAATCTATTCAATGAGCCCTTTAATTAGTAACGTCCATTGGCGATAGGCAGCTCATTACACAATCAATCTAATACAAACAGAACAATGCATCTATTTTGTTTTGTAATTCTAATTTGTTATTTCACTCCGTAGTAAGATATACACCCACGCCACACACACACACACACACACACACACACACACACACACACACACACACACACACATACACACATACACACAGACACACACACGTAAATATAGATACACACCACACATAGATATAGACACACACACACAAATATAGACACACACACACACACAAATATAGACACACACATACACAAACACACACATGTACTGGTATATTTAAAATAACACTACACGGAAAGATGCAATGCGATATTTTTTAATTCTGCACTCTTCTCCATTCCTCAGGTAAGGTGCTCAATCACTCGAGAAAAACATCCCTATAAATATTTTAGCGGTCAGCAACAAAAAAAAAGTTTAAAAAACAGAAAAAGAGAGTAAAGAAACAATTTGCAATTCACTGAAATTTGGAATAAAACGGTGAAGGCCTCTGTAATAAAAAGTTCTCGTTGTTAATAATTGTGGTAAATAAGTACCACTACTGCTACAACAACAATTACTACTCTTACTACCACTACTACTACTACAACAACTACTTATCTAGTTACTACAATTACTACTCTTATTACCACCACTACTACTACAACTGCAAATCTAGTTCTAATGCTAACACTATTATTGCTACCACAATACTACTATCACTACTACTACTAATAATAATAATACACAACAAGGTTAGCTTGGAAGCGTCATATATTTACATAGAGCTGGATGGTTTAAGATTTTTTTGCGTGATCAGATATTATTACAGATGCATAAGGTACTACAACTGCACACACTAGTACATATTGTTATTTTGCATTCACTTCAATCAAATCAACAATATAATATTATTATCATCGTTATTGTTGTTGTTATTATTATTATCTTTATTATTATTATTACAACATATTACTATAATTATTGTTATTATTGTTGTTGTTATTTATAGATAATGCTTTAAATATTATTAGCGACGCATGGAATTTGTGCTCATGATGAATATCATTTGATGTGACGAACGAGTCGTATGTCTGAATAATGCTATAATAACATGTGTACCAAAGCGTAATTATAACAAAATTAAATTGGAAAAATGTAAATCTTTAAAAAATGATAATTTAAAAAAAATGGAAGTCTTTAAAAATTGTAAATCCAACAAATGTAAATCAAAACAAAAAAAAATGAATCAAACTTTGTGAGACGCAAGAACAAGCCATATTTTCTCCAAGAATTCGAGTCAATTATATTTCAATTGAGTCAATAATTTTTTTTTTAATATTTTTCCAATATCATATTTTCAAATTAAAAATTTTTCTAATCAGCACATCAGAATCAATTAACAGTAAAACATGCGCTTTTAAATCATACACAAAATTAAAAAAAACTAGTCAGGTCATTATATTATTTATTTATTTATTATTATTATAAATATTTTATTATAGTTAATTCTCAAAAATTATAGACCAATAATTGCGCCAAAAACAACGTCTTTTTCCATGTAATAGACTCAAAACACATATAAACCATCAAAGAAAAGGAAAGAGAATAATTAAAAAAAGTTTTTTTTAAACTTGATAACAAGATTGAGACGTAAGGAAGAAAAACAAAATAAACGAATGAATGAATGAATGAACGAATGAATGAATAAATAAATAAAAAAAGTATAAAAAAGGAAGAATGAATGAATGAAGGAAAGGAAAGAAATTATCTTAGCATCAGATCAGAGCATAACATCAGATCATGCAGGATGTAATTATTATTGCTCTTCTGATTTTCATTGCATTATTGATATTATTATTATGTTTGTATGTTTTTATGTTTTTATGTCTATCACATTTCGTCTATAAACTTAAAATCTATTATAAATACTCAGCCTAAGAACATTTGTTATAAAATGAACGAGTTATATTTAACAATCATTTCGATTGTATTTATCAACGTAGTATACGATGTTTTTACCAAAAAAAAATAAACCGTTATAAGCGAGTCTGTGTTCAACAAACATTACGTTATAAACGACTCAATGTTTTGCCATTCAGGGTCTCTTCAATCGTTAAAACAGAACGTTTTAAGAAGAGCAACAAAACAACAAGCCACTCTTTAACGCAAGGCACACACACACATATATATATATATATACATATATATATATATATACATGTTGTATTACATATTATATATAGTATAAATATTCTATATATATATATATATATATATATTATATATATATATAAGACTTATACTACTGACTTACAAGAAAGCGTTTTATGGCACGCGTTTATTATTCATTGGATAAAAAAAAAATTTGTATTTTATTCTTCTTCTTTTTTTCTTATTATTTTTATATTAGAATGCAATTATTATTAATTACAGTGAATAGAATTAAGAAAAATAGTTGTAAGTTTATATGTTTGTATGTCTAGAAAGAAAGAGAGAGTGAGAGAGAGAGAGAGAGAGAGAGAGAGAGATAGAGATAGAGAAATTAAGGAGATAGAATATAAAAAATATAAGTAAATATAAATAAAACAAAAATAGAATAAAAGAAGGAAAAGAAGGAAAAGAAGAGAGAGAGAGAGAGAAAGAGGAAGAAAAAAAGTGAGAGAGGAAGAGTAAGAAAAAGACAAAAAAAACCGAAAAGAGAAAAAAAGGAAAGAGCAAAACATAAAGAGAGAGAGAGAGAGAGAGAGAGAGAGAGAGAGAAAGAGAGAAAGAAAGATAATTAAGAAGACATATTTCTCATGAAGCATAGCCAATTTTCAATTAGTTTTAAAATTGTCATTCAGATAGAAATTAATGGACGTCGTTCTTCTGCTAAATCAGCCAACATGCAAAGATTTTTTTCTAGGAATAAGAACTTAGTAGTATCATTTTTGTTTCTCCTATTTCACTACACACACAGACACACACACAGACACCCAAAGACACACAAACACACAGACACAAAGACACAGACACACAAAGACACAGACACACACAGACATACACAAACGAATGCGCAGCGAATACAAGCATTTTCAAGTATTTTTAATTGTGTTAATCAATATTTAACAAATTATATAGAAATAAATCTAAAAACAACTTCAAACACTTTCTGGACATGATCATTTATCGGATGGTTCATCAACATTAACATCAGGAACTTCGCCCATTTTAAATAACAAGATACCAATGCATTTTAAAACAAACGAACAAACAGGCAAATGAACGAACGAACGAACGAACCGACGAACGAACGAACGATTGAAAAGTGAGCGAACAAACGAAGGAACAAACAAATTAACATACAAACAAAATGTTTCTAACACCTGTACTGTACATAATTAGTGGTATAATCAGATGTTTTCATTTAAATAATTATTTGATCAGTCGAAACTATTTCAGCGCAAATTATTGTCTTAATGTCAACAAACGCTCCCTACTAAACACAGCACTATAATATTTTTGACAAGCCCGTTTATAAATGATTTTTCGATCGGTTAAAACGATCGAAAAATCTATTCAAAACCATTTTGTGGTGACAAGATAGTGTAATGAATTATATATATATATATTATAATTTTTTTTTTGGTAACAGACTGTTGTTAACGCAACATTTCAAAAATTCAGCACTACTTTCAACATTGTTCAACTTTTTTATATTTCTTTTAAATTTATTAATTTCAGAGAAATTAGACATTTTATTGTTTTTAAAAAATTTTTATTAAATAAATTTGCAAATAGCTATTTCGAGTTATAGATAACTCATCTTCAGTGCATTATATATAAGGTATGTAACTGTTGGTATTTGACTAATTATTGGACGAAGTGGGTCGCCAGTTTTTAAATAGTCAAATACCAACAGTCACATATAATGTAGCAAAATGGCTCAACAACATCCTAACTCCATACATTCCAAATGAACATTGCATTTCTTCATCATCAGAATTTATTCACATCCTAAAAACTAGATCATCATCAGGCATCATATCATCAATAGATGTGGAATCTCTTTTCACTAACCTTCCTGTTGATGCCACAATAGATATTATTTTAAACTATGTATATAATAGTGCTATGAATCCACTAAAAATTAAACCTCATCTGCTAAAACAGTTACTTCAAATCTGCACAAAGGAAGCTCCTTTCTACACTCCTGATGGAAAAATGTATCAGCAGGTCAATGGTGTAGCCATGAGCTCCCCTCTAGGAGTGATGTTTGCAAACTTCTACATGAAATATTTAGAAGAAACTGTTTTCCAAAAGAAACCACATCTCAAACCCGAAATGTATGTAAGATATGTTGATGATACGTTCATTATAGTAGAAAATGAAAACAACTTGATGGACCTAATTGATGAATTTAAATTCTTTACCCATGAAACTGAAAATAATAAACAGCTACCATTTTTGGATGTCCTGATAACCAGAAATGACATTGGTTTTCAAACGTAAGTTTATGTAGAAGACACCAATTTGGGATTTTGTCTTAATGATAAAAGCGAGACCTCAGAACAATATAAAAATAGTGTTATATTTTCTTTAGTCAACAGAGCGTTTCAACATTGTTCTGATTATACACTCATCAACTCAGAATTATTAAAAATAAAAAAACTTTTCGTGAACAATAATTACTCTTTGAAACAAATTGATCAAGTCATAAATAGATTAACCAAAAAATATCATGAAAATGCACAAAATATACATCAAAATAATGCAATTACTAACAACGTTCCAAACAACAATGAACAGGAAGATAATGGCAACCCCTCCACCACGTCTAATAACTTTGATAATAACAGCATCACAAGCCTCACCACAAACAGTAATAACAATAACAACAACAGTAACAACAACAGTAACAACAACAGCCGTATCATTAGAAACTAAATCAACAACAAAATGAATGACAAAAATAAGATAATATTTTACTACAAAAATACCTTTTCAATGGCGTATAAAGAAGATGAAAGAATTTTAAAAGGAATAATACGCAGAAACGTAGTAGCGTCAAATCCAATTAATAAAGTTGTTCTTCGAATTTACTATCAAAATTTAAAAACATCTCCGTCGGTGAATGTTCGCACCGCAACAATGCTTCATATATTGGAATGACAACTACCACATTGTCAAGACGTTTGACCATGCATCTACAAGATGGAGCAATTAAACAACATTATCAACAACAGCATAACATCACTTTAACACGACAAATGTTAAATAACACGCAAATAGTTTATTGCAATAACAACATCACAAACCTGAAAATAGCTGAATCAATTTTCATACAAAACAAAAATCCCTCCATGAACATTCAAGTACAGTCTAACAACATTCTACCTTCAAATAGACTACTAAATAAAAACAACAATCATTATAATTATAACAACAACAACAATTACGACAACAGCAATAATTATAACAATGTTATCACCAACAATATTGATGATGTAAATCATACAACAATCATACCAATAGTGACAACCTTAACAACAACATCAACAACACCAACAACAACATCAACAACAACATCAACAATAACAACAACAACAACAACAGTGCCAACACTGTAGATACCAATGCTACAACCCACAGCGCCAATATCGGTTGCAATTGGAACATCATCAATAGTGACAACCCTAACAACAACATCAACAACAACAACATCAACAACAACAGCATCAACAATAACAACAACAACAGTGCCAACACTGTAGATACAACGCCACAACCCACAGCGCAAATATCACTTGCAAATGGAACATCATCACAAGAAGCAAGAAGAACCACAGCGATGATAATAATAATATTAACGTTAACAATAATAATAACGTTTTTAAATATTGTCAAAATAATATTAATAATATGTAGTTAATTAAATAAATTAATTCGCGCTTTTCTACTTTACCTTAACAACCATAACATAAACAATCTTGCCGTTAAAATTTTAAAAATCGCGTTTTATATTTTTTATAGTTATTAAATTTATTTTATTGGTTTTCTGTTTTAACTAAATAATTTATATAAATTAATAATTACTTGTTCCTTCTTATCAAATATCTTACATACCTTATATATAATGCACTGAAGATGAGTTATCTATAACTCGAAATAGCTATTTGCAAATTTATTTAATAAAAATTTTTTAAAAACAATAAAATGTCTAATTTCTCTGAAATTAATAAATTAAAAAGAAATATAAAAAAGTTGAACAATGTTGAAAGTAGTGTTGAGTTTTTGAAATATATTATAATATAAATATATATATATATTATATATATTATGATATATATATATATATATATATAATAAGAAAAGGAGATAAGAAACGAGAAAAAACATGAATAGGATTTGAAGAATCTAAAAAAAATTTGTCAAATTAGAAAAATTATCTTTTTTTAAAATTTGTATAATGTCCGATCTTCACAATGCACAGCGCATAATGCACATTTGAAAGCTTTTACCAAAAATTCAACTAAAAAAAATTATTTTTTTCTAACTTCAAAATATTTTTATGAAACTGAAAATTAAAAAAAATTTTTTTTCTTAAAATAAATTTTTTACGAAAGGAAGAGGCATAGTTGTAATCAATTGAAATGTAAACCTTGAATGGAAACTTCAATTCTATCAAAAGTCCCATTCACTTTTTTATTTACTTTATTTTTTCAACAGCTAAAAAAAAGTAGTGATGAATAAATAAATAAAATGAATAACAAACCTTCAGCATTGAGATCTCTTGGTCGGTCGGCTCCAATGCGTTTTATTCATTCCTGGTAAGCTTTCTATAAAAAAATAAAATAATAAGAAAAATTGAAAAAGAGTAAAAAAACATCAGTAACAGTAGTAGTAACAGTAGTAGTAACAGCCCCAGTAGTAGTAGTAGTTGTAGTAGTAAGAGTAGTAGCAGCAGCAGCAGTAGTATAGTAGCAGTAGTAGTAGCAGCAGCAACAGCAGTAGTAGTAGTAATTTTTGCCGTTGTTGTGACAGTAACAACAACGTTAATCTGCTGACACCATCAACACACAACATACGCGCAACAACGGTGTAGAATTATAACAGTAGGTGATACCGCCATTACGTCAAGTGCAAAATCATTAAGAAGGATTAAAACAACATTTGGATTTGGACGCCAATAAAAACATCATAACATCAGTATAATGTATAATTACTGCATGAATTACAAATTGTAAAAGTCTGCAACGTATTGAAGCAAATAAATAGAAGCCTCAACCAAAATATTTGACAAAAATAGTTTAAACATAAAATGCAAATACATAAATCATAGAAAACTTATTTGAATTTGAAAGTAAAACTTTCAACAAGTTAAAATCAAAGCTTTTTTTATAGTGAATTTGTAAAATTTCACCTTGACCCTAAGAAAAATAACCACGGCAGTCCCTCAACCCTCCTTGGATATCTCCCGAAAATTAACAGTCACACTGAATCATTCTAAATATCACTAAAAATTCAAAATGTGCAGCCGGTGTGTCTACGATATTGGCCACAAGTGTACTTTACATATTTTTTGGCATCATTTTTCAATGACGCATGTAATTTTGGTTCTTCTAGATAGGGTATTGATGTTTACGCAAAATAATATTGATTGACGTTATGTTATTTATGGTTATTGTTTTAGTGTTGTTTTGTTGTTGTTTTTGTTGTTGTTGTTGATGTTGTTGTTGTTATTGTAGATGTTATTGTAGATGTTATTGTTTATTTTAGGTTTTTTTTGTGGTTAATTTGATTTTCAAGTTTGATCCATGTTTGAATGTTACCTTATTGATAAAGTTTTGAATTGTAAATGTTGTTGTGAAGGCCATTGCATATGTTGTTGCCTGTGTTGATATAGCTGTTTAACAATTTCTAGCAAATTGATAACGTGTTTCTGTTTAGTTTGTTTAAATGTTAGTTTTATAAGAACAGCGCTACATTTGTTTATGGGTTTGTTTTATGTGTGTGTTTGTGTGTGTGCGTGCGTGTTTAATTGAAACATTTAAAACTTTTAAAGTTCGTTTAAATTGCTATCCCACTAGGGCCTGATAGCGTTTATATTGTTGTTTCATTCGATTTAGTTTTGTTTATTTTTCTGTCTATTATTTTTGGAATTTTCAAAAAGAATTTATTAAGAAAAAAAATGAATTTTTTATTTTCCATGTATTGTAGGTAATTATAGTTTACGGCGCCATATTTTTCATCTCAGTCTTTTCTGAATAAATAAAAAATTACCAGACATTTTATTTTTTGACCGAAGCATTATTTTCCATTATTATTGAGAAAGTTGTTTTATTTTTATCAAAAAACTCTTCAAATTATCAAAAAATTAATTTATATTATTTAAAAACTCATAGATATGACAATGAGAATTTTATGAATGCGAATGGAAATAAAAACACCACCAGCGATGTTGGTGTCTTTGTTGTTGTTGTTGCTTTGGTTTATGTTGTTTATTCCATTGTTTATGTTGATGTTGTTGTTGGTTAAACGAAAAATTTCAATACAATTAAAAACATTAGCAACAACAGAAGATATATTGATAACAACTTTTAAAACTACGCAAACATGAACATGATGAAGAAAGCATTAAAACAACAACAACAAAGGCAACAAACAAAAAAAACAGCAAAACAAACATACAACAACAAACATACAAATGACAAACATACAAACAAACTTACAAACGACAAACAGCGACAAACATACAAACAACAAACAACGATACAAATGAACAAACATTGGCACAAACACAAAATGAAAACAATTATCCTGGCGGTTTTATAATGACGCATATATTTTGTTGCGAAACCATTTTGTCGCGAGACCATTTTGTTGCGAGATCATTTTGTTGCGCAATAATTTTGTTGCGTGAATATTTTGTGGCGCAAATATTTTGCCTTGCGGGAATGCTTTCAAAATGATTGGCTGACTGGGTATGTGGGTTTATTTGGTCAATAAAATTAAATGATCTTCGAAGTGGTGACGATGAAAATGTTGCTGAGATTGTTGTTGATGTTGTTGATGGCTTCATTAATGTTGTCATATATACTGATGATGATGATAGTGTTGTTGATGACGATGGTGATGATGATGTTGTTGTTGATGATAATGACGATGACGACGAGAAAAGATAGTGGATGAGTTAATGGAAAACCAAATTGATTGATGGCTGCCTGCATATACTTTTGCACCCGCATACACTCCAAAGTATGGACAGCTGAAATGATAAACAAACGACAAAAAAATTAAAAAAAACTAACCAGACAGAAAAAAAAATCCTTAAAAAAGTTTTTTTTCTTATAAGCACTAGTAACGACAAAAAAAATCAAAGAGGAGATGAAAATGTATTGAACTTTCTGACGTCACTGCAGACCCGTGTAGGGATCAACAAAATGAAAAAAAAAACCGGAAAAAACAAAAAACACACAACATCAAAAACAACAGAGCTGCAAAAACAATCATAAATAACACATCATGCCAAAAAAACTCGAGTAAAAACCAAAAAATTCGTGAAAAACTTTGAGAAAAAGGGGAAAACACACGCGGAAGAAAAAACAGCGTGCACTCAAATTAAAGCTTCGACAAAAAGAAGATTTGCAAAGAGGAGATTTAGTGCAAAATTGAACAATGCATTCGTTCAATCTGGACAACAACAACAACAACTACCACAACAGCAACAACAAACACATAACCAACAACAATTGTATCATTATAAAAAAAAAACAGCGACGCGGCATAAACACAACAGTAATAACACACCAAAAAAGCATACACAAGTTTGACATAAACAACAACAACATCGAAAACATTAACCAAGTCGTCAACAACACCAGCCACGAATCAAAACATTTGCTTTCCAATTAATCTAATAACGACAACACAATCAACAACAATGCCAAAACAACAACACACTCAACAACAATATAAAAACAACAACAACACAATCAACAACAACCACAACAACATCCACACAATCAACCACATGTTCACGTCGTTATCTTAAAGTAGATTTTCATCGTGCAATACTAGGCAAAGAGTAACAATTTTATGGCCAGACCATAAAAGTGCACTGGCCAAAAGATAACAACAACATCACTAATTCAGAATTTACATTAAAAACAGCGTCAAAAACATTTTTTTAATGGCAGTGTCGTCGATAACAACAACACGAAACAACTACATTAACTAAAGAAACATTACAACAACATATAATAACACTAACTCCAACTACGACATTAAAAAAACATCACAAATCTAACATCAACATTGCTAACAACAACAACAACAACAAAAGCACACAAAAGCAACTAATACTACGACGACAACTACCACTCAACAAACAACGACATGAAATGTATGTAGTGTAGTATGTGTGTAGTTTGTATTTTATTTATTTTTTTAATAACACTGGCCTGTGGAAAATATTTAATAACATATTTTATATCTTTGGTAACTTTATTTTTGAGTAAAAAACGCGGTGTTCGTTGCTGTTGAACCAGTTCGTTGGTTCTTCTCGACGCTCTCATTCCATTCATTTTACTGTCAAAAAATAAATGTTATGAATTGTGACGTTGTTTCAGTTAAAATAATACTGAATGTGATTGACAAGCTAGAAAATGGACACAAATCAAAAATACCGACAACAATTCAATTTAAATTCATAGAAAACCGATTTTGAAAAAACCAACTCCGAATTTTTAGAGATTTGATCGAATGTTCAGCAGAGCATTACAAATTCTGATAGTGAGAAGATGTAAAGATTATCACATTTCAGACTGACATTGGAAACACTTTATGTTCATTTCATTCTTTATCAATAAAAATAATTTGATGGTTGTAAAATGCAATAAAGATTTAGCAGTCCTAACATGATTAGGGCATCCCTTTTATAGAAATAGTTAAGAAAAGTTATAAAAGTTTAACTAAGTTTAACTAGTTTTTTTTTAATTTAGTTCAACTACTTTGAAAAAGTTATGAAAATTGATAATTTTTTTTAGTTCAAACTGAGTTGTAGTCTAACCAAAAAAAAATTAGTTTAGTTCCGATTCCTAGTAGTTTGTAATTTTGTATGTAGTATGTATGTATGTATGTATGTGGTATGAATGTATGTAGTATGTATGTACATAGTATGTAAAAGCCACAAAGTTGACAAATTGCTTGCGTGTTGCCTTCAAATTTTATTAGGTTCTCCTACTCCTGCAAGTTCTTCACAAATGCTCCCCTGCCATGGAAATCAAATTGACGTAACATGCAATGAAACATAATCAGATGGATATGTACATTTTTAAAGAATAATAATGAAAAAAATTTTATTATTTATTCACTTATTTATCAACCAACCATTCATCAATTCATTCAATCATTTATCTATCTTACCTACGCAAACACAATCAAATGACAAACTGACCAACAAACTAAGTAACTGACCAGATCAACAAACCAACCAACTAGCCAAACAACCAACCAGCTAGCTAACTAGCCAACCAGCCAGCCAACAGAGCCTCAGGCATCTCAGTTAAATGGCTGATCTTGTTAAGCCACCTGATTGGCTGATTTCATGCGCTAAACAATAACGCAATCAAAAATAATAAAACGTAATACTGTTGCAATAATAAAAATAATAAAAATAATATTGATCACAATTTTTTGATTTAAATTTATATATACGAAAATTATTTCTTTACCAGAAATTTGTGAACGCTTCTGTCAAATTAACTTTTTTATATCTGAATTAAAATTTTGAGTAAAGATTGAAAAATTAATCATTTAAAGCAAACGCATTTTAAATAATGAATATATTCCAATTACAAAAATTCAATGCGAACAAATTGTGAACAAATTGGATTTGATACTAACTTCACTTTGTACATGATAAACGAGTATGCTGTCATACTCGTTTGCTATCTACACGAGCTTCATGTGTTGGTATCAGTTAAGCACACAGACGTACTGCAAACGCCAACAAATCATGGACGAACCACACCGAAAATAACATTTACTCACAGGCATATTATACCACATGTACCTACAGCTGAGGTGTGTGTTGAGCTGTGTACCGCCCTTGATACATCTCACATCTCATAACGTTTACAAATAATTTAATCAACACAGAGCATGTGCAAGATGAGATGATCATGATAATTAAAATATTTCTTTCTTTACGAAATGAGTTATTTTAAAAAAGATATTGTGCTATTAATTAAGAAAATGTTTGATTAAAAAATATTTAAACGAAAAAAATGTTAATTGAATGGTGGAAACAAGAAATTTTTTCAAAATAGCAAAAAGATGAAAATATTGAAAAAGAAGGATGTATCTGAGAGCTATCATAAACCTAATCCAAGGATGATGCGACGAAACGCGCTTGAAACAAAATCTTTTCAACAAAATATATTTCTACATTTCATTTTTTTGAAACGAAAGACGAACAGAAAGAAAAAAAAAGGAAAGAATAAAGAAATTAAATCCTCCGACCAGCGTGCATGCATACCGCCTCCGTCATACATCACGTAGGCGTAAGAAATTTGCCAATAATTTGCAGTTTGGCGGTATGTCAAACACACACACACCACACACACACACACACACACACACACACATATCTCACACATACACAACATTTCCACACATGCACACCACACATAAACACACACATACACATGCATACACGCACACGTATACACATGCACAAAAACGCCGACATGCATGCACATTCACATATATCCAAATGCACACTTACACGTACATACATCGCACACACACACACACACATATATATATATATATATATATATATATATATATATATTATAAATAATATGACAGTACTAATAGCAAACATATACTTTGTATAAGTATGTATGTATGTATATATTTATCATATATTTATACCCAAAAATGTATTTCCACGATTTATCACTGACTGACCAAAGAAGGCGTGCGTAGGAGTTGCGTTAGGAATGGATGTACCAACCAGCCGTACGTACGAATGTAAGGATCTGCGGATGTTATTGCGTATTTGCTGATGCGTTATTTTTACATGTTTATTTGTTAATCTATCTATTTATTTGATCTTTTATTTATTACCCGAAATAAAAGGATAAATATGAATAAAGAAAACAGAATAAGAAGCAAAGAGAGAGAGAGAGAGAGAGTGAAAAAAGAAAGCAGGAGAAAAAGAGAGAGAGAGAAAGAAAAGGAGAACCATCAGAAAAAAGTTAAAAATAGAGAAAGAGAAGAAGATAAGAGAGAGAGAGAGAGAGGAGAGAAAGTGAGTGTTGAAGAAAGAAAATAAATGCCCAATGTATCCATGTACAATGCATTCCATGTTTGTGTTCCAGCTTGTGTGTGTACAAAATAAAAAAACTAGGACAAAATGAAAGCGATAGCACAATGGTTGTTAAAGGCTGTTGAGAATGTTTTTTATGATGATGAAGATGTTGTTGTTATTATTGTTGTTGTTCTGGTTTAAGTTCAAGTCGTTGTTTATAATGTTTGTTTATGTTAATTGTTGTTTATTTTAATGGTGTTGTTTATGTTGATCGACTGTTGTTTATGTTGTTGTTGGTGGTGTTGTTGTTTTCATAAATGTTGGCGTGTCTGCTGACGTATTTATATTTGGCATGGGTGTCGCTCTTCATGTTCAGAATCTGGTTTACGTTACTCATATTGAAACGAAAATAAAAACGCTTGATTGTTTTTTTTTCAAAAACATTTGATTCCTTTTTTGTCTATAATTGTTTTAGATTTGTTCGCGTTGTTTTTTTTTAATTTTCTTCTTCGAATGATCTAGAATTGACCATGGTCGACATCATGCTGACCACACACAAAGACGTATAGAACTACTGCATGGAAAAAATAGTAATATGCTGTCATACATTTCACAGACACAAAACAAAGATACAAATACAAAGATGCGAATACAAAGATACGAATACAAAGATAAAAATTTAAATATACAAACACAAAGATACGAATGCAAAGATACAAATACAAAGATACAAGTATAAGGATACAAATATAAAGATAAATACACAGCTATGCACAAATAAAACTCACGCATACACGCACATAATGCATGCATTGTTTTTTGTCTGGGGTTAAAAATACTTGCGTTCAGCCAATGATGATCAACTCTTTATACCTACCTGGCTCAACTTTCATCCCTGTTCATTCATGGAAATAACTTATGGAAGTTATTGTTTGATTTCTTTGTTTTTTTACTTACATTTTAAATTATCTATTAGAATATTTTCAAACTGCTTATTTTTGTATATTGTAATTATTTAAAAAAAATTCATCCAGAATGGTATTAATCGCAGGGCTTAGTTCTTCAACGTCGTTGCCTTCAGCTAAACTTCGCTTAAAAACTCATTTAATGAAAATTTCCGAGTGAAAAATTTTCCCCAAAACTACAACGACAACAACATCAACTACTGCAACAAAATCCAACACTTATTAATTTTTAATCAAGAAAATTGTGCAATTAGAAGTTGTACACATGAAGTTGTGTACAGAGCGTACACGTGGTACGCGTTGTACAGCGAAAACTGCATGCACAATATTATTTCAGTGTACAATCCCAATAGCTGTCTTGCTGGCACGGACGAGATGGATAAAGGGAAGAAGGAGAGAAAGATAGAGAGAAAGAGAGAGAGAGAGAGATGGAGAGAAAAGAAGATATAGAGAGAAGCATAAAATAATTTCCAAACTTTGCGTGTTTATAGTACGGTAAAGGATGTGTGATGTACAGCAACAAATGTACACTACATTCACATGTGTGCGTTTGAGTGCTGTGGCTTGGATTTACATTAATATGAATGTACAATGACATCAATGTTGATAACATCACTGTACAATGACATCAGTACACAATGACATCAATGTACGACAACATCAATGTTGCTCGTGTAGAGCATTGTTTATGGTATCGCAGAGCAGAAATGGAAATAATTTTTCATTAGAGTGTCTTCACTTTAAAAAGAAGAAGGCAAACAACACTGACAGGATCTTGTTTGCCGAGAAAATAAAATAAGTAAGCATTCTTAATCATAAACATTTCTTTAAAAAGCCAAGCAACGAAAGAAAGCAAAAATAATTACTCTGCTAGCAGCGATTACTTACATTACTAACCTACGCATGTCTTTGCAGCAGTAATATTACAACGACATGCTATTGTAAACTACGACGAAACGACGAACCCGAAACCTCCACATAAGAATTGCATTTACACAGTGTTGACTTTTTTCTTGCTGCGCATCTTCCAATGATCATCTCCCCCTGCTTCCTCCTCCATAAACATCGTCATCGATCGAAATCTTAAGATACAATCACAAAAACTCACACGCACATGTAACTAGACAAACTCTCTCTCTCTCTCTTTCTCTCTCTCTCTCTCTCTCTCTCTCACTATCACTCTCTCTCACACACAAACACAGACAGACGCACACACACACACACTGAGAAATAACCAACGATCAGGCATACAGATTGGAGCCTGCAGCAGATAAAGGCACGGATGAACAAGGAACGAAGAGGCGAGCGGACACATGCTTGAAACGCACGTCATGTAGTTGACGTGAAAACGTCGTGTGTATGACAGGGAAATGACATGGAAACGTCATTCAAAGCCTACTCCAGTCAACCTAACAGCAGCAACAACACGCATTTTAAATTTTTTTAAATGTTTAATATTCATTCCTGATAATCGATTCTATTAATTTTTTATGATGGCATTGCAAAAGATGTTCCTGAGGGACAAGTTATTCAAAACATTTTTTATATAATATGAAACTAAGTTTTCAGATGAAGCCCTGATGGCAAGTGCAGAGTAGGAATTTAATAATATACAGTAACACGTGCGCGAGTTTGTAATTCTTCCCAAATACCGCATGATCATGTTGGAGTTTTTAAATTAAAAAATTTTATTCTAGATTGGAATTAATTTTTGGATTAAAACAAAATATTAAAACCGTCATTCAATATAATCATAATTGAAATATTTGCATAGGTTTGACGAGATCAGTAGGATGGCTATCCAGCCTGCTTGTGTGAAATCCGATATCAAATTCGCTAGATGGCAGGATGAATAGAAAAATTCCAACATCGGCGAACTAACCGGACGCCGTCCACCACACTCGAGAGGGTAGTTTATAAAATTTGTATGTTACAATTTAAACCTCAAAAATTATTATACAATCATACCATAATTACTAGAGATAAGTAATCCAGGAAGTTTCATACAATATATATCCGGTATAATATAATTACTAATAATGTTACTAATACTATTTTTATTAGTTGTTGTTGCTACTGTTACAAGTGCGGTTGCTGCCTGCAACTACTACAAATGATACCACAAATTAAAAACCCTTAAAAACCATTGGTTATAACGTTTAATGGCGAATGTTTCGCTTTAGAAATTCGGAAAGAATAATGCTATAGTACTTGTAAGATTTTTATGCCCCTGGACCAACCTAAAATACGAATGGGCCGTTGTTCGCTTATCCAGAAATCAAATTTTGGCAGAAGGAATATTCAACGGTTATTTATCACTGGACAGTTTTGAAAAGGAAAGGCAGTCTAACTAAAATGTAAAGATTTCATCAATTTGAAAAAATTTCCAAATTATTTCACATAGTGTCTGGTTGACGACCTTTTTCTTGGCGAAGGTAAAAAATAGTTCTCAGTGCGGCCCTCACGGCAAAAAGTTTGCCCACTCATAGTTTATTTTATAATCAAACGGGCTTTTATATGTATGTGTGTTAAATAAAAAATTATATAGGAAATTAAAAATTTAACCAAATTAGCAAACTCACTTACTGAATAAAATGATAGCCAGTTTTAGGACTGTAATGATTTAAAAGGTTGAAGGTCAATTACATACTCTTCCTATGCTCGGAGGTATCAACAACAACACAACAACAACAACAACAACACACAAACATCGTAGCAACGTATCACACACGAAGCATGTGGTAGGTGGCAATCCTTTTGTCGTATTCGAATCCGCACGCCCAGCGAAGCAGTACTAGACGGTCTTAACAGCTAGGCCTTCTGGACGAGCATCTTCTGATTCATCCTTAGATTTGGATGAGCTAATCAATTTTAATTTATTTGGTAAATTTAATAAAATGTAACTCGTTTTTGTTGTAAGTTTTATTGTAATTTCGTTATACATTTATACGTATATATATATACACGTATATATATATAAATATATAGACGTACTATATATATATATATATATATATATATATATATATAATGCACCCTATATACATATTTTAATATATTAACTTCTAAACGTGTGTTAGATATATTAGCAGAAAAATAACTACAGGTTAATAATCGATTATACATATATATATATATATATATATATATATATATATATATATGTGTGTGTGTGTGTGTGTGTGTGTGTGTGTGCGCGTATGTGCGTGTGCAGTAAAGAATATCTATAGGCAGATGTGGCACAAATAACTACAGAAGCGTCTACGGAAATACAGAAAATTTTTGATAGTATCATGTATCTACATACATGATACTATCAAATATATATATGATATACATGTATCTACATACATTTATATATACAATTGTTATACATAACTATATATATGTATATATGTGTATGTATCATCTATACACATATCTTTATATATTTATGCATATGCGTATATGAAATATTTGTAGAATCGCAACAACGAATATAGTCTATATCATTGTATGTAGTTATTGTTACATGTGCCGTAGGGTTTATTATAGACAATGCACTTAGCTGTTATATATTATATGCCCTTGCATTGGTATTTCTGATAATTTTCGATTAATTTTACTAGTTATATAGAGGAAAATGTGTTATCTACAATATTTTATAAATCCTTAAGTATAGTTATTGAATAAAATAGCATTAAAAAGTTAAATTCCAATTTAAATAACAATTCAACATAAAAACTGAAAACAAGCAAAATACAGTTAGCCCATATACAATTGAATCAAATTGAATAACAGATACATTGAATGGATTGCAAAAAATGAATGGTTGGATAAATGATTTGAAAAAAATAACGAAATCTGCTCAGAATGCACGTGTGTATATACGCAATCAAATGTGGCAGCAACAAAACAAGACACACACACGCGCGCGCGCACACACATAAACAAATCACAAATAATACAAGTTTGATAATAATTGTATTGAAAATGTAATACCATAACAAAAGTTGTACAGAAGCAATCCATGAATGCCGCGGGACGACATACGTATTTTTCATCTTCCGGTTAAATTTTTGAAAGTCATGTGAACTTTTTTTTATTTACAAATCAAAATGTCGTAAAAAAAATTTGCTATCTATGCAAAATATCATCATCTATTAATAATATTTTGTTATTAAAATAATTATTAAAAATTTAAACTCGATAAAATTATTATAAAATCAATTTTTTCTTTCATCATCACATTATTTTAGTGTAAGTAGAGATGTAATTGCATTAAAAAATTGTACAAATTAGAGTTTATAAAATGTGTGAACTTCTGAAGTGAACATGTGGTAGACGAACGCGATCTTTGAAATTACCGCAATGTATCTACAGCATCTCAAATGCATACCTTTTTCATCGACCAATCGCTTTCATTCATAGCTGTAGAACTTTTAAAGTTACTATGCTGAGTAGGAAGATGATGATGTCATAGTGATGTCACGATGATGGTGATGTCACGGCGATAATCACCATGATGATGCCGATGGTGACGTCAGTGATGACAAATCTTGAAAATAAAATTCATATCGGAGATAGTGATGTGAAAAAGGTAATACAAGCGACACCGTTGCAACCAAAATCATATACAATGTACATATACAAAATGATTTTGATGGCAAACTTAAATAACGTTGAAAACAACAACAACAAACAATAAACAATAAAACAACAACAATAACAACAAATTTGATGACATCACCAAGCAAGGACAAAAATAATGACAACAAATTTTTCCTACCCCTAAATATTCATCCAAATTGTATTTCCTTATAAAACGCGCAAATGCGAACTTATCTTGAAATGAAAAAAAATACAGTTTTGATTTAATTAATTCATTCATTCATTCATTCATTCATTTCATTATATTCTCATAATCCAAACAGTGACACTAACCCAAGTACTTACACGCGAGTAACAAGCCAGTCATAACGACATCTCGACATTGTCAGAACAAGCAATAAGAAGTTCATTGACCTCTACCAACACCTCAAAAGTCAGAGTTCATCAAAAGCAACGTTTAACTAAAAAAATTATGAAACAATTATCTAGATAATTATAAATTTAACAGTGTAATAATATGAAGAAAACATCCAACAATCCGAGCAACGTTATGACAATAACAACCATACAACAATAGCATCTATTGTAACATTAACATCTACAAAAGATGACATAAATGTCAACGAAAGTTACATTGACAAACACTGAATGACGTTAAAATAAGAAATAGAAACATTAAACAATGCAACACAGAACGCTCTGCTATTTAAAATCATAAAATGATGGTTTTATAATATAACAAAAAAACACAACCATAAAAATAACAAGGAAAATAAGAACAAAATTTTTTTTTAAATCACAAAGCAGTAAAACAAAAAGTTTGTTATTATCTTAACCAGCGTCAACACAAATCGCACACATACACACACTCGCACACACACACTCACACATACAAACATCTATATACATGAGCGCGCGTGTGTGAGCGAGTGTGCTTAGTCCATCACGAAATATCAAATTAGTTACAGATTATCAACATCATTATCAAAGTCGTAACTACTATCACGCCATCATCATCATCCCCATCATCATCATCATCGTTGTATAGTAGTTAGCCATTGTCATTAAATCATCATCATCATCTGCGTCACCATCACCATCATCATCATCATCATCTGCGTCATCATCATCATCACCACGCCATAAATTTTCGAGTAGGTACAGCTTCATCTTTTTATAACAAACTCTATGAGACATTGATACACTTTCAAATTTTTTTATTATCTTCACCATCGTCGCGGTCGTCATCATTACGTCATCATCATCATCGTCATCATCATCATTATTGGGATCATAATCATAACCGCAATTATCATCTTAGCCGCTTTTGTCATCTTTATTATCATCTTATCATCCAGATCTTTATTATCTGCCCTCATTATTATCAACTGAGGTTTCTTCATCATCGTCACATCGCATCACATCATCATCATCACATCACATCATCATCACATCACATGGTAATAACGTCATCATGATAAACATCAGAAGATTGCTATCATCTGTATAAGAAATCAGCCATTCTAATCATCGAAGTGATAAAAACATCATCAATATCGTAATCGTCGTGAAAAACTTTATCATCATAAAACTGCCACCATCCTCATCCAAAGAAACGTCATCATAGTATCCATAGTATCATTAGAATTTATTGAGATACTGCTATCCTCGAGATAGGTTTATCATCATCGTCGTAAGAAACGCCATCATAGTATCCATTGTATCATTAGAATTCATTGGGATATTGTTATCATCATCGTCGTAAGAAACGTCATCATAGTATCCATTGTATCATTAGTTTTCATTAGGATATTGTTATCATCATCGTCGTAAGAAACGTCATCATAGTATCCATAGTATCATCATAATCCAAAAGAATATTTTTACCTTCGGGATATCGTTATCATTAGGATAATGATATCTTTGGGATATTGCTATCATTATCGTGGTAGTTATCTGTATCATTGATATATCATCATCGTCGTCGTGAGCATCATAAAAATCATCATCATTCTCATCAGTATTAGAAGGAACATTGTCGTAAAATTGTTCTTCCTTCCTTCACTGGCGCTATTGTTGATATTATTGTTATAATTATTGCTATTATTATTTGTATTTTGCAATTATTATTTGCATTTTTACTGGTAACTGTAGTTTTTTTTCATGTTTTTTATGATTATTTTTGTGCCACAATTATTTGGAGTAATTTACTTCGTGGCATATCGTTTTGCTGATGTTGTTAAAATATTTAATTTTGTTTTTGTATTAGTCTCACACGGTTTTTTGTTTCCTGTTTTGTATTTCTTCTGTTGTATTAAACGTTTTTTCTTTTGTATTTTTCTGTTGTATAAAATGTTTTTTTACCTTTATTTTTGTATTTTTATTCATTTATTATTTCTTTTTTTTGTTTTTCCAGGAAGATTTAAGAGTCCATTTTTAACGATTTCCAGGAGAGCATTAATATTACTCCTCTTCCTCTGACTAAATGCTGATGATGATAACAACATGATGATGATGATGATGATGATGGCGCTGATGATGATGATAACAACGTGATGATGACAATGCTGATGATGATGAAGAAGATAATAATGATGATGACAACTCTATTGCAGTTGATAGCGAAATTGATGAAGAAATGATGATGATGATGATGAAAATAATAATAATGATGAAAGCTTTATAGATGCAGATAGCGAAGATGATGATGAGATGATGATGATAACAATTATGATGATGATGATAATGATGAGGATACTGATAACGATGTTATGCTGATAAGAAAGATTATGATGATGACTTTGATGACGACGATGATGATAAAGACAATGATGACGACGACGACAATGATAAATAATAAAAATAATTATATTATTAATATATAATAATATAATAAATATTATCAACAATAGTAATTAACAATAATAAAAACAAAAATGAGAATCAATAGTGCGTGCAAAGATCTTAAGGTGTTGCTCAAATTACTGTGTTTTCGTGTCCTTAAATTGCGGGGCTGAACGTGTTGATGTGATGTTGTGTTGATGTGTTGTTAGGCAGTTTCGCTGCTGCTACTTGTTGTGTTATTCTTACAACGTGTTTTCGGAAGTCTTTTTTCGTTTGTGTTGTTGTTGTTGTTTTTGTTGTTGTTGCTGCTGTTGTTATTGTTACTATTATGGTTGTTAGTGCCCTCGTTATTGTTATTTGAATTGCAGCTGCTAGTCATATTTATATTATTGTTGTCGCTTGTTAATGTGATTGATAAGTTTTTGATGTTGTTGTTGTTGTTGTTGCTGTTGTTGTTGTTAGAAGCTGGAGATGCATTACTTTGACATAATCGTTTACTGCTGCAAGAGATGACAACGGTTGGGTTGCAGATTCGTTTGTTGTTGTTGCTGCTGTTGTTGGTAGTGGTGGTGTTGCTGTTGTTTTTGTTGACGGTTTTGTTGTTGTTATTGTTGTTAGTAACGTTAGTTTTGTTGTTAGTGTTGTTTTTATTGTTGTTGTTGTTGCTTTTGTTGTTTTTGTTGATGTTATTTGTTTCGCTGTTGCTAGCGGTTGCAGTGCTTTTGTTAGCGTTAATGTTGTTTTCATTGGCACTACTACTATTACTAGCACTAACACTATTATTGTTATTATTGTTGTTGTTGTTGTTTTGGCCGTTATTGTTTTTGTTATTGTTGGTGTTGCTTGTTTTATTTGATGCAGTCTTGTTAGCGCTGTTGTTGTTTTTGTTATTGCTGTTGTTGTTGTTATTGTTGCTGCTGATGGTGTTGTTATTGTTGTTATTATTGCTGTTATTATTGTTGTTGTTTTTGTTGTTGTTGTTAGTGCTATCCGAATTATTGTTCTGATTTTTTAAATTCTTAGTGGACTTGCATATCTTGGCAAGTTTTGACAGACCTTGCAAGACGTTCATCTCCCGATTGTTCATCGTTTTGTCTTGTTTCGAGTTGCCAGTTGTCGTTGCTGTAGTTGTTGCTGCTGCGGTTGCTGAAGCTGATGTTGTTGTTTTTGTAGCAACCGTATTTGCTGCAGTCGTTTTTGTGGCTATGGAAGTGGCTGTGGATGAAGTAGTTTGTGTTGTTGCGGATGTGTTTGTTAACGTTGAAGTTGTTTTTGGCGTTGTTGGTGGTGGTGGTGGGGTGGAAGTTGATGCAGTAGATGATTTAACCACTGCAGATGTCAATTTTGTTGTTGTTTTGTTGGCTGCTGATGTTGTTGTTGTTGTTGACGGTTTAGTTGCTGGTTTAGATGGCATTTTTGTAGAATAAAC
>NW_008703718.1:3906548-3909667 GCF_000326865.2 Helobdella robusta | reverse complement strand
TTTTGCTGCTGATGAGAGCGATGAAGATGATGCAGACGAAGATGGTGCTGGTGCAGATGATGACAATGATGATAATTTTGTTGTTGTTGTTGTTGTTGTTGCTGTTGATGATGATACTAATGATGAGGATATCGTTGCAGATGATGACGGACAAAGTGAAGTTGTTGCTACATTTGTTGTTAGTGTTTTTATTGAGAATATTGTTGATGTAGCTGTTGGCAACAATGTTGTTGGTGTTGTTGTTGGAGCTAAAGTCGATGTCGACGTGAATGTAGTAGACAATGATGTCATCCTTTCTGCTGTCGTTGATGTTGCGGACGCCAGCGTCAAAGCCACGGACGCCAGCGTCAAAGTTACAGATGCGTGCAACGTTTTTGTTGATGTCGTTGATGGTGTTGGTGTTGTTGTTTTTTTGAAGTCGTTGTTGTTGTTGATGTTGTTGTTGATGTTATTGTTGTTTTGTCTGCGCAATCCCTCATCAATGGATTTAAGCGTGGTGTGTGATTGTGTGTTTGAAAGATGATCATTCAAGGAGTTTGCTGTGCTGGTCATTGTAGTGGTAACGTCGGTTGAAGGATTTGTAACAGTAGGAGTGAGAGTAATTCTACTGTCAATATTTGTGGCTTTAGTTGCGTTTTCATTAGTTGCAGCTGTTGTTTTTGTAATATTAGTAGTTGTTGTCGTTGCAGCTGCAGTTATCTTTGTAGCTGCAGTTGTTGTTGTTGACGTTGGTAGTGTCGATGCGATTGTTCTAGATGTCTCTGTCGAAACATTTCCGTCGTCAAACTCCTCCTTTAACAAGTCTGAAACTTGTGGAAGTTGTTGTTGTTGTTGTTGTGGCGGTGGATGTTGCGGAAGTTGTAATTGTGGTGTTGGTTGTTGTTGTGGTGGTAGTTCGACATCAACTTTCATCCGGTGAGATGGAATACTCGGAGTGGCTTGAACACGGAAGGATTCCACGCCCAACAGCCTGTTGAGACTCTTGTTCATAACGACGTACTTTGCTACAGTTCCTAGCTCTTTTTCATCGTGTGTTGCAGCTGATGTCGTGGCGACTGATGATGAAGATGAAGACGATGACGATGAGTGATTCTTTGTTGTTTGCTCCTTTTTAGAGTGTCTACCGAAGTAATGCGTGGGTTCGTTATCGGCATCATCGTCTTTCGCATCGCTATCAAGGACATCGGCTTCGTTACTATCCTCATTTTTCTCACCTTCGTAGAGGCAGACCGCATTTTGTTGGAAACACTCGACGACCTGACATTTTGAATTGATGTTTTTGCAGTTTCTGTTGTTGTTTTTGCTGCTGCTGGTGTTGTTGGTCCTCTGGCAGTGCTTGCTCATGAAGAGTTTTGGCTTCACGTTCAAACTCCTACAGACGTCACTTAGGAGATGACAACGCTTGAATCTATTTGTTTGTTTGTTTGCGTAATAACATCAGTGACATATATCATGAAAAATATCAATGGCAGACTGTAAAAAATATTATGCATAATAATTAGCATTAAGTAGTATTACACATTTTGCAAATAATAGCATTACATTAATAATGCCAAGAGGTTGTAATTGATTGATACGTTAACATTAACCAATATTACCATAGATAACATCATCACAAAGATAACATTAACCAAAATTACCATAGATAATATCATCACAAAGATTACATTAACCAAAATTACCGTAGATAACATCATCACAAAGATGACATTAACTAAATTACGATAAATGTAAAAGTTATCATCAGATCTGGATATTAAATATTGTTAGTCTACTTTGGACATCTGAGGAAAGTCGGGTAAATATATTCAGCATTAAATTTGGTCGTAGACAAACATCCATTCAAAGCATCGCTATATAGAATAAAATAATCTACTGTGAAATCTACGTGTGTTTGTGTGTGTGTGTGTGTGTGTTTGCGTGTCTCTTTGAATGTCAGTGTGTGTGTGCGTGCGTGTCTGAGTGAAAAAAAATGTGTAATTTTGAGTGTGATTTTAAATATAATATATGAAAAAAAAATGAATTGAATAATTCGTGATGTGTAGCATGTGGAATGTAACGTAAAGTGAAAATCTAACAAGAAAAAAAATCTCCTAACAAGAGACATGCCTTGTAAAGATTTTCAAATATACAATGGAAGTCAGTTTTTACTAGGCATTATAACAGCATCAGCATTAACAAATTAATCATTTGAATACATTAATTTGAAAAAATAAAGCGAAATAAAACAATAAAAACAAAGACATCAACAACATCAACTTGTGACAGTCTAATGTTTTTAAACAATGAACTTGCAACACTCCTAGCAACAACAAAACAACATGCAGGCCCGATATTAACAACCACCACACCACCACCAACAACGACAACAAATTTCATGACAATTTATTACTTACATTATCTACATCTCATAAATATGCGTACAAATAAATACAAAAAATACATGCATAACGTGTACACAAAAACGTGTACACATACGCGCACACACAAACACAGACACACACATATACACACAGGAACACACAAACACACGTGTATACACGCTCAGAGACACACGCACAGGCACATATGCACTCACCTGTCCGAGTGATTCGTTTGAATTTTGTAAACGGACAGTGATGGAGTCGGAAGAAGATCAAAAATAACATCACGTGACTTCAGTTTGAGATCGTCATCATCATCACCAACGTCAGCAGCTACAGCGGAAGTAGCATCGGAATTGTCGTCGTCATCATCATCAGGAGGTGGGTAAGATAAGATTTCTGTATAGTATGTGTATGTACGTACGTATGTATGTATGTGTGTGCGTGCGTGCGTGTCTGTGTGTGTATGTTAGTGGTCTTGCACAAACAGGTGTTTTGTAAGCTCCATCCAAGATACAAAAATAAATATATTTTTGAAGAATAATTGAAAGGGATTGTTTAATATATAATCTGTTAAATGGGTCTCATGATATGTCAACTATTTTTGAAATTAGTTCATTTAAAAACCATCAAGTTTCCTTGCCGGTTCGTCTAAATGTTTCTATACAGATTGGTTTGAATATTTTATTATTATCATTTAGAGTTGAATATTTAATATTTTTGAAGTCGGCAGCTTTCAATGCTGCTGTACCTACC
>NW_008703718.1:3884710-3901498 GCF_000326865.2 Helobdella robusta | reverse complement strand
ATTAATAATATGTGTATTTGTGTGCGTGTATGTGTGTGTGCGCGTGTATGTGTGTGTGTGTGTATTTGTAGTGTGGCTATATCAATAAAAACATCGTCAACATAAAATTGATGTAGAAAGGTCAGGATTAAACCATCCAGACAAGTAGGGAAATTTAAATTTGAAACAAAAACTGTGATAATAAAAAATACATGGTAATATGATTGGCTGAAGATAAAAATAAGTGGTGATATGATTGGTGGATAAATTAAAAAATGTGACGATGTGTTTAGCGGATGATGATGGCTACTAAAGAATGATGATTGATGACAATGGAAAAACAAATTTTAACATGCCGCAACTGAATGCTGGAAAGCTGAAAAAAGAACAAATTGGTGACAATGCTGAAACTATTTATTTAAAAACCAACACTAACAACAAAAACATCAATAGCAATAACATCAACGACAGTAACAATAACATCAACGACAATAACATCAAAACAACCACTTTTTTAAAGTCTAAATACATTATAAAGTAAAACAAGTAACCAAATTACCAAGTAGATAAACAACAACAAAACAGCTTCAGCAACAGCAGCAACGACATCAACCACAACCACAACGACCACAACAACAACCATCGATCAATAATAACTCAACTGCTGAGCGTATAGGCACATGCCATCCATCATCAAACTTCTGTCATTCTTTCGCTCATTCACTCGCTCATTCATCCATCCGTACGTCCGTTCATTCATTCATTCATTCATTCATTCATTCATTCATTCATTACATTATTATTGTTATCAGTGTTATTTATTGTTATTATTATTATTATTCATAATTTTATTTCCATGTTTTGCTTGTCCGTTCCTTCATTTTTTCAATAATTTAATCAACCATTTGTTTGATTTGTTACCTAACCATTCATCAAATCATTCAATCACTTATCCATCAATCCATCCATTTGTTCGTTCGTTCGTTCATTAAACTACTCATCCAACATTCCATATATTAATTTTTTATCTGTTTGTTCTTTCATTTAATTATTTAGTTTGTTCATTCATGCATTCATTAATGAATTATTAATTTATTTATTAATTCATTCCATTAATTATCAAGCAATTTCAATGTTCAATACATTTTGTGGTGAATTGGTTAATTGATTAGCAAAATTAAATAAAAATTAAAATCCCGAACCAATTAATTTATTAAGCCCTGTTCTTTAAGATATCATCATCACATCGTCGTCGTCGTCATCATCATCATCATCATCATCAACAACACCACCATCCTCACACATCCTCATCATCATCATTATCGTCGTCACTATCAACAAACAACAATATAACATAACAACAAAAATATCAACAACAACACAACAACAACATTAACAACAACAACAAATCAACAACAGAAACAACATCAACAACGACAACAACAACAATCGACTGACTTTTCAACAGGGCCTTTTCTTTACCCGACCTTCCGGCACACCTTCCCGCGTTCTTCTGATGAGGGCTCATTATTACCTCATTCATGACGTCAGATGCTTTCAACGGTGACGATGATGACGACAATGATGTTGTGGGTGATGATATTGATGGGGATGATGAAGGTGTTGTTGTTGGTGATAATAAAGAAGATGATGACGGAGATGATGATGATGATGACGACGATGATGATGACGTGGACGACGACGATATAAGAAGAAGTGGTGGCGGTTGTTGCTGCTGGTCTCTAATAACACCACAACTGTCCTCCTTCTTTGCAAGCTCTGAAGAAATGTTTTATATCAAGACTGAACTTTTTAAAACTATTTAATTCAAGTTTCTAACTATTTAATTCAAGTTTCTTATATTCAGTTGAATCAATTGAATGGGAATTATTTTTTAAATGATGAATTGATATAGCTAATTAGTTGTTTATTTAAAACGAAGCTTCAAATTGTTCTTGCACATACCTGCTCACTACTCAAATGTGAACATGTTCATTACATTTGTATTCATTCAAATTTCTAAATTTCTTCTAAGTTTCTTCTCTCTCTCTCTCTCTCTCTCTCTCTCTCTCTCAATCTTTTTTTACAATCTTTCTCATTTTTCACAAATAAAAAAAAACTTCCACAAATAAATAGAAACACCAGACTGCTGCAATAAAGCACTTCATAATTGAAACTCGCACACAAACTGGCCGATATATCTTCGAACCATGCCCTAGTGAGCAAATATTCGAGTTTCAACAACGACAAATTGAAGGAACAGGTGAAAATGTTTGGATGTGTTTGTTTGTCCGTTCGTGCGCGAACATTGCTAGGGTGAACGAGTGAACACCACGTTTGTTCACAGATGACTGCGTTCCATTCATTCTCTAAATGAAAATGAAGAGTATTAAAATAATTGTCCAAAAATTGTTTCATTAAATGCTTGTCATTTTGCAATCGTTTATGTATCTTTGTGTGTGTGTTGTTGTTGTTGTGTGTGTGTGTGTGCGTGTGTGTGTGTGTGTGTGTGTGTGTGTGAAACAGACACATAGACACATAACACACATAATAACACACTACACACACACACACAAACATAACAAACACACAAACAAACAAACGCAAACATACAGATATATACACAACACACGCACATACACGCTAATAAATATTTTTGGAATATTGCTGGAAGTTTTTTTAAAAGATTTTTCCAGGTCGGCACGTCTAATGGCGTCGACTCCGCGATGCAGTTGCTATCTCCTTGTTTGTTATCATCATGTTTTTGTTATTGTTGTTGTGGTTTGTTTTGTTTGAGGCTGTTTGTTTGTTCGTTTCATTGGTTTGTTCGTTGGTTACTTTGTTTGTTATTTTGTTTGTTTGTTATCAGTAAGTTGTTTTAGTTATTTTCTTTGTCGTTCGTTTGTTTGTTACTATGCTGTTGTTGTGTATAACTATCGTGACGTCATTTTATATGTTGTTGTTTGTTATTATCATTACGTCATCTATAAATGTTGTTGTTGTTTGCTTAACTACAATTTGCATTTGTTTGTTATGTTTTTGTGATAGTTTAATGTAATATCAAATGTTATAAAAAAAATTATTTGATGTCACTCGTTGATGATGTCATGTTATAATTATTACTAGCAGTTTTTGATTGATGGGAAATTCCGGAAAAGCAATTAAAATTTATCAACTTTTGTGATGTGCGTGCGTGAATGTGTGTTTTTGTTCGTGTGTGTATGTGTGTGTGTACGTGCAAGCGTTTTTTTGTTTGTTTTAGTATTGTTTTGTTGTTATTATTAAATATTATTTAATTTGTTTGTCTTGTTTATAGTTTGTTGTTCCTTTGACTACGTGTGTGTGTTTGTGTTTGTGTGTGTGTGAGCGTGTGTGTGTGTGTGTGGGTGCCAACACAAATCCATTCTTTTAAATTCGTCTTCACAGAGGTAGCCGTTCGTTTGACGCCATTTCATTGTCTAGTAGCACAGTAGTGTTAAGAATGAAGTTATTGAATAGAAGCGACAGGAGGAAGTAATTAACATAATAATAATAATAATAACAATAATTATAATAATAACAATAATTACAAGAAGATGATGATGATTATGATGATGATGATGATGATGAAAAAGAAAAAAAAGAAAAAGAGAAAAAGAGAAAGAAGAAGATGAAGAAGAAGAGGAAAAAGAAAAAAGAAGAAGAAGATGATGATGATGAAAAAGAAGGAGGAGGAGGATAAGAAGAGATTGATGATGAAAAAAGAATAAAATAGTAATAGTAGTTGAAGCGGCAGTTGTAGCAACACATGGTAGTAGTGTAGTAACTTTAGCAGTGGCAGTAGTTGTAGTAGTTGCAGTATTAGAAGGGTTGAAGTAAAACTACAACTTGAACATTTTCAAACGCTTTTAATTTGGATTCAGCGTACCTAATTATAATGAACACTGTCTTGAATATATCGTGATTTGGATGAAAATTACAAATTTTTGTACATTAAAAAATTTTTTTCAATAATTTCCCCAAAAATTTAACTTTAATTCATCTGTAGGGTAACGTGGGGTAAAGCGCCTACTAGGGGTAAGAGACCTCCCGTCCATGTTGAGCGAAATTATTGCGCTGCAATTTTTTTTAACTGCCATAACATTAGATTATCTATGTAATTAAATGGTCTGTGTTGTGGAAGCCGCGCGTTGTTTTGGTTGATAATTAATGAAAGTTTAAGATTTTAGGGCTATCTATTACAAATATAAACATAATCATTAAAGCTTTTTCTCAAAAACTGAAGTTATTTCTCAAAAAGTTGAAGTAAGTGATAAAATTTTGTATTATTAACACTATTTAACACGATTTTTTTTAAATCTAAATTTCAATCCATCGTAGCACATTATCGGTTAAAATTTTACAATACACTTTGGGGTAAAACGCCCCCCTATAAAATGGGTAAAACGCCCTCTTTTAAATAATGTAATTAAAGAATAATTTAGTACTAAAACTATTTAATATTGTTTTAATCCTTAAAATCGAAAAATGAAATTTAACAGTTGTTTGTTGGTTTCCTTTTTAACTTTAACAGTCATACTTTTTAATTTAACTTAACAGAATGCCACGGTCTTACAAAAGAAAATCAGCAAGAGGATCATACGGAGAAGAGTCGCTTCGTCAGGCATTAGCGGCCATTCATGATGGAACACCAGTGAAAACAGCTGCACGGCAGTACGGTATTCCTCAACGAACACTAAGACGACACCGGGATAAGAAAGTATTACAGCCGGGAAAATTGAAATTGGGACGATTCGAATTGGATATACCCATTCAATATGAAAAAGAATTGGTGTCCCTAATTCAAAATATGGAAAAGGCTTTATTTGGTTTAAGCATTATGGATGTGCGAAAATTGGCATATGATTTTGCTGAGAAAATGGACCTGGAGCATCGATTTAGTAATGAGACAAAAATGGCAGGAGTAGATTGGATACACGGTTTTTTAAGGAGAAATAACCAACTGTCAATAAGACAGCCTGAGGCAACAAATATCTCACGAGCAGTTGGTTTTAATCAGGAGAAGGTTAAATCTTTTTTTGACATTTATGAGGAACTTCAGTCCCTATACTCGTTTAATGCTTTGACAATCTGGAACGTCGATGAAACGGGTATTTCAACAGTGCAAAAACCAGTAAAAGTGGTTGCGACTAAAGGCACTAGACTTGTTGGTCGTATGACAAGCGGGGAACGGGGTCAAACTACAACAGTAATGTGTGCTTTCAATGCAGCTGGGATGTACATACCTCCAATGTTTATTTTTCCACGGAAGCGTATGGTTGACTCTTTGATGAATGAGGCACCACCAGGTGCTATTGGAGTTTGTACCCCAAGCGGTTGGACAGACAGTGAATGTTTTATGAGATGGTTGAATCATTTTACATTTATTGTAAAGCCCTCAAAAAAAGACAAGCATCTTATTTTTCTTGATGAACATCACTCTCACAAAACACTTGAGGCAGTGACATTTTGTCGTGAAAATGGAATTGAATTAATAACATTTTCACCCCACTGCACACATAAGATGCAGCCTCTTGATGTTTCCTTTTTTAAAGGATTGAAAGCTGCATACAATGCAACTGCAGATGGATGGATGCTTAGTAACAAAGGAAGACGGATAACCTTTTATGAAATAGCTGGACTATTTTCAACAGCATTTTTGAAAGCAGCCACCCAAGAAAAAGCTGTGCATGGTTTTGAATGCACTGGTTTGTGGCCTCGAAACAAATTTTTTCTGAAGAAGATTTTTTTGCATCAAAGCTAACAGATGAACCCTTACCGAATACAGTCACTTTAGCTCAACCAACACCTGAATCTGTGAAACCTGCACAGGAAGTTGATCATGCAAAGAAAGATCCTAAAACGACACTGTTGAAGATCATGGGTCCAATTAAAATTGACAACGTGAGAATTAGAAAACGAAAATCAGAAAAAGCTGCCCTTTTGACATCTAGTCCTTACAAAAATTTACTCGAAAAAAGGGAAAATTCAAAGACTATGTCAAAACGACAACTGATAAAAGGTAGCGGTAAAGAAAAAAAGAAAAAAATTGTGAAGTATTACCGTGTAATACTTGTCAGTTGAAATATTGTGATGATGTAACGGGTCGAAACTGGATTCAATGTCAGTCTCTAACATGCTCACAATGAATGCCAAGGACTTGATGAGAACTATAATGAACAATTTATATGCATTGATTGTGAAAATTCTGATTCAGATTAAGCATCAGTTCTGTTTTAATAAACGTTTGAATAATTGAATAATCAATTTAAATACATTAACAGTTTTTTTCAATATTTGTTAACATTGTTTTGATAGTTTTGTTTAATAAATTTGGTTGAATATTCAAATTTACCAATGTATTTTTAAACACTATCTATGACATTGACATGGGGTAAAACGCTCCCAGTAGGCGTTTTGCCCCAATGTTGGGGTAAGAAGCCCCTTTATCAAAAAAGTTTTAATGGCAAAAATTTTTCATTGGGTCCTTTTTATTTGTTAAAATTATGTATTTATATAAAATACTATGAGTCAGGGGTGGGCAAACTACGGCCCGCGGGCCACATGCGGCCCGCAAAGCTATTTTATGTGGCCCGCCCGCGTGACCTTGCTCGCTTAATAAAAGGTCGTCAACCAGACATTATGACCAAAAAAAGGAGCCACAAATTTTAAAAAATTCTCCCCGGGTCGAAAAAATTTGCTATTTAAGTACATATGCGGCCCTTCAAAAATAAAATTGTTCTCAATGCGGCCCTCACAGCAAAAAGTTTGCCCACTCCTGCTATGAGTGATCTTTCTGGAAGTTTAAAAATCTCACAGTTTTATAGCATAAATTTGATTTAATCGAACTTTTTCCTTAGAGTCTTACCCCATGTTACCCTACTTTAGTTTTGTCAGAAAAAAATAATCAATTAAAGCGTTGAGAAACTTATAAATGAAGAATGACAAAGGCATTATTTTAATCAACATCACCCTTGTCAGCTGTCAAATCCATTTTACATCACGTACAAAGGAATCGTTTGTTGCTCGTGCTACGAAATACTTTTGTAGTTTTAATTATGTTTAGAATGATCTATCTACTTAGCTATCGTTGGTGATTTTAAAGAATTTCGTGTATCTCTATGGCACAGTAAATACAATATCGCAAAATTAGGCTATTTAAACTAAAAAATAAGCTTAAATCGAGCTATAAAATTTTTTTTTAACATTTTCAATTATTAATAATTATTTTTATAACAAAAAAAAATGATAATTTTATTTTAAGTAAATAAAAAAAAATGTTTTAATATACTGCATCTTAAGATTCCCCGTTCAGATATTTAATAACAACGTGGGTGGGTGTTGCGTGTGCGTGTATTAATTCGTGTGCGTGTGCGTGCGTGTGAGTGTGTGTGTATGTTGTGTGTGTGTTTGTCGCAAAACATCAACAATGCATTGAAGTGGTTATTATTGATCACTTCATAAAATAAATAAATAATAGAAATATTAATTTATTAATTGAATAATAATAATAATGACACCTAGTTAAACGTGTCAAAAACAAAGGTAAACGTTTCATTCCTATTTTTATTCATTTTTTGCATTTATTATTATTTTTCTTTTTTTTTCAACAAAACACACGCTGGCTTTATAACAAAAAGAATTAGAGCTAGATATTCTATGATGACCTATTTTTTTATAGCATTAGGACAACAACAAAAACAACTACTACTACAACAACAACTACTACTACAACAACAACAACTACAACAACAATAACAATAATAATTGTCCTATTTGACCCACATTTACGTTTTATTTGTTTGTTTGTTTGATGGGATGTTTTTGATTCGCAACAAGTGCAATGTCGTTGTGTTTGTCAGTGTGAATGGTGTTTGTTCGTGTGTTAGCGTGTACGTGTGTGTGTGTTTGTATGTCATAAATAACGTGTAATTACTGCTACGTTAGAATACTTTTTCCTTTCAAAATTTTTAAAAATCTCTCTAGTGCAGTTTTTAAATGCTAAAAAAAACAATCCCAGCCGCCAAAAATGCTTTTGAGTTGAGTCTAGAAATAGGAAAAACAGTTTTATTTTATGTTTTTGTTGCAACAAACCTGGAATTATTTGGTAAATTTTTTAAAATAAATAACCAAGTTATTAGTTATATATATATATATATATATATATATATATATGTGTGTGTGTGTGTGTGTGTGTGTGTATGTGTGTGTGTCACCTTTTTCATCATTATTTTTCTTTATTATCCTTACATAACAAACCATTATCCTTGTAATAATTTACAAAACTATGTTAAATCATAGTCAGTCACCTCAATATCATTACATCACATTATCATCATCGTCGTCACCGTGACAACCACATCATCACAACTATAATTTCATCATCACATCACCATCATAATACCATTGTAATGTAAGTAGTCCCATTGTGATTACACTATATAACATAGTCCCATCATCGTCGTCTTCATCACCATCATCTTCATCATCAACAAATCATCATCATCGACAACAAAACAACATCGCAATCATCATTATCATCATCATCAATAGTAGAAAGCATAACTACCAAAAACAACAACATCACCACAAAAAACAACATCAATCATCATTATCATCATCATCAATAGTAGAAAGCATAACTACCAAAAACAACAACAACATCATCAACTTCATCAACACCATCAACAACAACAACATCATCAACTTCATCAACACCATCAACAACAACAACATCATCAGCAACAACAATAACATCGCCACCATCCTCATCTCACCTGTTGAAAGTAACTTCTGAATCTTGGCGGGTTGTCCATCACTAGTTGATGATTGTGGAAGCTGTGTGGAGGGTTAAAAAAGTAATATGAATAATAATTAGAAAATATAAAAAAGGCAATTTTTAAGATGAATAATATTAATTGAAAAATATAATATAGGCAATTAATTATTAAGAAGATTGTTTAATAATATTGCAAAAACAATCGCATAGTATTGTTGCTATCAGTCTTTGTCTCTTTCGTTGTGTGTAGATGCCCGTCTGTAGCTGTGTGTCGCTATCTGTCGTTGTCGCTGACTTGTTTTTTGTCGCCACGTGTGGCTGTTGGTTGCCGATTGTCGCTGTTTGTCGCCATGTCTTACTGTTTGTCGCCATGTGTCGCTGTTTGTCGCTCGCCGTGTATCGCTGTCTACAATATGACAGTTTGACAATTATTTAAATTTTTAAAGAGACATAGTAGAGTCTGTCTAGTCTAGCCATGCTGTGAAGGTAAGTAACATTTAAATGAGAAGCAGGCGATATAAATCATTGAGTGAGTTTAATGAAAGAATGTTTGTTTGCCTACTAACGCTGCTGCTACTACTGCTGCTGTTGTTGCTATTGTAACTTTTTGGAAACATTTTCAAGTTTTGTAAACAAAGTTAAATAAATATACAGTCGTAACGAAAATTGGATTAAGACGAAATGCCTATTAAAAAATTTCTTTACTCCTTAATCAACTATTTTCCCAGACAGAGAGAGAAAAAGAGAGAGAGAAAATTTTAAATAAATTTACAATAGAGATATATTTTCAAATGTAATTTTTGAAAAATCTAAATTTTAATATAAACATAATAATTGTTATATAATTTGATAAAAAATAATGAAAAATATAAATACAAAAATAATATTATTCTTCTAAAATATTAAATATATGCAAAAAAAGGAAAAATAAGTCCCATACAGAAAATGTTAACATATTTTTTCAGTTATTATTTGATTATGAACTAGAGCAAAACCTGTAAACGTTGATACGTTTTCAATAACTGTAACAACATCATCATTATAATTTCAGACATATTCTAACAGAAAACAAAGGATAATTATCTTCAGGTAGCGAGGCACACATAACAAATAATCGTATTTAATCTATCGATTTTTGTTTAATTAAAAATTTGAAAAATGTAAAAAAATCAATAACCATTAAAAATAGGTATCAATCTTTTATGTATTGCAGGCGTGTATGTTAAGTACGTAAAGTATTGTACACGTACAGACACACTTACATGTGCATAATGATACCCAGCCAACTTAATCCGTACATTTTAGCATCTATTTTACACACGCATACACACACATCACACACACACATACACAAACGCTAACACACGCACACACATACAGAGGTACTTTTTCATACATCAAAGCAATAATGTACACAAACCAAATAGTTGCACATGTACGTACAACTACTTAAACGCGCGCACGCACGCACGCACACACACACACACACATTCACTCACGTTTGTTTGCATAGGTACATACTTGTGCATAATTTAATTACACAAAAGCATACATGCTAACATACTCCAAACTAACATACTCTTTTGTTCGTTATAACCTACAATGAACATATGTGCGTGTATGTAAATGTGTGCATGATTTGTATATGTAGGTTTTATGTACTTTAATGTGACAGTACAAGTTAGTAATGTACAAGTTAGTAATAACTTCTGACCTTTCAGTTCTTTAAATACAATAAATAAATAAATACATATTAAAATATAAACACAACTAAATTGCACACAAAAACACACAGTTGCGAACAAATATATGCACGCTAGCATACGCAGACAAACGTACAGACAGATGTACTACACTTATGTATGCACGTACATACACAGGAAAACAAAGCAGTGCGAAACATTCCGTTCTTATAACGATCATACATTTTTTCGAGGTCATCTAGCTAGACAAAAAACATCATCAGCCATGTAGCGTACGATGAAGATTGGTCATTATCTGTAATAATGAAAATAATAATGAAAATAATGATAGCAAATACAATAAAAATATCACTGAATAATAAACAAGCAATATTTTGAAAGGAAAGACGATACAAATCAAGTGCTAATGATATTTTAAATTCATAATGACGTCAATACTATATTTTCAATAGGTGTGGATGTTGACGCTGCTACAGTAACTTTTACAGTCGTTACTATTGCTTTAAAGCTACTTTTACTACCACATCTATTACCACTGCTACTGCTAGTACTACTACATCTATCACCACTGCTACTGCTAGTACTACTGCTACTGCTAGTACTACTGCTACTGCAACAACTACTGCAACGCTGGTAAGACTGCGACCGCAACTACTACTACTACTACTCCTGCTACTTCTTCTACTACTACTACTACTACTACTACTACTACTACTACTACTACTACTACTACTACTACTACTACTACTACTACTATTACTACTACTACTAAAGTGAAGTAAAACCTAAAGGTAAGCCATAAATCGGTTTAAACTTGCATCGCGTGGAATGCAGCTTTTTTTTTAATAAATCTACGAGATTAATTTTTTCAACAGCACTCCTATAATGCATTTTAACGTGACTACTATTTTGGTGCTATTGATTTGTTTGTTTGTTTGGTTTTTGAACGTTCGTTCGTTTGTTTGTTCGTTCGTTTGTTTGTTCGTTCGTTTGTTTGTTTGTTCATTCGTTTGTTTGTTCGTTTGTTTGTTTATTTGTTTGCTTATGCCTGGGTAATTTTTTTTCTGACAGATGTGTCGGTTAACACAAAAACAATTTGTTAAGAAAAGTTATGCATGCCTGAGGTATTAGAAGAACTTAAGATTTTGAGGTCGAAAGAAAATCAACACATCATAAGAATGGCTGGCTAACTAATGCTACAAAAATGTAAAGAATGAACCAACTAAAACGTAAGATGCCTGACAATTGACTTTAAATAAACTAACTTCCAGACCTGTCAAACAATATTTTGAAAAGAAATACGGTACAAAAAATTTCGGAAAAAATTACGACAAAAAATTATTCTATTTAAATAGCACGTCATTTAACTTTTATTTTATTTTATTTAACAGTTATTTGCTAAAACTCGTACAGTTAATAAAATATATCGTCGGTAGGGCAACATTTGTAAAACTTTTAAAGAGGCCACTATTCAAAATATCGATTAACACTTCATTATTATTTCATTATATCAATCCAACCAGATAGAACACAAATCATTAAAATAACACAGCGTGAAAAAACAAAAGAGGCACATGTTTTTTGATTGAGTGCTTAGAGAGCAAACTTTAAAGCTTGCAGTTAAGCTTAGACGACACAAACTTGACAATTCAATCAATCAATAATCTAAAGTTGTTTGGTTAGGTTGGGGATTATTATAAAATTTAACTTAATCAAAGTAAATTTAATTTCTACTTTTCGTTGTTCGCTACTATGAAGCGATCGAGAACACAGAAATGCTTGCATATTATTTCTTACTAGATAGCCTTTTTTGCAAAAAGAATGAAACATACACACACACACACACACCAAAATACAACGTAAATACCACATCATACATACACACAAATAAGTGACAGTCTACGATTTTTGGGCGGCACAGCATACGAACCAGGTGAGCCCGCAATAACAAAGTCGCGGGATAAATAACATCTCTACCGTTTGAGCTAACTCGACAACCAACGATAACATGTAGTTGAAATAAGTTAATTAAAAATTTTAAACGAATTTTTTCATATCATGCTATCGAATGGCAGTAATAAAATAAATTTATCTGTGCGCGATAATTTTTCACCTAGTCACGAATTACAGAAACATAATTTGACAGAATGTATCTGACATTCAGTCCTCATTTAAAACAATGTAATAACATTAATTGATGTGTAAGTACCAGCAACCATTTAAGAAAAAGTACAAAAGTACAAACTCATAGTACTCACAGGTAATCGTTTTCTCTGTTCGCCCTTCACATCAGGCACCTTTAAAATGTCCTTGAAAGTGCATCTCTTGTCATTATTTGACGATGGCACGCATGATGAGGAGGAAGACAAAGACGACGACGATGATGATGATGACGTGTTGTTGTTGTTTGTTGTCAAAGAAATAGACGTGATCGATTTTGTTGCCGTCGTTGTTGTAGAAGTAGTTGTAGTAGCAATTGTTACTGCAGATAGGTTGTCATCGGCCACATTGACGGTAGCATCGTCGTCAAAATATTCAATAGCCGATGAGCCACCTGTTAATTTTTTATTGTGACGATGTTTTTTTGTCGTCCGTACGTTGCTGCAACTGCTGCTGTTGTTGTTGTTGCAGCAGGTGCTGCTGTTGTGGTTGTTGTCGTTGCAGCTGTCCTGTTTTAAAGCAGTATCATTAGCTTTAGCAAGGTTTGCATTTGCGCTGTCTTCGTTCTGTTGATTTTTAAAAGTCAAATTCAACAGTTGTGGCATGTTGATACTTTTGCTAGCAGACACCAAATCACTCTTATTATTGTTGTTGTTGTTTTGTTCATTGTTATTGATGTTGAAAGCATTATCATTCTTGCTACAGTTGTTGTTGATGATGTTGATGTTATTTTGGCGAGTTTCTTCATTTACTGAATTATTCACACGTTCAATGTGACTTGCGTTTTTATTGCTCTTGTCCACCTTGATTTGTTCCGCGCTATTGAGTAACTGCAAATGTTGCTGATTTTGTGGTTGCGGTTGATGTTGTTGTTGTTGATGATCCTGTAGCAGTTGTTGTTGATCGTGATGCAGTTGTTGATGCTGTTGATGTTGCTGGTAGCTTTCTGCGTCATTGACTGAGCCCTCACTTCGTGATCGATTGAGGAACTTTCCAACTTCCGTGTGATGGGTTTCAGTGGAAATGTCCCAGTTAATGTGGCGGCTGTTGTTGTTGATGTTGTTGTTGTTGATGATGTTGTAGTTGTTGTTGATGTTGTTGTTGTTGATGATGTTGTTGTTGAAATTGTTAACAATGTTGTTGTTAACGACGTTACTTAAGCTGCTGTTGAAAGCATTACAGTGAGCCTTCTGGTGGAAAGTACTTCCGCTGTTGTAGTTGCCGATGGCGGTGCTGTCGTTGGTGTTCAAGTTAACGCCACTGCTGCAGCTATTAACGTTGGTGTTCACGGCCAGCAAACCCGTTCTCGATAGGTTGGTTGCATCGTTTGGAAAACTTCCAAAAGTGGATGTGTTAGCGTTTAGCTGATTGTAGATGGAGAGATTGTGAGGAGGGGAGAGCGGAGGTGGAGGCGATGGTTCGATGATTATGATTGGTTCGCAGTTGTCCTTCACGATTGGATAAACGCTCGCTATTGGAATGTTCTTCAGATTTCTGATGTTCTGTGTGCACCTGCCTGCCGTGGGCAAGTTAGGGAGCAGGGATGCTAATGTTGATGAGACTGGAGAAAGCAACGGCAGTGATAACAATGACGACGCTGTTGATATTGATAGTGATGATGAAGATGATGAGAATGATGGTGAAAATAATGGTGGCATTGATGATGGTAATGACGTGTTCATGAGACTGTCAATGTTATTGAGTGCGGCATTAACAAGATTGATGTTGTCATATGGAGGAGGCATTATCGAACGTGATTGGTTGAGACTGGGGATCTGACCTGGCAGCTGATTGGTTAGCACGTTCCTGGACTGCTCCATGATGGTGGTATTTGACAAATCCGGATTTAAGCTTGGTGAAAAAATTTATTCTTTAATTAATTATACTATTCTTAAAATAACGTTATCTCTAACAAAAGGAATAATTATGAAAAACTAATAAATTAAACAAAAATATGAAAATAACCGATTTTTCAAGAGAATTGAAGCACCGGCATTTTTTCTCATCTCAATCTCTTTTTTCAGCAACTTTCTAAACTTCGCTCCCAACTCCTGGTGTACCAGCTGTGATTTTGCAGCTTGTTCAGAATTATTAATCGGACCTAGAAGATCGATATTGTTAAAAACACTGCTGCCGTTGTTGCTGCTGCTGCTGCTGCAGTCTAAACTGGCGTCACTCAGAAAAAATTGTGTTGAGTTGTTGTTGTTGCTACCGCTGCAGCAGTTTAGCACGCTCCCCGACATGTGGCCGACGTTGGTTAAGTACTGATTAGTGTTGGCGCTCTTCTGGATGTCATCCGCAGTGTTTGCGGTCACCTGGCTGGTGGAGTTGCTCGGAGCGTTGAAAGTGTTTGATTGTCGCTGGTTGCTAAGGTTGGTGAAGTGTAATTGCAAGTCTATATTTGCGTTGTTGTTGTTGACAATGTTGCTGTTGATGTTGTTATTGTTGTTGTTAATAAGATTTTTAATGTTGTTGATGTTGTTGTTGATGATAGAAGCTGACAGAGCATTGTGATTGGTTGCGTTATTGAGGTAAGCTTCCAGCTGAGACAGGGGAACATTTAGTGAAGCACTATCATTCAAATTCGTTTCATTACCCACTACAGTATTATTATCTCTGTCCTGAATGTTGCTGATGACATTGCTACCAAAATTGTTGTTGATTAAATTCATCCTATTGAAAGAGTTGTCGCCAAGAGTGAAATTGTTGCTGATGCGATCGCTGGTGGCCACGTTGCTGGCGACAACGTTGTTGCGCAAATCAGAAAAGTTGAGACATTGAAGCTGGTTGAAGGCCAAGTTTTGAACTTTTGAACCAAACAGAAAAGGTCTGTTAGCTGCGGCAGAAGCACTTTGATTGGTCAGCGATGTGAGGTCATCTTGAGGCGAAGCGTCGTCAATGCAAATTGGATTGTCAGCATTGCCGATCGGTGGTTGTTGCTGTGGCTGTCGTTGTTGTTGCTGGTAAAATTGTTGTTGTTGTTGCAGTTGTTGTTGCTGAAATGAATTGAGTAATTGAAGTTGTTGGAGCGATTGAGACGGATGCATTACATTGGATAAAAAATTGGATGAATGTTGTGGTTGCAGTTGTTGTTGATGCAGTTGTTGAAATTGTTCAGAATGTTGCTGCTGCTGATGTTGTTGCTGAATAAAAAGATTTCCATTAGCCAGGATATTTTGAGCGTCTATAGCACTCAACTTTGCGGGAAAAACTCTTTTATTTTTAGCGCAAATGTAGTTGAGATTGTTGAAGTTATTGCTATTGTTGTAGTTGTTGGTGCTGTTGTTGTTGTCTGGCAAATTGTTTCTTACTCTATCAAACGTCGGTTGTATATGTTTGAAAAATCCGCTACTCTCGGTATCGAGTTGATTGTTGATGAGTTTGCTCGAAATAATTTGCTGCTGCAACTCGTAATATCCATCTCCAGTGCTCAACTTTGCTTTTTTGACAGATAAATCCAGTGGACCATCGAAACTGAAGAGCATATTTGGATTGTTGTTTGTCGTGGCAAAAGGGCTTTCAAGTGGTGTTGAACTTTTTCTCTTCTTAGCGCAAGATAAGTCCAGAGGTGCAGATTCATTATCGATGGTCTGATCTACAGCATTGTTGCCTATGTGGCCACCTATACGATTGTTGCTGTTGATGATGTCGTGGCTGTCGTTGCAGTTGTAAAATGTTGGCACATGGAAGTCCAAATCGTTGCCAGTGTTTCTGATTGATTTGCACTCATCTTTAACGAGAGACGACGTGTTGTTGTATGAAGATGCGTGCATGTTGGCGCAGATGTTGCTGTCGGTTTTATTGTGGTTGTTGCCCAAATTGTTGCTAGATATGTACAAATCATTCTTCATAAAATTTCCATCAGATGAGATTGGCCTGTTGTAAGTGGGACGATTGTTGTTTAAGATGTCGTTGTTATCACTAATGTTGGTTTTGTTGTTGCAGTTCGCGTTTGTAGGTACTGCTGATTCATTACGATTGGACCAATTTGTACTCTCCTGGTGCTGCTGACGATATTGTTGCTGAGAATGGTGTTGATCGTGTTGATGTTGCAGAAGATGTTGTTGTTGTTGTTGTTGATTAAGATGTTGCTGCAGCGACGGTTGAATTTGTTGGAATGCTGGAAATAAATGATGATGTTTTTCTCGC
>NW_008703718.1:3762047-3884186 GCF_000326865.2 Helobdella robusta | reverse complement strand
ATAAGAGTCGAATGAACACTCAATGATGCCGACGAGGGTAACAATGAGGCTGACGTTGAACAGAATGACGATGATGATAACAAAAATGATGATGAAGGCGATGGTGACGATGACGATGAAGAAGACGAAAATGATGAAGATGAAGACGATGATGATGATGAAGAAGAAGAAGACGATATAGATAGCGATGAGAAATTATGAGTGACACTATTGGACTGGCCGAACATTTTATGGCCAGTCCATTGCGAGGGAACATGGAGAAGGGATGACGTGGCGACAGATGATGAGCTGATGGATGCTGATGTTGAGTCCTCGTTCATGATGACGTCATCGGTAGGCGGGGCTAAAGTTTCACTGAATATTCATTTACAATGTCCGTGAGTTAGTTTCACCCTGTTGAACTTTAGTTTTAGCTTGGAAATCTGCATAAAATATGTAAAGTGATGAAGAATTTGATGCTATGGTTCATTTGCCGCCGTGGTCATAAAACACAGCAAAACTTATTTCACATTGCAAACTGCAGGAATGAATTAACAACACCAACGCTTAACAGTATGAACGAAGTGCTGACTTGAAACAGCCATAATCACATCAACGAAGCCAAAAACATCAGAAAAACACCCAGCAACAACAAAAATTTTGCAACAATAACAATAATAACACTAGCAAACGTAGACAGAGCAAACAATAACAATAACAGATAGATAGATGTTCGCTAGTACGATAAATTTACATTTGACAAACAACTAGGAATACGAACATGATATAAAAACGTACATACATTGCATACATACGTTCGTACATACATATATACGCACATACATACATACATACATATATACATACATACATACATACATACATACATACATACATACATACATACATACATACATACATACATACATACATACATACATACATACATACTGTATACATTGTACGTACATGCACTTGAAAGCTCCTATAGGCATACATTGTCTATAAAACGTACATTTATGAATGTTTCCTACACCACATATACATATAAAAATGTACAAGTCATATGCACGCAAAAAGAAAAAACATACACGTGTATGCATCTATACCAAACGCACATACACACAATCACACATAAAATCACACACACACAATCACATACATATAGTCATATATATTTTAACACAAATATATAAATATATATATATATATATATATATATATTAAGTATATATATATATATATATATATATATATTGAGTATATATATATAACGTGCACAATATATTTTAGTATCTCTAATTACTCGATGCTTGCTAAACCAACGGTAAAAACAGTATAAACACACACGCACGCACGCATCACACGTATACATTACGCACACACATCTCGCACGCACATACATCACGCACGCACACAGTACGTGAATAACAATGCGTAACGATCCTTTAACACAAAAATAAAAATTTTCTACATATTAAAACTTAACACTATAAACAAAGTCACTATTAATTAAAAATAAGTTATAAAAAATTAAAAGCATTTATTATATTTAAACATTTATACTGACTCGCGTACACGCACACACACACACACACACACACGCACACGGACAAAACACACATATTTATATAATATATATATACATGCATGTGTGTGTCTGTGTGTGGCGTACGTGTTTATGCGTTTGTGTGTTAATAACTATAAGATCTACAGGAACATTTGTAAATAAATAAATACACACAAACCTCAATTACATGCAGTATCTACCAGCCAACATAGCTACGCATCGAAAACATGACAGAGATCTTTATTTAATACATCGAAGACTAATTTATTGAGCGTGCCTAATAAACGTTCAATAAAATCTATACTAAATGAACATTAGCTAAAAAAAACCTTTCATTTAAGACAGCCAATATGCAGAATGTCCAGGTATGTGTGTTTTTGCGTGTGTATGTGTGTGCGCGTGTGTGCGTGCCTGTGTGTGGTGCGTGCGTGTGTATGTGCATATATAAGCAAGCAGGTACAAACATGAGCTCGCTGCCACGAAGTAAACTATTTGGTATTTTCATCACTATTATTATCACCAATGATGTAGCTATAATCGTTGTTATAATAATAAGAAGAAGAGGGGGGAATAACTGTTATTGTTATTATCGGTTGTTATTATTATTATTAGTAATAATTATTATTTTTTTATTATTATTATTACTATTATTATTGCTACTATTGAATGTGGGAATTGGAAGAAAATTTATTTGCGGTCTATTCATTGCTTCGCGTGATGGACCAACAGCCGGCTTGTTTGCTAACGTGTTATTATTATTATTATTATTATCATTATTATTGCTATTATTCTTGCTTTTGTTGTTGTTACTATAATTATTTATAATACTATTAGGATTATTATTTTAAAGAAGAAACCTTTCATTTAAATAAATATATTATTATATTATATCGTAACGACGTTATTGTTGTTAGTGATGTTACTGCCATTAATATTGACGTCTTTGTTGTTGTGATTATTTGTTGATGTTATTGTTGTTGTCGTTGTGTTAATTGGCATTGTTGTGATTCTTATTCAGCAGCAAATTGATGTTATGATGTAGTCTCGGCGTTCTATACGACGGAATAAACTTACCGGTCGGCGAGTTAGCTCAGTCGGTAGAAGCGCCATGGCTCGCGATGCTACTGCGCGGCGACCTGATTCGAAAACAGTCTGTTCGAATTTCAAAAAAACTATAGAACTTAACTAAACTAACTGAACTACAAAATATGTATGCGGGCAGTGCGTATGTATCCTATAGACTTTGGTTCCTCTATAATTATATATAATTATACTATATTGTAAACCAATTTCGCCCATGTCAGAGCTCTATAATAAAGATAAATAAAATAAAAATCGTTGTCGTTGCGAAAAACCATTACAGCCGCTTGCAACCCGTTTCACCACTTTTGCACATCATCCGGTATATATTACCATGTAATCAAAAGTTGAAGTGACACCTTTGATAATAATTAATAAATTTTAAAAAATAAAAAATTTGATTCGAAACTTGTAAATAAAAATTTTAAATAAAATTTTCAATTAAAATTTGATTAATCATTAATAAGTAATTGGAAGTATAATGGTGTTGCAGTGGAGAGCAGTGTAATTATACCTTCGGTGTCGCCAAACTACGGCGGCCGTGCTACGTGACGTTACAGCATCGACGTCAGACAATTATATGTCTATACACGCACATACTAACACACGCACGCACACACGCACGCACAAATGTATGGATTACACTGCTAAGTTGTACACCAGATAATAAGTTACAAAAAGAAGAAGTCAAAAAATCTAATCATAATAAAAATCTCTAGTACTGTTAAATAATAAATAATAATAATAAACAATAATATTCTAAATCGATGAAAATAAAATATTCCACTCATAGGCACGCACGTGTGCACGCGTATGAGTGCCAGTTGAGTGTATTTGTGTGCGTGTGTACTTTTTAGCCACGATCAATAGCTATGCGTATAACATCTACGTTACGTATATATAAATGTATGTATTTATGTTTCTATGTATGTATGTATGTGTGTATGTATGTATGCTCTACTATATATGTGTGTGTGTGTGCGTGTGTGTGTACATGTACATGTATTACTTCACACGCAAATTTGCATATGAGAATAAAGAATATACATGTAAATTTTACGTTCAACGTTTATAATTTTGTCCAAATACAATGTCTAAACAAACATATATACAGATCATGAACAATGACTAAATGAATGAATGAATAAGTACATAACTTAATTATTTAAGTAATTAATTAATTAATTAATTAATTAATTGATCCAACAAAAATTTGAACATTTGGCATTCTTAACGATGATATACCTTGCCCTCCAAGTTTCATTCGTTATCTTCGCGTTATTTTTTCTCAAGTGCTGCTTATGAGATATGGATATTTCAAATGATTTGCTGCTATATTTAAAAATTATATACATATTTAGATACTAAATACATATATATATATATATATTTAGATACTAAACACATATATATATATATATATATATATATATATATATATATATATTTTTACAATATTCTATCAATTCTACCGAATGTTTGGCGTTAATATGTTAAAATTATGGTCTATTACCAACAAAACATGGTATATATATATATATAGATATTCTTTTTCTCTCCCTCTCTCTCTCTCTCTCTCTCTCTCTCTCTCTTTTTTCTCTCTCTCCCTCTAATATATGAAATGAGTGGTATTTCTTTAAAGCAAACAATGCAATTTATTATCCAATTTTTAACAAAAATTGAATAGTTCAATTTCCGCAGAGCGACTGTTAAATAAAGAAGAATGTTGGTAATAATAAATTTTAATGCAATACTTATATATTCAGCTGTTTGTGATTCGTTGGAATTTCGAGTGTGACTGAGAGAGAAGAGAGAGAGAGAGGGGGGGAGGCAGAAGAGAGAGAGAAACGATATCAGATGTAGAGAAAAAATATTTGATAGTAGCATAAGACGCTTTTTAATGGGAGTCACCAAACCATACAACTTGTATTAAAACGTTATTACGTGCGATACAGTTCCATTTTGAAACTATTATGTAGAGAGAGAGAAAGAGAGAGAGGAAAAGAGAGAAAAAAATAAAGAGAAGGAGAGAGAGAGAAAGAGAGAGAAGGAGAGAAATGAAATTGATTTATGATAATAAAGATAGAAAAGACAAAAAAAATATCATTTGTCAAATATAATCTCTTAAATCATTAAATTTATTTATGCATTCATTCATTCATTCATTCAATCATACATTCACTAGTTCGTTTATACAATCATTTACTGGCTTATTCATCAATTTATTCAATCAACCAATCAATCAAACTGATTTATATAGCGCAATTTCTAAAATATATGGCAAGCCTTTCTCTGTTAGTTAGCATGTGTTGTTACGTTAGGCAGTTGTTATCAAGTAGAAGACGTACTGATTGAAATAAGAAAAGAACCCACCAAATCATACGTCTTGTTTTCTTGGAGCAATTTTTTGAAGAAAAAAATTTTAAATTGAATTATATTTGGGAATAGTTCCTTTAAAAGCATTTTTCAAACAAATAACTTTTTTTTACGATGTTCGGGTTGAATAACTGTTTGGCAACATTTTTTAATTGAATTGTATTGCAACTGCATTTTGGATTGGGCTAGAAGAAATGAAAAAATATGTGAAAATAACATGCAATGAAATTATTAGCCGAAGGTTACTAACCAACGAAGCTTCAACTTTAGAACACTCAACAAAATTCATTTTTTAAAACAGCAAAAACGTCAAATGCAACGAAAACTGCAGATTGAAATAGTTCACTTGTAAACGTATTTCGTATCTTATATTGTATTTACTGAACGAACGTGTGGTATAGCTGTCTATGAAATAACCATATATATAACCAGATACACGCGGTATTCGAAACCTGTATTGTTTTACTGTTATTTAAATGTCATTGTATTAGTTGTAATTTTGAGTACGTGTGCATGTGTGTGTGTGTTTGCGTAGTGCGTGTGTGTGTGTGTGTGTGTGTGTGGTTTGCGTGTGTGTGTTTGTGGTGTGTGTACACGCAAACAAAAGAAACAGTTCTACTATTAATAGTTGCAATAAGTTTTGACAAACTTAGCTTATTATTGAGCCGGGATCAATAATAATATACAACTATGTTTAATCACATTCAACTATATTCGATTCTATAAGTGGTTTAGAGATTTGTCAAATTTCTTTAAAACAATGTCGGGCAGTTCTCAGCACGAGCTTATTTTTGGGTGGGCCACAATCATTACATTTTCCATGCTCGCAAAGTTGCTCAAAGAATAACTACATTTCTCGGTACCGAAATGATTTAAATTCTTAAGCATTGGGTAGATTAAAAAATGAATCACATACTTATTGATAAGTATAATGAAACGTTTTCCTCTAAAGATATTAATATAAACTTTGAAAAACGCAGAAAATAGCCCCACAAGCAAGACATTGAAAGATTACCAAGCTAAAATAGCACATACAAAATGCAAAACACAAACAAAACATATACAAGACCATACAAACACACATATATAACATGAAAATAAATACGCAAAAAACAAAATGAAACTGGCACAAAATAAGACAAAATTTGCTGAACTCTTGAAAAAATTATTGTAGAAATATTAATGAATTAAACAATTAAGACCAACTCATGTTCAAAAACTAGAAAATGTAAAATTAAAGCAACGCCGAAGACACGTAGGGCGAGACTCTATCCTATTCTTTAACGTATCTGCTTACACATCTATGACATTTTTAACATTTATACTTCAAACAATTACCATAAGCACATACTTGGATATATTAATATCTACATATACACACACTGATAAATATTTTATATATAACTATATCATGTATCGATACAAAACGAAACTCAAAAATAATACAAAATAATACAAAAACTATATCATGTATCGATACAAAACGAAACTCATGCATAATTATTCAGCAGCATGCAAACAAACCGGATGATAATTAACTAGTGTGTGTGTATATATACAGACACACACGCACACAGACACACACGCACACAGACACACACCCACACAGACACATACGCACACAGACACACACGCACGCAGACACAAACACCTACAAAGATATATATATATAGGCGGGCAAGTTCGTAAACATAAAAAAATAAAAGAGTCACAACGCCAAACTAACAACACAATGAAAAAAAAACATGTAACACACATACAAACATAACATAACAAATAACACACCAAACAGCACATTATGGCAAAAATTTCTCACAAAACTTTCAGCCTCTGCCTGTAGGTAGGTATGTGCATGCATATACTGTATGTATGTGTGTTTGTATATATTTACATGTACGATGCATGTGTGCGTCTGCGTGTGTGAGTGTGCGCGCGTGTGTATTGTATATGTACGTAAAATTCATATATGTATAAGTAAATACACGTGTAATGTAGTAACGTAGTAATGAGTGGCTATATGTTGAACGCCTTAACAAAATGCTGGGTTAAGTATGCGTACTTGTTCGAAAAGGAAAAGCGTTTCTCATTCTTTATAACTTTATCAAAATGATTCGATGCTTATTTAACGCTTTACAGGTTTAAATATTTCAAAGTTGATAACTACCGTTAATGAGTTTTATAAAAAAAAAATTATAAATATTTTTAAGTTAGTTGATTAATGCTACTAACTGGTACTATATCGCCCCTCAGAATAGTCATTTATTACACGTTAATGCATGCACATTCGACTTATTTCTCTCAATTAATAATTAATTATATCAATTTGTTCTATTATTGAAATGAAATGTCTCAAAATTTTTAAAAAAATTGTTCACAGAATGGTTTATTTATAGCTGTGCTGATGCAGGCATTATTATAGATGAATAGACAAACCTACTTAGTTAAACATTAGTCAATAAAATAAAACAAATGCAGTTATATGTATGTAAATATATATGGGAATTTATCATAATTATATTCATGTATACGTGTGTGTGTGTGTGTGTGTGTGTGTGTGTGTGTGTGTGTGTGTCTGTGTTGTTTCATATGTGTGCATGTGCATCTACACATACACGTACAGTTGAAATAAAAACTGCAATGTAAAAATTTGTTAGCAGCTTTTTGACGATTCACAGGATTGTACATAGAATAATAAGTTAAACGCAAAGAAAAAAAAAAAGTCTGAAAGTAATCGATGAACATCTGAATTAACAGTTTTTAAGTGGTACTAGCGAGTGGGCGGATGATGTAATTGTGAAAAGCTAAAATTCGTCTCTGTCTGTTTTTTTAACCCTCTCATCAGTCTATCACTTTTTTTCTCTATGTTTCTTTCAGCTTCTGCACACACACACACACACACACACACACACACACACACACACACATACATACACAATGGTGTATGTATGTGTGTATGTATCATACACAATTATCTACATAGGACTTGGGTGGTATATATATTCTATGCAGATATAAAAAAAATTGTGTAGATAAGCGATAAGGCATACCTTAAAAAATGTTAAAATTTTGATAAAAAAAACATGCAGTATAATGAACCTGAAAATATGAAATTTTGTTCGTGGCGTTGTATTTTAAATTATTCTTAAATAATGAATTAGAAGAATATGAAATACGACCAGTATTTGCCATCCAGCGGTGCTCCATACTACAAGTGTACACTTTCGGATTTGCTAATATTTTCGTTGTTGTTATTTTTAACTATTTATTATCATTATTGTAATTATCATCGTCAAGCCAATACATTGTTATAAAATGTATTAACATAGTCAAGCCAATACAACGATATAAAATGTTTTATTGTTGTCGCTAATGCTACTTTGTTATTGTTACAACACAATTGATAATAATATTATTATTATAGTTGTTGTTGTTATTATTATTATTATTATATTATTACTATTATTATGTTTTATGATATTTGATTGAATAAAAGAAGTGTTCCAATTATTATTATTATTATTATTATTATTATTATTTCACCGTTCTGCACTTAACTTCACAATGAGCAAAATGGTCTTAACCTTTATTATTTTAAACAATTTTTAAAAATTTTATCATTATATATATATATATATTTATCTATATATGTGTGTATTTTTATCATTGTCTGTTTTTTTATGGTGAGAAATAAAAGATGTTCCCATTATTATTATTATTGTTGTTGTTATTATTAATGGTTATGGTATTTTAATGTTTTATAAAATAGCTAGCAAAAAAAATGGCGCGAAAGATGTAGTACACCAATATAGTAATAATAGCAGGTGAACTAGCAAACACGGAAGTCACCAAAGTTATTATCATTATTATTATTATTACTATTACTACTACTACTACTACTATTAATTTTATTATTATTATTATTATTAAAAAATTAAAATATTTATGTTATTTAATGCTTTTAATATAGAATGTTGTATCAAGCTTAAATCTAATTTTATCTCTCCCCGTGACTTGAACTAATTTTTTGACCGCATTTTGTCTTGTTTTTTATTTTTTTTATTAAGTACGTGGCAGTATTTAGCAATTTTTTTCTACGATCAATGCGTGTGTATGTGAGAGTGAGAAAGAGAAGAAGAGTGAGAGAGAGAAAAAGAGAGAAAGAAGGGTGTGTGTGTGATCGCTATATAACTAACAAAAAATGGCGAACTACTTTATTTGCCAATCTCCCTACAGACAAAAATGTGTTTTTGTAGATCTCTGTTGAATTAATTATTTTTTCATTAATTAATTAATTAATTAACTAACTAATTAATTATTTTAATTATGTATTTATTTGAATGTATTTGGTTATGAAAACTATTTGAAAAATTCATCGAATTGTTATTCTGTTGAACGTCAAATTGATATTGTAAAGAGCTACTGAGTTGTGTTTCTTTGTGTATGTGTTTTTTTGTGTCCGTGGGTGTGTGTGTGTGTGTACGTGCGTATGTTGTTCGTGTTCTGATTACATAACTGGTAGCTGGTGATGATGACGATTTTATTTTTAATACATTATAATATATTATAACAATTTATAGCGAAACAAATTCGAATCGACTAGTAGAAATAATCTCGGCAGATGTCAGTCATTCATCTGGAGACAGGAAGTGAATTGATCGTTCCAAAAAAATGTTTTTAAACACTAATATACAATACAATACAAATACAATCATTTTTCTTACAGGAAATTTAAAACAAGCAAATGCTTCACCTAAGATAAATTACATACAATACATACGCATAATGTTCATAATTCATCCATTCATTCATACATACATTCATATTTATACAATATAAATAAATGATAATACTACACCATTTCTATACTAATAAATCGCTTTCCAATAAAGAAGAATGTTTTAACTTCTGTAGAAATAATCGTTCAAACAAACAAAATTGATGTTTGTGTTTGTTTGAAGTAAACATACGTTTATACAAAAAAATACACACACGTAAGAAAAAAATACCTTCTAACAATAAAATACACACATACAATGTAGAAAATAACACGATATACAAACACATACATACACGATACACAAAATACAAAAAAAAAACACAGATACAGTAAAACGTACAAACGTCATAGCCAAAAATAAGTACATATACATTAGAGCCCAAAGCAGAGAAGATTTTTCCCAACCGCAACCACCAGCATCTGCACTGCTCATATCCGCACCGCACCCGCGAAAAGACAACCTAAATAGGCCGTCTTAATTTAATGTTTAAAATTGGAAGATAACAACACTAGAAGGCAATCTATTTACAATATAATTGTAATCAGAAGAATTATAAGAGAAGAATTTAATGAATTTCTAATTTAATAATTGAAATCGCATCGGCCAGAACAACGAGCACAAAATGAACGACGATGAGGAACTCAAACAAGATATTTATTTATTTAATATTTATGAAGATGTTATGTGTTAAATGTTGGTCGTACCAAAACATAGACATGTACGTACAGTATATACAGTATATATATATATATATATATATATATATATATATATATATATACACACACACACATATATGTATGTTAATATGTAACTATTGAAGCTTCTAATATAACTGATAAATGATAATGCATGACATCATGATATTGTTATGCCCATTATGGAGTTAATTTGAAAAAGAAAAAAAATTAAAATTTGTATCTACATATGTGGGGTTCTGATGTACATACAGTGATTATAAATTATACAAAGATGGGTACACATACACACACACGCACGCACGCACACACACACACATAAATTTTCATCACTATCACTACCTCACCTAGTTTTGTCAACTCCGTTATAATTAAAATTAATTAAAATGACGACGCATGATAAGAGGTATCCAAAAAGCTAGATAATTAAAAATTTATTTATTTTATTATTTTAATTAAAATATCACACAAAAAATCAGAGTTAATTATTTATTAAAATAATATTAAGTTAATATATTTTAAATTAATCGTTCAAAATTTTTTAAAGAAATTATTGTTCAAAACCTCGGCATCAATAAACAAAAAAAATCAATAAAAATTTTGAGAGAAGCAGGTACGTAATTAATTTTTCACGCACAATTTAACGTGATGGTTTAGACACGCACGCACGCACACACACACATATATATATATGTACATACATTCATACACACATAATATACATAATTTTGTATATTTATGTGGAAATGTAAACATACATATAGAGAAAAATAAACACTGAAGCAAGTAAAAGCTACTCAGCTTACTTGCCTTATATTATAAATACTCAACATATTAAGCATACATTCAGATAGAACATTCAGTACCATTTTACCATTACCACTCTATAGCTATACCTACATACACATTATACACACACACACACACACGCACACACAAACACACACACGCACACACACACACGCACACACATACATACATACATACATACATACATACATACGTACAAACATACAAACAAACAAACAAACAAACATACAAACATATTACATATGCCAGTCAAACATACATATGAACACATAAGTACATGCATGTATACCATACACATATAGCATCATTTACGTATACATACATACATACATACCTGCATACATACATACATACATACCTGCATACATACATACATACATACATACATACATACATACGCATATAGGGTGTGCACAAAGATACATATACATGATGAACACGTGGGTACATTTGTACATACAATATATATTCATACATTTGTCCATACATACATACATATACATACATACAACGATACACCCGTATATTAATGCAACCATATGAAATATCATATAGTAATCGGCGAGCTTTATGCTACATGCATGCCTATATGCCATACCATACCTTTATATAATTATATATTTATGTGTGTTTGTGTGTGTGTGTAAGGTTAGTTATTAATATCCGTTTGTGTGTGTGAGTTTGTGTATAAGTGTGTGTTAGTATGTATGTATGTGTGTGTGTGGTGTGTATGTGTGTTAGTATGTGTGTGTGGTGTGTATGTTTGTTAGTATGTGTGTGTGTGGTGTGTATGTGTGTTAGTATGTGTGTGTGGTGTGTATGTTTGTTAGTATGTGTGTGTGTGGTGTGTATGTGTGTTAGTATGAGTGTGTGTGTGTAGTTTATGTCTACGTGACGCGCGTCTAAGTGAGCTTTTCAATGTGAATGGCTGGGTACGTGATTTTATAAATAGATAGGTGCGTGCTGCCTTGAGTGATTATTATACAAAAATTTCATCCAATACCAATATTTTTTTAAACGTCTCTCTGTCTGTCTATTTGTTTGTTTGTTTGTTTATTTTGTTTGTTTGTTATTTTGTGTGTGTGTGTTTAACTTTTTATATATTTATTATATAACTTATTTATCTTATTATATTACTTAAATTTATCAATCGTTCATCCATTCATCGGTGTGTATGGGGTGGTGTAATAGCCCTGCCGTCATCTGCCAACATTTTCTCCCTCATGGACAGCTGCCCAGACGAGGCGGAAGAGCTTTCCACCAAGTGCTGTTCATGGAAAGCGCTATTTCGATAACGCTTTCAAAAGTTTTCTTTCAGTTTTTTATTCATTTGTTTATTTGTTATTTTGAAGCCAAAACAGATGTTGTTTAATATGTTTAATATATTAACATGTTTGTTTAATAATTTTTTTAAATTTGTCTTGAACTAATTTTGTCTTGAATTATGCAAACATGCGGTTTCACACACACACACACACGCACACGCACGCACACAAACACACGCTGACGTGATTTTTAATAATTTTTAACAGCCTGATAGCCACTGAAAACGTTCTATTGTTAGGTAATCAGCATATTCGATACTCATCAAACTTTTTTTCAAATATTATATGCAAATTGTAATAAATATTCAAACAAATGAATGAATAAATTAACAAACAAACAAACGAACAAACAAACAAATAGTGTCACAAAATAGCCACCAATAAAATTAACAAATACACACACATACAGACACATACACACACATACACAAACGAAATTTTTTTCTAAAATGGTAATGTAAGAAAGGAGCGGTTTCTTTCAAGTACATTAGCTGGCACACACACACACACACACACACACACACACACACACACACATACACACACACCATACCAACCAAACAGTCAACCAACCAACCACCGAAACAACCGATCTACCAACTAAACAGTTATATTTTAGTTAAATTTCGTTATATCTTATTTTAGTCAAGTTAAATATTATTTCTATCCTTATTTGTTTATTTTACCGACATTATTATTCATTTATTTTTGAGATGCGTTATTCAACACAAATACTCAAACATACACGTTAAATTAAAATTTGTTAAGTAAGTTAGATAGGGATAATTTTAATTGTAGGTAGGATAGATGGAAAATATACAACATTAATGTTGTTAAACAGGTAGGCAGCGTAAGTTATTATCCTTCCTTCTAACTGAACAGGGTAAGTTTGATTCGAAGTGACCTGGAATCTGTAACGCGTTAACATACACATATACGCATATACACTCTAAGATATCATAAGTTAGATAAGTAGGTAGATAGGATCATTTATATGGCCAAGCAACTTGAGGTGCATACAACGCTAAGCTTTCTGTTGAGGATCTTTATCATTATCCCCTTCATGAACGGCTGCCCTGACGTGGCGAGGGGGCTTCTCACTAAATGCCGTTCAAATAATTGCTTCTTCTTCTTCTTTACTTGTTTGTTTTCTTAGAAATGCAATTTTCAATATTTTTCTTGGTTGTATTTTTTATCGTATATACTCTCAGACATAGGTTACATTAGCATCTGCACATACGCGTTTACTTATGTTATATTTATAACATACACAAACATAAAAACAATGGTACAACACAAAACATACACAAACATACATACATACATACGTGTAATACAAACGAGCATTTATTAGCAGTTATGTTTCTTTTTCATGAATTATCATTTTATTAAATTCCAAAAAAATTTTGTTACGTTAATAATTTTAAAAGTTGTCAACAAAAAAAAAGTTGTATCCGGTTGGAACGCATACATTCAACAATGAAATTATAATTTGAATGAATAACTGAAAACACACACACACACACCCACCACCACCACCACCACCACCCGTTTGAAGCCACACACACACACACATACATACATAAATACATACACGCATACATACACACATATACATACATACAAACATTGAAGCTTACAAAAGAACATGACTTTTATTTATTTCAAGACATCTTAAATCACTTTGAGTTCTGACTCTTATATATAATAATGTGTAAGAACATATTAATATCATATTATATAACATATAATATTTATATAACAATATCGATTGCCATTATTTAAAAAGTAAAGTTTCATGAGTGTGTACATTTTATAAATGTGTATCATTTTTTCACGATGGTATCGTATCGAATGGTTTTTGGATATATTATCTTTGTTAGTTTACGGGAGTTTTTATTGATTAATTTCATTGTAAATATTTTTACATTTTATTCCGTTAAAAAATTTCAAGTTTCATTGGCTATTATTTCCTGTAAGTATGCAACCAGATGACGGCATAAGAAAAAAATGAGAAAAATTGTGAAAAAAATCAGAGAAAGAAAGAGAGAGAGAGAAAGAGAATGTGTGTGCGTGTGTAGCGCGTGTGTGGATGTTATTGGTGATGTGAGAAATAACGTCTCAAATGATGAGAAGTGATACGCAATGACTAATTGCAATTCAATGTCAATTACTATTTTCTTCATTCATTCACTATTCAAACTCTTAAGAGAAATCAAATAACGAAACTGTTGAAAATGAAAACATTAACAATATCAACTATAACTCAATATTAACCTATAATACCTATAAATATTAACTATAACAAATAATAATAATACAACTTTTTTATTGTAAACGAGCTTACAACCAATAAGTTCGCAGGCGGCAATCATTTAAAATGGTGTACAACTTTAACAAAACGAAACGATAAAATAAAATAGAATAACGAAACGATCAAACGAAACGGACGGTAACAGGTTTACAGGCGTACTCTCAGGCAGACGCAAGTAGCCACCGACGATGACAGTGCACGTGCAAGCCATCAAAATCCATTTGCTCCGTCTTTCTACCATACCATATAAACACACCCTTTGTTGTTGAAATGTCTCATGGTTACAATATTATATATATATATAGTTATACAATTATTGACATTATTTATACATATGTGTCTGTGTGTGTGTGTGCGTGTGTCTGTGTGTGTGTGTGTGTCTGTGTGTGTGTGCGTGTGTGTGCATCTGTGTGCGCGTGTGTCTTTGTGTTTGTGCTAGAAAACATGTGCCCTTGTATACAACGACGTATTAGCATAAAAACGCGTTGATTCCTAACTCTTTCTATACTTATTCATTCTACACAATTAATCCGGCTAAAAATATATGAAATTAAATGTTGGCTTTCCTTCGTGCACCAATTAAGTAGTCAGCAACTTCAGCAACTTAACCGATAACGATGCAAATGAGAATTCGACGAAACGAGTCGTCCTAACGATAATTGTTAAGTTAAACGGTGAATGTGTGTGTTTTTGTGTGCGTGTGTGTGTGTTTGTGTGTGTGCGTGCGTGCGTGTAAGTGATGGAATGAAGATAGACAAACCATTTATTACAAACAGTTAGATTGATTGATGCTCGTTCAAATACTTTGAACTATAAACATATATCACGAACTCTGCTTTACACACTCACACCCATATATATATATATATATATATTATATGTCAACTTAACATATGTTAACTTAAATGTTAATGTTAACATATGTTAACTTTTTTTTCTCAATACACACACATATATATATATATATACACACATATATATATATATATATATATATATATATATATTCATATGTATATGTTAACTTAATAACGTATCGGATTTGCGTTTTAATACATCTACTGATTTCCATTCAATACCGTTGTCTTTCTCCCTCTCACTCTCTCTCTCTCTTTCTCTCTCTCTCTCTCAAGCACAGAGGTATACACACACACACACCATATATATATACACACACACATACACATACGTCACTGCTATGAACAAGAAAATAAATTTTAATTTGCACGCGATTTTTATGCGGACAATCCATGATTATCTTACCATGGATGAAAGAAGTTTTTTTTCAAAATTTTTCTAACCAAATTTATGTGCCTGCAATCAGTTTTGTACATCGGGTTTGTTTAATTTGCTGTGCACATTCGTTGTTCGATGGAGATCGGTGTACAGATCGTCCAACATGCTGATCACACCGACCGCCTCAAGTATTCACCTTTTAATTGATTGATATTGATGCATCGATTACATGCGAGTGAAGTGACGATGAGAATGTTGACGAGGAGGATGATGTCATGTGATGACGATGACGGATGATGATGACGAAGATGAAAATAATAAGAGCTTGTTATTCATCTCTGGCCGATTGTTAGGCCGATGAATCTGCAATCAGTTTTGCTTGCCACGATGCTTTGAATAAGAAGCCGCTGCAGTGCCTCTCCGCATCGTATATCGCATTCGCCAGTTATAAAATGTATCCCATCACATGCATGTGTCTACTGCATGTGTCTACTGTGCAGTTCGGCAAATACTTTGAAACAATTTCATTCTATAATTATAATATTGATAATATAAACAAGTTTACATAGCAACAATAGCAGTTTGAATGTTTACGAGAAGTTTATAAAGCAACAGTTCTCAGTTCTGTACGAAAATTCCTCTTCGATGTATAACCGTGGCTACATTATTTTATATTAATCTAAACTATAAACAAACACATCAATAAAATTCAAGATTATTTAAATTTTTTAAGGTCGAAAAATCTTTCAAGAGATTTTTTTATTTATATGTCTGCGTATGCATACAACAAGAGAGTTGGTTTAGTACGAATGAAGTAAAATTCTGCACTCGTAACCTGATTATATCAATACTAATAAGATTAATACTATACAAATACACTGATGATGTTTGCCTATGTTACTGTCTTTTTATTCAAACAACCGACCATGCAATCGTCATTTTGCCTTAAATTATATTATTTATTAATCTATATTATTAATTATTACTTTGTTAACATTATTTAAAGAAAAATTTAGAGACAGATAGTATAAATGTGTGTGTGTGCGTGTGTTTGTGTATGCGCGCGTGTGTGTCTGTGTGTGTCTGTGTGTTGCATTAATGAATTAATGACATATAAGAACAACGTACGTAGATCAAATCACACTATCAACTGTTTGCATATTCATGCAATTTTTCAGATAAATTTGCATCTTTTCTTGACTTTTCTGATGATTTGCATTTACAGCTGAAAACGCTTGCCTATGCTTGCCTAGATAAAAACGTTCAGAAAAAGAACATTTTAAAATATTGACTAAATTTTTTCAAATAACAATTTTCAAAAGTCTCTAAGATAAATGTTGCAGCCAATATAGTTTAGCCTGGCAGGATATTTGAAATCTGACGACTCTCGGTTTATGGTTAAGGTTATAGAAAAAATAAATAAAATTCGGTTACGGTTTATTGGCTGAAAATGAAAAGCCATTTCTAATGTCTATGTAAAAACATGAGGTACTTTTTGATTTTAAACAAAAGGATTAGAAAATTTACAAAAGTTTACACAATATTTTGAAGAAAAAATTCTTTCGTGGACAACTGCAGCTCCAACGCTTGTTCCCTACGTATCTAAATAGGCTGAACTTTTTTAATAATAGTTTTAAAAACTAGTTTCAAAATATTTATCTAACATATTTAGTTAACGTCATTCAACATTTAAAAAACTAACACCATACGTGTTACTTATGATCAGTATTTTTCATTAAATACATCTCCGTGCCGGAATTGCCGTGCCTACATACAATAACATCAAATTATTCCTGCCATTGTGGATATTATGCATAAAAAATAAGCGGGAACATCTCTCTCTCTCTTTCTCTCTCTCTCTCTTAGTCAATATCTCTCTTATTCGTTTTCTCAGTTGAACTCGTTTTCCCCTGATCTTTCTATTTACGTTTTCTCTCGCTAGCACTTTCTCTCTCTCTCTCTCTCTCTCTTTAAATTCTTTTTTCTTTTTTTTCATTTACGTTCTCTCTCTCTTGTTTTTTCTTTCTCTCTCGTTTTAATTTTTTTCTTATTTTCTTTATTTATTATACCATCTCTCATCATTTCACATCTAGCTTCTGGAACGGAACGAGAGAGGCAGCAAGACATAGACATAAGCAGTAGACACGTACATACAATGGCAAGCACGAATCAGCCTGCACTGCAGTAGTAGTCAGATAACAACAGCGAACAACAAAGCACCGGCTTAACAATAGAACAATGCTAGTGCGTGTTACCATTTCAATAATTTAGGTTGGATTGATTGTGTTAGTCTGTGTTGGTAGCGGTTTTTTAAAATTTTATTTTATTTTTATGAGTTAGTTTTAACAATTTTTGCATCAGTTAATCAAACCAAAGTAGATGAAAATAAGATCACTTTTGTTAATTAATTAAAATAAATAGTTAAATATATGTAGTTAAAACCTAAAAACCTAATAGCATTTATGCAAACTATTATATTGTAGACAGTGTCTCCAAAGTAGGCATCTTCAGTTACGTTATTCGAAATAGCCATCTTTCTTAGTTCTCTTAACTTTTCTTAGCTTACATATGTCACACAATGAGCATACTGGGCGGTGATAATTAATTTTGTTAGATGGCGTGATGAAGAAAATCAGAAATGCGACACTGCGACGAAATTGTTGTAGGATGGAAACTGAAAATGCAACACGCGCTAGAACAGGGGAGAGAGAGATATATTTCAGAAAAATAATTTTAACACCAAAAGGCAATGTCGAATTATGTATGCGTGTATAGTATACATATTTATTTATGTGTTGTACGTGTACTGTGTGTATGTGTGTATAAATTTACGTAAAACCAAGCACATCAATTTAATATATGTAGTACATCCACATATATATACGCACACATGCACACGCAAATACATACAAATATAAAAACCTTCATATATTTATAACAATTCATAGACATATATATCGACATTAGTTGTCGATTAGGTCTCTACAGATATGTGTGTACAATGTACATCCGTCCACATCTGTTGTACGCTCCACTCATGCAGGTGTGTGTGATTTGTGCATCTTTCTGAGCGCTCGTCCTATATTATCACCGTACGCAAACGTTATGTGCGTGGGCACGCTGCATACCGCGTTGTATGAAACTGTAAATACAAACGCACGTGAATGTGCGTATGTGTGTGTGTGTGTGTGTGTGTGCGAGTTTGTACATGTGTGCGTGAACCTGTCAAGTTTTGATTGTTAGCAATTTACTTCAAATAACTTAGCAACAGTGAGTTGTTAATTATTTCGATATCCACAAAGAGCAATGTCTCATTGATTGATTGGCTCATCAAATCGTTTACTGATTGATTGGTTGGTTGATTGGTTTATTGATTGATTGATTGGTTGGCTTATTGATTGAACTGGTAACTCTCTGAATGATGTATGGAAGGAATGATTGTTTAACTCTCTAGTTTGTGAGATAATAATGTATTAGAAGGCACGATATAAATGAGATACCTTCATTGTTCACATACAAACACAATGGTCATTCTCATAAATTTTTAAGATCAGTCTAACGATAAAGTACATAAATATAAATATTAAACAATGACGATTTTAGCACGGGAAGTTTTATATTTTAAAATACAAATTTTAAAAAGATAAAAAAACATATTCACACAAACATAAAACAATGTAAATGCAAGTATGTGTGCGTGTGTGTGCGCGCGTGTGAGTGCGCGCGTGTGTTGCACTCGGTAACTGTCGTGTCTATTTACGGAGACTACTAATCCACGAAAGGGAGAAGTGACTTCATTGATTTTTCACATCGGCACACCCACATACACTCTAGTTCGCTCATTCACTCATTCATTTCTTCATTCATTTATTTAAAAACTCGCTCACTCACTCATTCACTCACTCAATTACCCGTTTTTTTTACAATTCTTTTCCAAAAATGAACCAAACTCTGTCCATACGCATACGCACTCAACAAAAAATTTTCAATTCATATTTCATAGTTCCTATATAAGATTAGTATAATGTTTATGATATCATACTTTTATAGAGAAAAAACCATTTTTAAAATTTGAACAACCAACAAAAACATACAAAAATCAACAGAATAAAATTAATAAATCCCACAACATTAGAAAAATATAACAAATAAAGGCTGATTAGCAATAAAAAAAACAATGCAATGAAAAGTTTTGAGACTGGAGATGTGTACTTAATAAAAAGTGATAATGAAGTTTCATAATGGAGAGCGGAAATTGCGTCATCATATTCACCAATTTTCTCTTTCCCTTTCCCCTTCCTCTCTCTCTCTCTCTCTCTCTCTATATATATATATATATATATATATATATGTGTGTGTGTGTGTGTGTGTATACATTGGAATAAGATTTTGGGATAGATATGTTCTGTTGAATATTACCCCACATTTGAATATTCAATATTCAAATGGGTTATATATATCCCATGTATGTATATATATATATATATATATATATATATATATAAGAACAAAGAATATATATATGTATATATAATATATATAACTTTGAATATGGTCGGCGAGTTAGCTTTGGTGGTATGAATGTCATGCCAACTGTTGTTCGCTCACCGAGTTCGAATCCCGCGTGATACCATGTCGCATATGATTTATTTGCATGCTCATGCTTAGTTTACGTGTTCGTCAGAACTGCATAAATCAAAAATACAAAATAATAATAATTATAACAATTGATATAATTATAGCTAAAACAACTGAACAGCCATAAATACCACAAACTTGAATACGAAAACTTGATTGATATTTTATGTGATAAATACAACGGTACATCATCACATTCATGTTTCAATGGTGATATTATCTGCTCAGACAAGTTCGCCACACAGGAATATAAAATAAAGGAATGTTAGATAACATATTTGCACATTCAAACGAATGTTCATTCACTAGAAAACACGCGCAAGCAACATGCACCCATTATTTTATGCAGATGAAACACTAACACAATATCACAACTGATTACAGCTATTAGAGGCGGCATATAGGCGAAAATATACAGCATACGAATAGATGAATGTGTAGTTGTGTATACATAACATACATCTACATACAGGCTCATATACGTACATTCATAAATACGTGCTTCCACATTCCTTCCGTCTGACTCGTGTTTGTACTTTTGTTATTTTAGCATCTGATATGTTTCTATAGATGCGAGGTCCTCGGACTTGCGAATCCAAACAGTGCAAATAGTGCAGACACAATTACGTTATTTTGGAACGAATTACACTGCGTTTCTTACTTGTTGCAGCTTCTCACATTTTGTTCAATCAAATTCGACGTAAGATCATAACATAACGTGAAATAAAATTTTAAATAAATATTTATGACTTTTTAAGATGGTTCTTTAAAATTATTACAAAAAACGAATTATAATAAACAAAATCATCACAAACATAGATAAACACTCATAATCTGGTGTGAAACATAAACACATCCATCTCAGACATACACACTTGCGTAAAATACACAGTGCAATTCCGCGAACACGCGCATTGCGCACAGATAGAGCAGAAATACCAGCGAAAATATGTGCGGTGACCCGATGTCTTGACAAGCAATCAATATCTCCAGTCTAACGCGCCAAACCCATTCAATTATCTCCAGATATTCTTATATAATATAATATATTAACCTTGCCTTTCTTAAACAAAATGATATTTCAGTAGCCGACAGATGCCATATTTACAGATTGCACAAATCAATTATAACGCTACTAGCGAAAAATTCAACTCTTCATATAATTTATGCACGCGAACCAACATATTCAGATATCGTCGAACAGATAAAATATGTTGAACCGGCATTCGCGAGGTCGGTCAACATTCTCAAAAACAATATATTGGGAAAAATCTTTTCAAAAGAAAAATATCATACCCACTAACTTTCAAATAGTAGACTCATCCAGATGAAACTACAAATGCGAACACGAGTCAAATTTTTTCGATTCAAAGCATTCAAACTTGGTTGAAGTTTAAAAATTTATGTAACGATTAAGAGCAATCCGTTCCGTGGCGTTTTAAAAAGTTTAACAATACAGACGTTGAAAACAGAAATTGAAAACAAATAACGAGTTCTACAAGCCTAGCTCTTTAAAATTGAAATAGACAAATCAACCAACAATTTGTTAATATTTAACCCAAGTTTCAAGATAATTAATGAAACATGGGTTCCATCAACAAGGACAGCAAGGTCGGTTCCTTTTAATATAAATTTACAAAAATGAATCAACTACAATTTTGTTAAATAGCAGATAGACAGTAGAGGAATGCGCTGTGCACACGAGCAAGTAATAATTGCGAAACGATTTTAAATTAAATTCGTTTGATGAATAAATAAAACACTAAATCACCTGGCCTGGCATAAAACAATTACATTGAAAATATTAATCTAAGAGCAACGCCATTTTTAATTTTAAATAAATTAATATAACAACCATATTCACGTTCAACGCCATTTTAATTAAACCAATTTCTTTGCTTCAAAAAATCCTTTCAGATGTTTCAACTGCCACAAGCTGGCGATGATGAGGAGGGCAGTCTGCCCAATGGCCCACCAAAGAACCTGTTGACTGGTACTCTCACTTGTCTGTCTGAATCTTTCTTCTCTAACCTGACGAAGATTCATCATTGTAAATTTAATTTAACCTAAATGAATTTTAGATATAACTAAATAAGGTTAATAAAAATTAACCCTCTGATAAGATTGTTCTTTAGAAATCTGCTCAACTTTCTCAACAAGCTGTAGAACCCTGAGTTGCAATTCATTCAATTTTTCTTTCTTAGCTACCTCCTTGTAATCTGTAGCTGCTTCACCAACACTTATCGACAAGAACACTTTCTAAAATTTATAAAGAGTTAAAAATTCAATAAATAGACGATTTGATAGAATAAACATTAGATAGTTGAATTAATAAAAGAATTTAATATATAGTTAAAAGAAACAGTCAAGCCAGACCAGTTTAGCCCCTCCGAACCAAGCAGTAGAGTTGGAGTGCAAGCATATGATATGCTCACCAGGAGAGTGGGAATTAAATGAAAACTTGCCCTCTGTAGAATAGGTCTGCAGAACATCATTAGTAAAATAACATCAATTTAAAACAACTAATTTAACAAATGGAAGCGTATGTTTTACCTAAAAAATGAAAGAGTGGAAAAATATTGAATTTTACAACAAATTAATGATTTAATGAAACAAATTGTTTTAAATGTTTAAACATTTTATTGTATTGTTGTGTACTCAGTACAAACCCTAGACATAATTGGTCTGTCTTCAGGATCGAGTACTTCTACATGCATACCTAACCCTGGTATTGTTGGTATGTACCTGTTCTGAATTTTATCATATATCTCCACTTTGTACTTTCCTTAAAAATTTTAAAAGTTAATTTTTATTTTATACTTGATGTAAATTGTAAATAAAAAAATCAATACAATTTTATTTAAAAATCATTAAATTCCTTCCTTTTTGTCATAAATTCATTCAAGTATTTAGTTTAGTTAGCTTCTAAACAACTGAAATTTTTATTTAATAACAGCAGTATAATAAAATTAAATATTAATTTAATAATACTAATATTTAATAAATACTAAAGAACTAGTTATAATGAAACTTTTAATCAAGTTTATTTTATATATAGTTTACCAAAAACAAAATTGAATTGGAGAGTGTATTTAGTTTTATTTTTAAGCAAATAATGAATTATGGCAAAAATCAGAGTTGCCCAAGAGAAAAGTCATACAATAAAAATAAAATAAGCTCAACATTCTTAAAACCAACTTTTTAGGTTTAGTTAGTACTTTAAAAATGTAAGTAAACTCAGATGGAAAACTATCTATAAATTGAAATTAATCAGAGAGCATTTTAAAGCATTCAATTTAAATCAATAATGAATTAGTAATTAATAAATAATAAAATAAATGTAAATTAAAATAGGCAGGCCTGGAAACAGGAAAGGAGAGCATAGCATATTTATTACTTTTAATTTCAGGTGTACAATAGAAATAAAGCATAATTACCAACAACGATGGTATCGTCTGCTAAATCTTCGGAAAAACATTTTTTTTCAGTTTCCGAAATGTAAAAATATAAACCTTCGCACGTTAAGGCGATTATAGATAAAATAAAAAATATTAGCGAAACTCCGGTCGGCATGTTTTTCGAATTCAGAGATGGCTGATAAGGATCGGTATGTTGACGAGTTTAACCGACATATATCTATATTATAGTTTATTTTAGTCATTATATGAGAATATACGTAGATCGAATTTTATTCAGAAAGGACATTAATTACACACGTAAGCTAATAATTAAATTTGTGATAAATGACTAAAAACTGGAATATTAAGCAATTATAATGTAGCCAGACCTACAGTAATTGCCAAGCAATAATATATCGTAATAACAATCAAAATACGAAATAATTACATTTAATGATATATGACCAGAATAAATTTATTTAAATTTACATCTAAATAAATTTTGAAAAATTGTAAACTATTATTTTATTCTTAATAAGCGCTAAAACAGTTGCTCATATCGATACGGTTCAGTTTAACACAGCACATATCCATTCCCTTGTATACGTCGTGTTTTCAGGTTAAAATAACCAAAAACCGTTAATAAATACACATTTTGATACATTGCTTACTTGATAAATTTATTCCCTATAAAAATCTGTAATCATGGATGTAATATCAGATATATATATATATATATATATATATATATATATATATATATATATATATATATATCCACCGACGATTCAGCATTAACAAGTTTTATGGTTGATTTTCTAATATTTTGAACTAGTTCTTTACAATTAAGTCTATTCAAAATGTTGAAATCCATTTTATAATCGTTTATGATTTTAATTGTTAAAATTAATCAAGCAAGATCCCATTTTTATAATCGTTTATTTATTTATTTATTTTTTTTTTTATATTATTATTAAAGTTATGCATATAGATCTATTTCGACGTAAAGTCATCATCAGTGCAATATATATTTTAAATAAATTCTATTAATAGTTAATTAGTTGTATTTTTTAATAAATTAAAATAAAATAAAAGTAACGAAATAAAAACGCAAAGGTTCATTGAAATTAGTAAACAAAATATTTGAAATTATACGATTGTTCATGCTACGTGGCCGTTGTCAAGATGGCAACCAACAATGTCACAAATTTGAAGCGCGAAATTAATTAGAATATCGTTTCTATTATTATTATTATTATTATTAATATTATTAATTATTATTTTTATTATTATTATCATTATTATTATTATTATTGTTATTATTTTTTGAACAACTGAATAGAACTTGGTCTTCTTCCTAATATATATATATATATACAATATTTAAAAACAATATTTAATTCCTCCATGAACATTCAAGTACAGTCTAACAACATTCTACCTTCAAATAGACTACTAAATAAAAACAACAATCATTATAATTATAACAACAACAATTACGACAACAGCAATAATTATAACAATGTTATCACCAAAGTTCAGCAATTGCACATTCAGTCGACGATTTGGGAATAAAGCCATATTGTTGTTTATTGATTATATTAAATTGTAAAATAAATTTCCACAGTCTATTGAACATTAGCGTTTCAAAGATCTTTGAAAAAATGGGAAGTATCGATATTGGGCGATAATTTTCATAAAGTTTAGGATCGCCATTCTTGAAAACAGGTAGAACCTTTGCAATTTTCATGCGGCTAGGAAATTTACCTATGTTGATAGAATAATTAAATAGCATAGATAATGGCCCAGCTATATATTTTATAGTCTCTTTTACTAAATTGGAGGACAGAAAATCACAATCATAAGTATTACTAATTTTTAGTTTTTGGACAACTGCAACCACTTCATCAGGAGATGCTTCTTCTACATAAAAAGAGTTAATTTGGTTTTGCATGACATCAAGGTTAGTAACATTTGAAGTATTTTTGAAATTATTATTTAATATTGTGCCTTGTTGAATGAAAAAACTGTTGATACCGTTAACTATATTTAATTTACAGTTCATATCTGAAACATCCTGAAAAAGATTGGTGTTACCTTTATTTGTTCCTAATATTTCATTCATAATTTTCCATTTCTCTCTGGTATTGGTACATTTTTCAAATTTATTTGAATAAAACTTTTTTATTGCAATTCTTTTCAATTTAATAAAATCATTTCTGGATCTAGCATACAAAGTTTTATTGCATGACGTTGGGTTTTGAAGGTAATTGAGGTAGAGTTTATTTTTATCCATATAACTATTGTAGAGATTGATGTTCATCCAAGTTTTTCTAAAACGATTTTTCGTGCATATAACAGGACAATTGAAATTTATAACATCCATGTATTTCGTGAAGAAACCATCGTATACAGAATCAAGATCAACTCCATACTGAGGTTCCCATTTAATTACAGCTTAATTCTCATTAACTAGGGCAATTTTGTGGGGGTCGATTAGCCTAGTTTTTAAGCAATTGCGTTTAAAATTGAAAGAAATAGATGTAAACTTATCAGGTAAGCCAAGGAAGATTGGAAGGTGATCAGAGATATCTACCAGTAGTATACCCTTTGTAAAGACATTGCTTTTATAATTTGTAAAAATATTATCAATGATGGATGAGGTTGAGTCAGTGATTCTGGTAGATTGATTTATGATAGGGTATAGATCAAAACCAGCCAGAATGTCTAAAAACGTCTGAGAAGCATTATTGTTAACAGCCAAGTTAATATTGAAATCTCCTATTATATAACATTCAGTTTTAAAATTAGTAGAAAGAAGGTTATTTAAAAATTCCTGCAATCTATTAAAAAAGTCGTCTAACTTACCACTAGGCGGGCGATAAATGCATATGTAATAACAGGGTTTGGAATTGCAAACTAATTTGATACCACTCCATTCATAATCATTGAAATTATGACTAATTTTCTCTACAATTTCATAAATTAAATTATTTCTAATCAAAAAACCAGTTCCGCCACCTTTCTTATATATCCTATTGTTATTAACTAAATTGTGACAAGGAAAAGTTGTTTTTAGTGAGCTATAATCCTCACCATCACTCAACCAAGTTTCACTCAGACATACTATGTGATTAAATGAATTAAGAATATTTACAAATTGAGTTATATCAAATATATGAGCAAATAAGCTCCTACAATTTATATGAACGATGAAAAAATTGTTATTTAATTTAGTGTACAACGTTGATTTAAACTGTTCAATAGTAAAGTACATGGAAACTTGATTATACAGAATGCAGTCATAATTTAAATCAATATCAAAATTAAAATTATAATTTAGAGAATTATTATTTCTATCAAATGTAGAATTGTTTAAAAAAATGTTACTTTCATCAAATATCTTATCACTTTTCTTTACATTTGGTTCACATAGTCAGCTTTCTGGATTGGCAATGTTGTTGTTTGCGGAGCTCTCGGGGAGGTTTGTATCATTTTTTGTTGAAACTGTTGAAGCACTGGATAAAACGTTATCAGACTTGGTGTTGTTTCTGTTAAATATCCATTCTCGTATGATAACTGAACTGGGCCAGTTTGACGTGGACATGACTTTGTTGTATTCATCGGCTGGAACACATAACCTAAACGAAGTATGATTTATTTGAACTTCATCAGGTCCAAGAGGTTTGGTAGTTGGATTACATGAGATCAACTTTATTCCCCTACTTTCACAATGTTTAATTATAACGCTACTATCAGGCAAGTTCACATTACCAATGTAGAAGATTTTTTTTCTAATGATAGATTTAGATGCCGTGAAGAGTGGATTGGTTGTCATTGATCCCACAATCTTAGTAGGTTTTGCTATATTGAGTTGGTTTGTTGTTACAGAAGCTTCAGACTTGGTAGGTTTTGCTAGTGAGTCCTTGTCGTTTTTTACAGCAAGTTGGACAGGTTTTGCAGGTGTCGGTAATGCTCTTGATTTAGACCTTTTCTTAATTTTCTGAACTAGTGTAAATCGGTCGTCACTGGCGTTGTCGTCAGATTGTAAATCACAGCTTGTTTTTGCAGCAGCTAGCACACCAACATTTGTCCATGGTGTAGAAATCGTTTCTACACTATTACTAAAAACACTTGTGTCATTTATATCCTTTAAATTGTCGTTAGATTGTTGACGATATGCCGGTAATAGCTCCCGGTTATTGCTGTCATTTACTTTATCAACATTTTCAAGATTATTGAACTTAGTTTTCAAATTTTCAATATCAAGATGAAACGACAGTAACATTTTATTAATCTGAGTTTGCTGACTAGATAACAGTTGTTTTATTTCATTTTTTATATATTCAAAATTTAGTTTCAACCATTTTTCCATGTTAGGAATTTTATCCATATTAATACTACAAAAATCAGGCAATTTATCCAACAAATTGTTCGCTTTAAAATATTTAAACAAATTTAGACATTCAACTAACTTTTCACGTTTATTACCGCCACTGCCACGTGATGGAAATTTTTCAGTTTTATCTAATTTTAGCAGTTCAAATTCAGTTTTTAACAATTTAATAGCAACATTTATATCCTCACTATTGTAAAATTCACTTGTATTGTAAATAAACGTATCTTATATATATCCATGCCTATAATAGATTTTTCTCTACAACCTATATTGTGATTATCACTGATACAATTAAGTATATATAAAAACAAATGATAGTAAGTTAAATTCTGTTTATAATGATGAAAACCATAAAAAAATTCAAATTTTCAAAAATCGTTACAATGTTGAGGATATTATAACGTGAAATAAAAATAGTAGAGTTTGTTGTATGTTTTTGAAGTTAAGAAAATATATGTTTCAGTTGGATGTGATTAGAATTTTGAAAATTTTATAATGATGATAGAATAAATGGAATGAGTGTATTGGTGTTGAATCATTCTACCAGTATCAGTCGTTCTTCAACTCCACTATCAAAAATGATGAAACTATGATACCTAAAACCTTCAAATTAAATCGCAAAAAATCTCAATTAGTTCTTCAAAAAACTGTATTAATATTTGGAAATAATTTTTAAAAATTTTTGCAATATTTTGAAAAATACAAAGAAATAATGTCTCTAGTTAGGTAACTGATAGTAATAAAGTATATTTATTATATAATAAAAGAATTCAAACTAAAAATTTGATAAAAGAGAACACATCACCTCAACAACTATGAGAGCGATTCCAATACTGACGAGCGATAAAAGGTAGAAGTCGACCGCATCCATTAATTTCTTCAAGCAGCCCTGCACATTCAACCAATCAATCGATCAATTATTCAATCATTCAAACGTTCAATAAATCAATCAAACAATGGGCCAATCAATCATTTAACTCAGGGGAGGGCAAACTACAGCCTACGCGAAGCATTTTATGCGGCCCGCGAAGCCTTGTTCGCCAAAAAAGGTCGTTAGTCAGATATTATGACCAAAAAAAGCCACAAATCTTAAAAAAATTTTTCCTGGGTCGAAATAATTTGCTATTTGAGTACATATGCGGCCCTTCAAAGGTAAAATAGTTCTCAATGTGGTGAGGGCACCGCAAAAATTTGCCCACCCCTGCTTTAAACCAATCAGAGCCATTGTTAACATTAGTGAGTTTTAGTGAGTATCTATTTATTAATTAAACTGCAGGGCTTACCTTTGTGAAAACATTTTTTTGGCCGATCCGACAGATATTCTCACCGCCATCAATGCAACATGTGCTTGGCAGTGATTGGTTGAGATGCAGTTTGTGGAAAGACCAATCGGAAGCTGTTTCCGCTCCACAACACTGAAACTGTTAATTTTTTAATCATTTTTTCGTCAAATAAGTTAATTTCTTAGTATATTCACTAAAAATTGCATGATTGTAACATTAAAAAATCTGAATTGGCAATCAAGAAGAGCGACTGAAGTCTGTCACAGCGATTAGAGGAAAACTAAAAATTGTGTATTTGTTTGTGTTTGTTTATCTATGTGTGTGTCATTTAAAATGAAAACTTTTATTTTCTTGGTAAAACAAATGATTGCAGACGCTTCTCTGTAGGTAGTCCCATGCTGCTCTGACGTCATGATTTCGTTGCTGGACGTCGTATCTGCTCATCGATTGCTTCATTGCTCGCAATAATGTCACCTCCAACTAGCAAGTTGTTGTTGTTGTCGTTGTTGTTGTTGGATCGTTAATGTTCGATTTCATATCTCAAAATTATGTCGTTTATAATTATAGTTTTTTATGGTATAGTCTCGGATTTAAAAAAAATGTTTTAAATTATTTTATAATCAGAAGATGAGTTTCAAATGACTGACTGAACGGTGAGACTGTATGATGATTGCAACGGCAACCGACATTTGAACGATGACACAGACCTGCAAACCAGTAAACTGTTTGAAAGGTAAACGAACATTCGCGAAACCATGCAACTGTTTAAATTGTCGTTTGATCATGTAATAAATAATAGATGTTCATCCAGAATTAACAGTCTTATAGGTATAATCACATTTTCACCAGTAACAACAACCCAAAAAGAAAGTTTATATTTCCGCATAACAAAACCATATACATACATTGTAAACAAGGACACGTACGTACCACGTAAATCATCCATAGCTTCTCACTAAGAGATCCGTAGCATCCGAAAAAAGCCAGACTGATAAGAATGACGGCGATGACGATGACGTAGATGCTGATGTAGTTGACGTTTCTGCCCATGATTCGGAAGAATTCTTCGTGTTTGTACCCCATTAGGGAACCGACTGTTGTTAGACACAAGCCCAAGATCTTCATATATAATTTTTTTTATAGTGTTAAATATTTATATTAATTTTTTTAAATAAAGTTTAGGTTAATTTCGTTGGTTTTTTTATTGAAAATTATATTATATTTATTGCGATTTATAAATAGTTGTTATGCTTTTTTATGATGAGTGTTAAAAATTGTTTGTCAATTTATTTAAATTTTTTTTACTTATTTCTTTATTTATATATAGAATATACCAATTGTTTCTGTTTTTTGATACATTCCGAATTTTATTTTAATAAATATAATTTTTATTTGAAACCTTTTCTAAATAATTAATCTTGCTGATACAACCACACCGACACAATCATACTAACGAGATAGACGTAGTTAAAGACGTAGACTAACTTCTTGGATAGGTGGCCGCAAAATGTCAAAATTTTATTGGCGTTACTCATTTCTCATGTAAAATTATTTTAAATTAAGGAATTTCAGAAGTAAAATAGAAAAAAAACAAATAACGCCGCTAATAGTTTCTTGTTTACTGAAACGCAGTGAACTCACATTTCTTAAGGTTAGTTTGATACAGTTGAAGATTGAAGGCAGTCAGTCATTTGAATTTGACGATCGATGATTGAGCTATTTGAATTTATTGACGCGATGTTAATTACGTCTGAACGCTTAAGAAACGATTACGATCATGAAAGAATGTTATTATTATTATTGGTAGTTGTAGTAGTAATAGTAGCAGCTGCATTAGTACTAGTACTAGTAGTAGTAGTAGCAGCAGCAGCAGCAGCAGCAGCAGCAGCAGCAGTAGTAGTAGTAGTAGTAGTAGTAGTAGTAGTAGTCGTATTAGTAGTAGTATAGCATTGCAATTCGCTGTTGGTTTGTTGGCAATCACAGAAAAATTTTTAGTCTTTTACAAATTGATTTTAACGATAAAATTTATTTCGTAACTTAATTTATTCAAATTTTTTGGCAAATAGTTCAATTAGGTTGAATGATGAGGTTTGGTGTTATGCAAGTTTTGTCAGTTAGTTTTGGCTGGCTACTAAAAAAAAACTTTTATTGTAATAAAGGCCTAATATTTATCTCATAAATGTCATTAATTATATAGCATGTTTGAGTTGAATAATTGTTATAACTAATTCTGATGTCAATTTCATTCAAACAAAAAAATTTTTATAGCTAAACACGAAAAAATGTTAGAAGACTTGATCGGAATACATTATATACTAACGTTTGATATTTAAACCTCCTCACCATAATTTATGTTCAAGTAAATTTTGCAGATTTATCATCAAAAATATTATTTAGAATAAATTATTTAAATGTTTTTCATAATTTTCAAAGTTTAATTGAATATGTTCTTCGCCATCACCAAAATCTCTTTCCTTTACTGAACGGTTTGGTATTCCTTGCTGAATGCCTTGGCTAGCAAGGCAGCATGAATGGCCATGATCAGCTAAAAGGAAAAATGTTTATTCATTAGAAATTTTTGAAAAATTAAAATTAATTTAAATAATTTCACGTATCACACAACAAAATTATTTCACGAATGCTTGAAGCATCTTTTGCTATCTTAGCAAAACTAAAAATGGTGCACACTGTTGTTAGATGATAATAAATTCATCAAAAAATAACAAAAATTCAGTTAAAATGTTTATGATCCGGTTTTATAGTAAAGTGAACTTTCTACGGGTGATAAATCGATTCATGCAAAAATTTGGTGACAATTCTCAGTGACACCCCATTGTAAAACTGAAATTTGCTCCTTTCTAAATACAACTTGTAGTTTCTAGCAAATATTTCAATTTTTAAACTTCGTTTTTCAGGCGCAACTTTACAGAATTGTGTAATTTAATAAATAAATTTTACTATATACAATGCAATTATAGTTTTCAGATATTCTAAAATAATAATATGTCCTGAATAAATGTATCTCAATAATAAACACACCTTCAAGACAGCCAGTCCCGAGATGACCCCAATGATGATTATTTCATTGTCTTTAAACTTCATTTTAAGCGCCGGGGCACAACCCTGTAAACATTTTCACCCCACTAAATATCAGGTATAAAAAAAGTGTCAACTCTTCAAACATTAAAAGTATCAGATATCATTGAAAACAGCCAAAAACCTCGAAGTATCTGACCTGTATATTATACGTGTCTTTCACATATTCACTAGTCAAACTGTGGTTTCCGACCTTACCACATCCCACACTTGGTTCGATACAGCACGAATCAGGAACAGTCTGCAAGTACTCCATTTGAGAGTTCCCATCGTACCAGTCTGAAATGATCTGCACTCCACAGCACTTTAACTGAGTTTGGTTTGATCAAATGTTAATCAATATTTTAGTTTGGGTCTATATATGTGTGGGTGGATTGTTGTTTTAATTCGCCGTTTTTCAAATATTTTTTATTAATGGTGTATTTGTCAAAAAAAACAACGTCATTTTTGGTCTACGGTATTAATAAATATTAAAAAAGCGAGGAACCGTTTTTTGAAGTTTGTCCCAAGTAAATCCAATCCCTTGTTCGTGGTTGGAGAGGTCGTACTTTGGGATGGTTTCCCTCATCTTGCTAGCCATCTTGTCTTCAATCTGCCGATCGTGTTAATCACGTACATATAAATATTTTATTCAATATTATTATTAAAATACTGTGCAATATTATTTCAAACTGTTATTATCTATTTTAAAAAGATTTGACACATTTTACTGTCTTAAAGTTGTAAAAATTAGTTCAGAAATATATTTTCATTCAGTAATAAAATCTATTCAATCTAATCAATAAATTTATGGACAACACATGTTATAGCTTTCAGGAGGTTAGCATTGTTAATATGCGCGAGCGTGAAAAAGTGAATTTGATTAATTTCTCAAACTTTATTTATTTAACAATTTAAAAATGTAAATGTAACTGAAGGAAAATAAAAATGTGAAAAAAATAATTAAGTGATGGAGAAGTGGTTAAGGTGCCAGGCATTTCTGTCCTAGTGACCGAGTTCGAATCGAATATTTGAAGATCACCGCCTATTTTCATTTTTGTTATAAATAATTAAATAAATAAAAAATAAAAAAATTCTTATACAAACTTGAGCGGAGTTGAAATGCGCTGCGACTACCAGTGCAATCTCCAAAATGATGACAAGGACCACCATTATCATGTACTGCATGTCATCAGTGAAGATGTAACAACTTTTTAAACGTCATTAATTAACAGAATATCTTTTATTTAAAGTGATAAAAAAAATTTCAATTGTGAAATGTTATAGAAAGTTAAAACACGGAAATAAAATGGTGTTTATCTTAAGAAGTTTCCTCCATAAAAACCTCTCCACAATCACATGTAGAGCAGTTCTCACGGAAGTTTTATATCTCCAATCATGATATTTAATTACATCGGGTTCGTTTAAAATCGAACAACATATTGCAATAACACCATGTCAATAAAAAAAAACAAGCAACAACAGCAATCCAACAACAAACAATCATACCCAGTTCCAACTTCCCCACCACCCATACTTTCCATCCCATCCACAACAAACCACAATCATCATGGTACGGTTCTCCTTGAAAGATCCACAGCAGCCAAAAAAGGCCACCCAGAAGATGATGACGCCGACGACGATGATGAAGAGGGAGGCGTAGTTTACTTTTCCACTGAAGAATGCGAAGTAGTCGTTGAACTTTGACTGCACAAGAACGCCAGCCACTATCAATGCTATGCCCGCAACCTGCGTCGTTCCAAAGAATCGAGTGGAGAGTCATTTCCTGCTGTCCTACCTACACTTGTAAGTTAAACTTTCGTGCCACGAAGGCTGTACTATCCACACCACACCAATGCGACGCACATACCTACACATTCTATATTTTTATTTATTTAATGAACTTGGAGGCCAAAAGTTATAACTCACTTGTACGGACTCCGTGAGTACATAAAACGATATAAATATATGTCCAGATACAAAATATACATCTATACATTTGCATACTCTTATATACTCTTATATATGCACGTATTATGTATCAAAATGAAGTCATTGACATGCTGGCATTTGAAAAAATACTGAAGTAATGAATTGAAGTCTGCGATAAGGTAAGTCAGCATTTGATTGGAATGAACAATTGTAAATATTCAAGCCTGTCAAGACTGACGTTTATGACGTTTATCCTATCTGTCATAAGTTTTTAACACTCTTCTTATTTATATAAATGTTTGCGTGAGTGTGTGCGTGTATGCATGTCTCATGAAATTTTTGTTACTAAACAAAATTTAGTTTCGTAGTATGATATGCGTGCGTGCGTGAGTGAGTGTGCGTGTATGTGTGCGTGGGTGAGTGTGCGTGCGTGAGTGTGCGTGTATATGTGCGTGTATCGAGTGTACGTGTGTGTACGTTTGGACGTGCCCAACATGACCAAATGATAATTTGTTTCATAAATGTAATCAATACAATTCATCAACCTATCGATTGGGTATGGTATGAATTGCTAATTGAAATTTTCAATAACATCAAGCGAGGCACGAATAACGTCATGTGAAAGTTTAAGAGCTATATGGAATATTTATAATTTCAACCATCATGGATGAATATCTAAATAAATTCAAACATTTACTACAATGATTAAATATAAATACTGATTGACTTGTTTATTTTTAAAAAATTTAAATATTTATAATAATAAAATGAATTTTTTTATTATTTGCGAAAAATTTTGTTTAAAAACGCAAAAAAGATTTATTGAGAGCAAAGAGATTAAATAGAAAAAGTATAAAACAACGACAATTGTAATAACATCCAATCACTAATCACTTGGAAAGTAACAGAGCAACTAAATTCTAAATTGCCTAACCAATTTAACTCTAAAAAAACTCACAAACAAGATAAGATTGAGGACAAAAAAGACGTATTTGCCACACTTCATTGCTTTCGATACCATTTTCAAACTTTTTCGATCAGGTCTTCTGGAAAGTTTTATCTCACTCTAATCTGTCAGAGTGAATTAATAATAATAACTATTATTATTACTAAGGTATTCTTATCAATAATTATTAATTAATTAGACAGCGTGGTAGTGTAGCGGTAAAGTGCCTGGCACTGCTATTGCGGTGACCTGATTTGATTGCAAAGAGATCCCCACTTCAGTTTAACGCAAACGCTCGTTTAATTTGTGAACACGTAAATTGAATGATCGCTGAGGTTAATTGCTCGAAACAGCCGGAAATACATGTCTGTTGATTTCAACACCGAAATTGAATAGATTTTATATTTATCTGAAATAATTCATGTAAGGTAAGTCAAATAAAGGCCTAGAGACATGAATGTCAAAAATTAAGTTATCAACCAGAAATAAACAAATTAAAATTTAAAAAATTACCCTAAGTGAATTTTAAAAAATAAAACAAATGACATAAAAAAAAACTCACCAGTCAAGCGTAGCAAATGAATTTGAAAGAGTTTTATGATCTTTTAACGTTGAGAGATATGTTAGACTATGATGGCTTCTTTCAGCAGTTGATAAAAACAGACGCTACACGAACACGCGCACATATTTCACACGCACATATTTCACACGTACATAATTCACACACATATATAGGTATATCATACACGAACAACACGCACATTCATATTCGCAAACGCATACAAAAAATTGATTAGCCATTAGAAAACATTAATTAATATGTAGTAAATACAACATACACACGTGCATCATTCATTCCAACACACGTACACACATTCACACGTGCAATTTTTAGATATTTGATCCAATTTGTTATTTATTGTAAAAAGTTAGAAAAAAGATAAAATAAACGACAACTCATAGGTACTTTGAATCACGTGCACACGTAATGCAACGTGCTTTAAAAGTTTTACACACGCAAATACATTTTAGATACGTTTGTATATATTATTTGGCGAGTGTATTTCTAATGTATGTGCATTCATTTGTGTCACGTGCACTGTACGTACATGAAGTGTACTACAGGTTTGCACACAACACATGTTTAGAGTCGTCCGTCCGAACAAAGTAAATAATGTTTTTACGTAGAAAGGCATCCTAAGCTGAAGAAAAACATGCCACATAGGTAATTAATAGTATCTGCAAACAATACAAACATGTACACGAATATGTCCATGTGCACGTAATATACACAAATAGGTACGCATTCACTATGCGTGTACGTAAGATTATACGTATTTACTAATATATCATCTTACTAATATAACAATGTCATTGGTGAAATCTGTTGCCGCTAAAGTTAATGAAATATGTTAAAGAACTCTGTTGAAGCACTTATTATCTGTTGAGAGGTTTGAATAATAAATTAATATTTTTACTTCTTCTTTTAATGTCTAACAATGTTTAAAATGCAATTTTTTTATTCAGTTAACAATAAACTTTAACTTTAATAACATCCGTTCAAATATTCAACACACAACAAAATGTTGCGAATCACAATATCAAAACATTTGATAAAGCCGGCGCACATAAAACACACATCCAACCATGCACACCTACGCCCTCAAACAAAAAAACAAACACAAACACACGCATGTATTTTACATTTATATTTGTATACACATTACACACCCATAGAACTTGTATACCATACAAATACATGTAAACATACAAACACACACAAGCACACACACACACAAACACACAGTGGGTTACTATTATACTTCACAATATAAATTTTGTGTAGAAAAAAACAGAAGAGAAATGCGTGCATAGTATTTGTACAGGGCTAGCTAGAGCAGCAGTGTTGATATTAGTTTAAAAAAATCAAAGTTAATTGAACGTTATTGAGCCATGGTAACATCTGTTATTGAAATTTTTTTCACAATTTGTTGCAGATTTTCAGGTTGAAATGTTTACCAAGTTTTATAGAGTGTTTAAAAACAAGATATGTACTTGATGTGAGTTTATACTACATTCGAATTACCGTAGAAATTGTAGTGAAACATTTTCGTACCTGGAAAGTTTTAAATAACTTTCAAAAAAATTAGAAAAAAAATTTCCAAATAAAGTTTTCAAATAAATAATACTCTAAATACGAAAATGCTAACGACGACTTTTGTAATGTTAGGCCGGTTTTAACTAAGTTCACAAAAAAGAAGGAAGATTTATATTCAAGTTGTGTTTAAATAAGTTTGAAATTCATTATAAATGGCAAGATATATATTGAAATTCTATTGAAAAATTTTTTACCTGTGATAGTTTTTCAAATTCAAACAATTTTTTACGAAACTTTTTCAAGAAAAATAAACATTGGAAAATAAAATTTTGTAGAATAAACAGTGCATCTGAATTTGGAGGTGGAAAACTTTATCTACTTGGGTGAAAAGGTAACCAGCACCGAAAAGGCATAAAAATAAGAATAAAAGGTTTTAATATAGTTAAAAATACAAAAATTACCATTCGCAAAGTTCTGAAACGAACGAAATAAATTTATTATCTAGACCAAACACAATTAATTAAAACAATCATAAAAATCATAAAGCATTAAATATCAAACTAAAAAAGATATTGTCAGAAGTGGGATTTGAACCCACGCCCGGAGAACCGGACTGCGACCTGAACGCAGCGCCTTAGACCGCTCGGCCATCCTGACTTAGGAACGCTCAAGTTTACTAATCCATATCAAACTGTTGGAGAGATCTTTTGTTTTCAAGAAGGCATACATGACATTTTCGAGAATAAAATATTTTAGTAAAACTGTTTTTTAGATATTTTCAAGCAATAACACACAATTTTACATGAGCAATGCCTAATATAGTTTACTCTTCAAAATTTCATCTTCTATTTACAGTTAAAATCGTAAGAAAATAAATTTTGCTAATTTAAAAAATTTATTGTAATTTAATGCAATTTCATAAATCAAATATTTAATTTGTCCCTGAATAAAAAAAATGAATTATTTAGATAAGCCTTGACTTGAAAATTAGAAATGAGTCGATAGATGACACAGTAAAATGTAAATCATAACTTGCATCATCTATGCATTTAAAAGTTACCGTTGTCATGGAAATGTTTAGAATAAAATTTTTTCAGAATTGACTTTCTACTATTTTTCCTGTAAAATATAAATAATAATGACGACCTCACTTCCGAAAATAGTTTCTGTTAAGGATAAGAAAATCCGATGTTAGTCATGTTTATTAATTTCAATTTATTGAATTTTTTGTTCTTATGTTCATGCATTTATTTATGAAGGTGTTTTTTAAACAGAAACACTGATAAATAAGAGCATTATTATACATATACAGATTCATATACAAACATTTAAAATATTAACTTGAAGAAACTAGCAAAAAATTTTTAAATATTGAAAACAGGTACTCTTATAACAAACACTATATTATATGCCTAATCAATTTATACCTGCAAACCTTCATCATAAAATATTGATAGATTAATATTAATACACCAATTAATGATGATTTTCACTGCAGACAGCAAAATAGCAGCTGGCAGGATGTCAACAAAACAACTGAAGCAATCAGCACCTGCCCAGTCTTCCAAGACCAAGATATTTGACCCTAGCACTGCTACTGCATTTCCTAGAAGACTTAGTGGTACTAAATTCTTGTTCCTCTCATTGATTTGATGTTTTCTCTACTTTAGAATGATTTTATCTGATAATTAATTATTTCAAAATATTTTTTTTAGTAAATTTTTTTAATTAAAAACTAGTTGTTTTTGTGCAGATTACTTTGAAAAACCTGAATTGAATCCATTTGAAAAAATTCAAAATGATGATCTCTTTGTGTACAGGGACAAATTAATATACAAAAAACACCAGGTAAATATATTCTGCGCATTTAAAAATGTTGTATGCTCAACTTTATGAAGCAAGCAGCTTTCAAATATTTAAAAAATTTTGTAACAAATCAGGAAAATTTGGCACAAGCTCAGCTGAAAGCAATAGACAAGACGACCCATTCTAGAAAAATAAATTCCAAGCCTGTGATGTTTTTTGATAACATGAATATTAATGACCTAAAAAGAGATTGTAACTTTTCAGCTGAATATGATGATTACAGTTTTGTTTTGAAAATAACAAAAGGTTAAAACACTCAGCCAACTGATGCGTGAATTCAAATTTTAACCTGCAACTAACTAGTCAATCACTGTTTATGAACAGATCAAAGGATTGAGAAAGAGTCACTTGACGACTATGTGAAGAAGAAAAGAGAAATGTTCCTACTGCATGTTTGTTCCTCCTACATATTTCTTTCTTACTGAACTCTAATATTATTTTCTCTTCATGACTACATTCCAAAATTTAGCGTTGCCATCTGTTATAACAATTTTTGATTATAAATGTTGTAAAATAGTTAAATGAAAGTAATTAATTTGTAATAAAATCCATTTAAAACCTCCTGGCAGTATGCGGTTGGTGTGAAGAAGGAGGAAATGAACAAGTTGGAAAGACTTACATTGGCCGAAGAGAAGAAATTAGAACTGGCTGAACAATATTTGGAGGAAGATGCCCTCATGTTCGATGAGTTCCTCAAGGACAACGACAAAACAGCCGGAGATGCCATAAAACTGTACATCCATAATTATTGGATATTAAATGTTGAACGATAATTGTAATCCATATTCTTTGAAGTTAAGATTTTACTTCTGATGCCTTGCAGTGCAGAGTCAGAGAAAAAGATAAAACAAGAGAAAGATAATGAGTTAAGAGCATTGAACACCCAAATGATTTTAATCAAGGGAGAGATTTCAAAATATGAGGAGCAACTGAAAGAATATCGGATCTATGAAACTTTCCTAACTTCACTGACACCACTTGTTAGTTACGCAGTGTTATCTTAATACTGTTATGATTATCAGCAATTCAAATGAAAAAAAACATTTTTCAACACTTTAAACATTTTTGCGAAGGAATGGTTGAAGCAAAAAGAGTTAGAGAAGCTAGAAAAAAAACAGTTGAAAGAAGTTGAAAAATTCCAATCAAAATCTCGGAGGGAGAGTGGCAGTTTATCACAGCTGTCAGACGACAATGACGAGGAAGAGGATGTAGAGGTCACTGGAATTATATTTTTGCAAAATATAATCATCAATGACATTTTAAAACTTGAGTTAAAAGCTCATTTATTAAAATAATTAATTGATTGATTAATTAATTGTACAAATATTTGCACTGAAGGAACCAGAATTGTATTTCACAGACCCACAACAACTGTTAGACATATTTGGTGAACTTGAAGAACAGAATTTATCACTGATACAAAACAGTCAAGAAACTGAGGAATCCTTGGAAGAAATGAAACAAACGTTTCAAGATACAAAAGATAAAATGTCTGTTTGTCATTAATTTTATCCATTTTGCACAGCATGAATTGAATGAATAATTTCTTCAGGGAAAGAGAATCAGATTCTCTAAAGAAACAAATTGCATTTCTTAAAAATTCGATTAAAAAGGAGGAAGAAGACGCCAACAATTTGGCCAACAAAATTTTGTGAGAATATTTGTTATAAATTGAACATTTCCAAAGTTCTGTTAATTTTCTTGTCAAATATTATACATTCAATACTTTAGAATTACATCATTGTTGATATTTTCCATGCGTAAAATTTGCATTTTTCAGAATGTTTACTTCCAATGAATACAAACCAGAAGATAAAATAATGGAAAGATTGAATAAAACAGTGGAAGAGGCATACAGAACCTGTATTGGCGAAATGGAAACCAGTTTGAGGTTTCAAATACCTCTACGCTAAAAATTTTTTCTCCTGATTTTCTAACAAGAACATTTAATTTAAAATTGATAACAAACAGCACGCTGCAAATGCTCAGAACAATTGAAAACAGAATGGAGGATCTGTTCCAGCAAATGGAAATGATGCCAAAACATAAAGTGGAAGCAGCCATTAAGGTCAAGTTTTGCTTAAAAATTCAAATTTTTAAACTGAATGAATGATTAAGTAATCACCAACTGATCCATAATTTGTAAACGTAGATGAAAGAAAAAGAAAGGAGACTGAAACAGAGAGAGGAAAAGTTAGAAACGCAAAGAATCCATCAAGAAGAGAGAATGAAGAAAGCCATGGAGAGAGCAAATGCCGACCCAAGAAAGAAGGTAGTACGAACGAGAAATAATACCAAATTGTGCCATTTATCAGCATAACCATTTATTTCCATCACAATAACGTTGAAACATTAGAAGAAAATATAGTTTATCATTAGATCAGCGTAAAGAGTCAGGTTGTATACGCTAAAATATGTTTCTGTCATATTATGAATGATCTAACGAAAATATAATTTTGTATGTACTCTCTAAACAGTTTGGCAGAAAAATTGTGGCTAGGTCTGAGCCACCAGGAGTTGTTAAATCCTACAAATCTGACAAGAAGATGGAAACCAAAGAAGAGGAGGAGATGGCTTACTATTTTCAACCATAGCCAAAAAAAAACTCAAACATGTTTATTACATTTCAATAAGTTTATTTGCAATGAACAAGTTTGAAATTAATAATAAGATTTGTTTTGCTATCAAGTTGTGTTTGGTTTGATTGTTCGAAAATATTTAAGTCTTAAGGAAACAAACAAATAATTAGGAATATACATCAGTCCTTGTGCAGCTTGGGAACATTGGTCTTGTAATGCAAAATATCCTCAGGCTGTGGTGTTCTCTGAGCATCATAGTTCTTATCTGGAAATTTTAATGATAGTATGAAATTAAAAGTTAAAACCTGTTTGAAAAATGTTTTTGAAATTCTTCATTAAATTATGCAATATTTACACTACCATTAACTAATAGATAGAATATTGTGATAAGATAAGAGCTAATGAATTATATATTTATATATATATTATATTGGAATAAATTTTGTATAAAACAAAAAATTTGATTTACCTTATCTTATAGCAGTATAGCTTATTTTCAGTTATTGTTATATACATTATTTTTATTACAGACCTGTATGGAAATGCATGTGCACTACACAGTGAATAAGCAGATTCATACAAAAAAAGTTTCCAATACATAATTTATTGACATAACAAACCAAGCATTAAAGATTAAACTATTAAAAATAAAAATTAAATCAATAATTTAAAAATAATATAAAATTTATTAATATCTTTTTTATTTAGACTTCACTTTTAAATTTAAAATAAAATTAAATGTAAATTCAGCATTAAAATTAAACATTTATAGTTGGAACTAAAAATCTAATTTTAATTTGTCTAAAAATTGTATCTTACCTTCACAAAGAAAAGTGCACAGACTATCACCATATTTTTTCCAAGCAAAATAAATTGCAATGAGGTTGAAAATCAACCAAGCGATAAGGAATGTAATTAACTTCGTTTGAAAATCTATTTCGGACCAAAAATATGGTATACCTTGGAAATTTTTCAATTGGGGCCAAAAAAAGCACAGAAGTGAAGCAAAGAACGAGTTTGGTGCAGACCCATCATTGTGGTGATCTAATTCATTCTCCAGCCCTTCATAAATGTCACTGGTGGACATCAAGAATTAAAATGATAAACATCTGCGATATCACAAATTACTACTAAACTACCGAAACCTAACTATGAGATGAAACTAATTCAACTGAAAAGTAAGGGAAGAAAAACGCAATTTAGCTGGTGAAGCTGGTTAGTGAAAGAAAACTAAAAGTGAATTTATGTCATAAGAAAGGATGTGTAGTTACAATATTTAAATAATGACTTGGAATCCGTAGAATCCAAAATCAATAAACTGCACTAGGTTGAATGTTTTGTATATTAGACATTAATCAATCAGAGTATATAAGGCTAGGAATGTATCCTGCATCTTCAATTATTCATAAATTTAATCTTTAAATAAAATTTAAACCAGAGAACTAACAAATAAAACAAATTTATTAGTTCACAGGATAGTCTGTTATAAAAGAAAAAGTTGTAACTATTAGCCGAAAAAAGATTGATATATTACCCAGATATTCATGATAAGTAGCCAAATGCCGTTGAGTATATATTCTAAAATTTATATTACAATTTTTGAATTTAAGAAAATAAAGTTATTTAATTTTCAAAACTCACTATAATCTAAGTTTCAATGTTAGAAATATGTACAAATACATATATAAATATACATACATACATACACATGCATATACATATATACAAATACATATATTCACGCATATACAGATATAAATATATGCATTATACATGCATACATATATCGAAATATATAAGGAAGCAAAAAACTCAGAATTGTTTGGGAAAAACTAAAAAATACAAAATACAAATTAAAAAAAACAAAACAAATCTTTCAATAAATAAGAGATAAAAATGTTATGCTGAGAAAAATAAAACTGAACTAAATTTTAAAACTGAATTTCAAAAATATACTGAGATTCATTGCAAAAAATAGCAGCAGAATCATTTTAATTATACCAAATGTTCAATAAATAAACGATTAACGCAAAAATATAGATATCTCGTTTATAAAATCATTATTAGTATTATAAATAAAATATAATGATTTAAATAAATGCATAGTCGGAACTCGAAGATATGTCATCTATAAGAATGGATTTGCTGATTGTTGTTGCTGTGGTGGCTGTTGTTGTGATAAAACTTGTGAAGGCTGTTGTACAGGCACCTGAAGCGTAATATAACGTAATATTCTTCAGATCTGTTTAATGACACGCCATACCGAAAACTTTTTATATGACCAAAATTAGAAATTGCAGAATGTTTTCAAGTCCTAAACTTTCTAACAACCCAACTAACTATCTGCTAACTTTTCACCAACTTCTTCAATGCTTTTTCTCATCTTGCTTCATCAAAATTACTAATTAAATTAATTTAATTACTAATTAAAATTACTAATGACTCTGTCATTAATTACTTTGTTAAAAATCTTATCTTTCAAGATCAGACTATCACTAATTTGCACTATTCCATGTCTATAACTCGGACAAACTTATTCCTAAGATGGCAATTGCATTTCTTGATTTGAAATATAATGAAAAATGTATTTATAATTGTATTAGCATTATTTCAAATATATATATATATATATATATATATATATATATATATATATATATATATATATAGTCCATTCCAAAATATTAATAAAATGAAATTCAAAATTTCTAACATTGGAATATGCATTAAGACCCATGTAGGGAAGATTTGGACGATAAGAACCAGGCAGGAGAGGCTTTTAAAAGTTAATTTATTCATTTTTTTTTATTTTAACTACTGAGTTTATCACTGTAGTAATAAAACTATCCACCTTTAATAAATTACTCAGAGGTATTAGTTTAATTTTTGAAAGACACTTGAAAGATAGAAGATATAATATTTAATCTCGCTAACATATGCAGGACTGAACTGTGACATCATCGGGACCGGCTGCTGACTGTAAATTATATTATTAGAGATTAATAAAAAATTATTTCTAAAATATTATTAACATTATAAAATGTCATACTTACTAGAAAACTGGAGTAGGATTTGGAGGAAGTGACATTTTTGAGAAATCAAGTGAAGCCAATGATACCGTAGGTGGAGGTGTGTAGAGTTTTTGGGGTTCCAACATGCCAGAACTCGAGAAACCTGCCATGGTATATGTTGTAGAAGAGTGAAAAGATTCAACATTTGTCTTCTTCTGTGTCAATAAAACATGTCTGTCCAAAATCACTTCTAAAGAAAGTACTATTTAAATAACATTTGAGTCACGAATGAATAATTTTTCAAAATTTATAACCTTGAAATATCCAAGAAATTGACAAAATATTACATATCAGTTTCAGCCCTTATAACGTTAACTAGTCAATTAGTTTTATATTAAACCTCAAAAATATTATACAAAATTTGACATGAAACAATTTAAAGAATTACAATATAACAAAAATAATGAACCAGGTGGTGCCGGTTTGTTGGCAGTGCTAGCATTCGCGTTAGATGGAAACAAACTGGATGAGTTGTCACCGAAGAATGACGTTGATGAAAGTGAGGTTGCAGGTGAAGTTGGCTGGCAAGACTCAACTGAGAATGGAGGCACGAAATTGTCGTTGAATAAGCTATCGTATGCCGTCTGGTTGTTGCTGGAAGAGTTGTTGTTTGCAACATTTGAACCGAAATCTATGATGTCTGCAAACATTAACAATCTATTAACGCGATTCTTCAATCTTCCAAGCATTAGAAAATAACACATTAAAAAAATTGATGACTTAACTTTTTTTAAAAATGTAAGTTAGCAACCTGGCGAAGATTGATCAACATTATTGATAGTTGGCACCTTGGACGTCGTCTCATACATTGACTTGGATCTAGCCACCGCCATGGCGGCATTCGATATTTCCGAGGCTTTGGAACGCTTTTATTTTTGAAAAATGTCATTCCATTTAATATACATTATATATTTATATTTAATATGAGATAACGTTCACGTACTAAATTGAAAAGTTCTTCCAGACATTTATTGCACCACATTTCAAGAAGTATAAACGCCAATGTAATTTTTACTAAACTTGAATCCCACCTGCTTAACCACTTCATCTCATATGTAAGATCAATTGTGTAATGTATCCATGTAAACAACCTACAACTTTTGAAGAGGTGGTTTTTGACTCTCTCTCTCTCTCTCTCTCTCTCTCTCTCTCTCTCTCTCTCTCTCTCTCTCTCAAAATTTAACCTACATTGATCGTTAAAGTGATTAATACAACTTACTCAATTGTTACGTTCAAAATTTATTTTAAATTTTCAAGTGTGAATTTGCTAAAAATACTAAAGATCGTTGCTGTAAACAGAGGAAGATATTCCTAATTTCTGTGTTAATTTATGATAAAGTTATTCAACTAAGAAAATAGGTAAATGAACTGACTTTCAAAATTTCAAAGTTTTTCCTTTCCTCCTCGATGATTTTCTTTTTCTCCAGGGCACTTATTTCAGCCAGAGCCAGCGGTGACGATGAAGATGTTGAGGAGGAGATGGAATGTTGGGGAGGCAGGGACTTCCGTTTGTCACCGCCGTGTCTCGATTCCGGTCTGAAAACAATTATTTCGTTTTCTTAACGTTAATCAAACGCTAGTAATGAATAGAGACTGATGAAGCAAGCGTTCAAAGCCACAGCAAAATAAAAATGAGATTCCTAAAAATATATGTAAAACTATAAGTTGTGTTGGTAACTGTAAAACAAATGCATGACAAAATAGAAAAAAACAGCCACCAGACAACGAGAACGTGCAAAAAAGAGATAATTAAACTTATAAATGCTTGACAAGTTTACTTGTTTTTAAGTTAGAAATAAGGAAATTTCTGGCAGACGAAAAAGTTTTTATGAATTTTTACAAAATTTTATGACAAACACACAAAAAAAGTACTTTGGCAATGGTGATACAGAGTTGTTTTGAGGTTTCTTGCTCGCTTCAAGAGTCCTCAAATGTTCTTCCAACATGGGGTACAAATCAGTGGCCACCTAAGTTTTAAATTTTCAGTTTTTTTTCTCTCAGCTGAATTCTTTTAAAAACTGGACATTCTAAAATAACGCATGCAAGGCATTATAACAATAAAAAATAACAAATAATGTAAAATAATGCATTACAGAATGTTAAAAATAAAATTGAATTGGATAAAATTTTCATGCAATTTGTAAAGAATATTTGCACTGCAATAATGTTTGATCAGAAATGTTTACTCGAGACAAAAAAATTCACGAACGACTAGTTTTAAAAAAATAATGTGTACTAAAATAAAAAAAATTCAACTAGAATCACGTTTTAATGAAATGAATAGAAGTCTGCTTACGTAGTTTGTCTTAGGAGTCTCCATTCTTTCCATGTTAGATGACTGCAAATAAAGACAAAAAATTAAATTAACAGTTGTCAATTAAGTATGAAAAAATCAAAAAGTTATTAAAGGAAAATAACTGATTAATTATTAAGTTAATAAATAAATACATATAACTAATCTATTAAACTCTTAAACATTGTTATAATTAGAATCATAATAAAGACGATAGAAATTATACAAACGATAATTATGGGTCTTAAAAGATAAAAAAAATTACCCTAAACTTTTCAACAACTAATCTCAGTGATAAAATAAAATACTGATAACAATACATTATTATTATTATTGTTAATATTGTTATTATTATTATTGTTATTACTTTTGAAAAGCAAACCCTGGTATTCTCAAGACATTTATTCCACTTAAAATTGTTATGTTGAAAGCTAGCTTAACAAGGGACATTTAACAGAAAAAATGCATGTTTACATACATGCACCGCACAACATTCAAATGACATGCTACAACGTAAAGCCAACAAAATTTTTTTTTTCTTTCAATACTTTTCATTACTTTGTATTTTTACATTAATATTCTAACAATTTATTTTAGAATTCGTTTTTGTTTTTCCATTTTTGTATGTATTTCTTACGTTTTTAAAGTGCATTTCATGTATTTTATATTTTCCATTTTTATCATTTAAATCTTTTTAATTCTGATTTTATACTTTGCACATTGTAATAATTACTTCAATTATCAAAATTTCGATTTTAAAGAATATAAAAACAACAACAACAACAAAAACAACAAATTAAACATAACCACTGCTTCTTTCAAAAACTCCTGCAACATTTTAACATGAGCCGGATATTTCTTGTAGATAATCAAAGCCTCCTGACAGTTTTTCTTATCCATATCGAAGTACTTCTGCAGTAAGTTGCCCATGCCGTCATTGTAGCCTGACATCAGTCGCACCAGATCCCTGTATGAGTAGTTGTACGCTGCCCGGATGATGCAGTTTGAAAGATCGTGAACAGTTGCCTGGTGGTGTTGTGGTTGGCAGAAGGTGGAAAAAAAAATTATTCAACAACTACATTAATAGGGCTAATGGTTTTGTGGTGCCGTGGTTATGGTGCCTGGTTCTACTGCTGCAGAGACTTCGTTCGAATGCAAAGTCATCCGTGTATGAGTAATGTGTGTGTATTGTTAATATGTCAGAGAATTACCAAAGAGAGAATTTATTATTAATAATAATGATAATATAAAATAATTAAATTCAATAGGAATAATTATTTTATGATTGTTAGTTATAAAATAATTAAATAAAATTATCATTCAATAGTTTTTCAAGTTAGCTAGATTGCATAACTAGGTTGTATTGTTTTTCCATTGCAGATGTGCAGTACATAGTGTTCTATTTTAACGCTTATCATTATTCTGCTATTATCAATTACAAAACTTATAAAAAAAACACAAAATAAATTAATCTTTAATGCTATGAAATGAAAAAAAATTAAATAAAACTTATTTGAAAAAAAAAACAAAAATAACACATTTAACCCAATAAATAGAAAATAAATAAGACATAATTTTAAAAAAAAATGAAAAAAATGGAAAAAAATATTGTAAACAACTACATCGAATCTCAAAAGATCGTCAATCTGGATTTGCAATCTGCTCAGCCCTTCAAACAACTGCAAAGAAAAATAAATTAAAAGAATGCAGTAATAAATCAAATGAATGGGTGTTGTTGACACTTCTTCCCACAGGCACTCAATCACTCACTTCAGGATGAAAATTAAAAAAAAATAGAAATAAAATTAATATTTCAATTACTCTATCAGACATAATAATAAAAAAATATCTACAAATGACATCACACACAATAAGAGTAATGAAGCTAGCAACAAAAATCAACATAACAAAAAATAAAAAACCAGGGCAGACATGTAAAAAACATACCTTTGGCGTTTTGAGGTTGCTAAAAAAAGAGCCAGCCCTAAGTGAGAACGTTATTTTAAAAAGATTTCTACAATAACTCACCATAAAAATTACACACATACAATAATATTCATGATAAACATGTATAGAATGGAAAAAAAACAGTAAGAAACAATGATGAGATTCGAAGCAACATACAAATGATATGAAGTAATAACCACAGTAAGAAAACAGATCTAGATGAAACGATGAAAAAAATAATTCCACAGATTATAACAAAAAATACACAAAATTAAAAGTTTCAATGAAAAAATTAAAATAAATTAAGTATATTAACAAAAAGTAGCAATATATACAACAAGAAAAAATACATGTACATTACCCTCTTTTAACTTTACAGAAGTCATAGCCCACAATTCTGAATGAGATGGCCTTAGAGCTGACATACTTGCCGTAAGCCCTGACAAACTTTGACATGTGAAGTGCTGCATAATAAACGTGAGAAAAAAAATGTTTCCATATAAATTTCCAATTATTTCTTATTGATATCATAACAAAAACTAGAAAAAAAAACAAGAAAAATAATTGTTATCATAAATAATCATATGTATCACAAACAGATATATATCATTATTCTAACCAAGACCATCTGTCCTGTCAGAAAAGTTATCCAGGTTCATGGAGGAATTATCAGAGGCCAGGTATTGGAAGAACCTCTGGTCAAATAACATTAACATAACAATCATATCATGATATATGAAATAAAAATTATAAAAATATACACAAAAAACTGAAAAATTCAGCTAGGATCACAATTAGTTTGAAAATCACAAACGTAAACATGACTTAGTTTGTGCTCTCTCTAATTAATTGATTGATTAATACATGAAATGTCTAAAAAATCATTTAATTACATCAACTAACATAAAATGACATTAATCATTCATAGAGTAGTATGTTATATGACAACAACAACACACGTTTAGACGACATTTTCCCCGAGATCGGGGGTTGCCGTTTGGCTACCTATGATGAAACCGAAATACCCCTCGATGAGGGCCATTGTACTTCTGTCATCATAAGTAATTTATTTGGCTAATTTTTACGCAGGACGCCCTTCCTTACGCAACCACAGTTATAAGCAGTGGGCCTAGCCTTTGATGATCCAACATCACTCACAAGGCAGTGAGGGTCAGTTTAATGTCATAACCAGGACTAGTATGTTATATGACAACAAATAAATAACAAAAGATGTTAATTTAACACAACATTTTCAGTGAAATATCATCATATTAATTATCATTTTTTTCAAAACTATCACTGTCTTCAATAATGTGAGGTGTGGTGTTATGTTGGAGATGTGATTACAGTTCTGCTGTTGTATTATATTACTATTTCAACCACAATTTGAGAAATGATAAAATAAAGTTGATTTGTCATTAGAATCAAGTAAAAAAGTATAGATAATGATCTTTAACACTGATACTCTTTTAAAACAAACATTCATTTTTTTATTTTAGTAAATTTTCACATCCCTGAAATACTTAAATAAATTACAGGTAAAAAATAATTAAAAAAAACAACCTCATTTCCATAATTCATAAGTTCATGTATGGTTATGAGGGCCTTGAATGTGATTGGCCAGTTTTGGTTGTGAGCTCGATCGAGAAGCAGACGACACATCTCTGTGATGGGCATTGTGGGATCATCTGTGCACCGAACCAGATCTTTAATAAAAATTGAAAAATTTGATGATTTTCAAAAATGGTCAGTTTTTACCAGCTTTGATACAATATTTTATATTTTATATTTATATTGATTCCTTCTTGACATGAAAAAGTTAACATGATCTTTTCAAGAAAATTGAAATGATCTGAAAAATCAACTAATAACATGAATTCAGTGAGTGTGAATGATACAACAACCTATTTATACTCAAGCTTTTTACATCTTAACTACCTTTTTTATTTTTTAGCAGTTTTAATTCATCAAAAATTAAATTTACAGTTAAAATTTTTAATATTTTCAATTTTGTATTTTAAAACAATAATACGCTGAATGCAAGTTCTTAACAATGTATCTCATGCTAAGAACATTACATTTGAATGTTTTAAACTCAACTCTGAAATCAAAATCCATTTATTTAAAATTAAATTAAATTTTTAAAATCCCTAACAATCCAAATGTTTTTTCTTAGGAGCTGCAATTTCATCTGTAGTAGCCTTCAAAATGGATCGGGCATAATCCTGTCCGGTAATTGTGTGTTTGACCGTCACGATTTTATCAAATATAATTTGCTGGCCGTGAATTAATTTATTCATTTTTTATAATTATTTTTTTTTTAAGAATTAAATTAAACAGAATTGCTTATTTCCTAGTTCAAGCAGAGTTCAACAGTAAGTGATAAAGGTAAAAAAGTAAAGATCAGGGATGAGCTGTTTTTTTGCATTCTGTCGGAAACCGTAGAGATTTGAGAAATCTGACGAACCTGATTTTTTAGGTTTATGGATAAAATATTTTGATTTATTGTGTGTGTATGTTGACGATTATATCATTTTTCAGAAAAATATCGTTTAATTTTTTATAAAACTTTTAACAGTTGAATTAGTTTATTAAAGTTTAAAATATGAGTTTATACAGGTATACCGGTATTCATAACTATGTTATTGATGTTAATTTCTATTCAATATAAATTAAAGTTTTGGTAAAATTTCGATTATCGTATATCTGAATGATTAAAGGCAAAAAACAACAGCAAAATATATGAACAATGTTTACTATAAAACACTTTTCTATCACGGAAAATAGATAAGCTTTATAAGAATGATAAAAACACTACAAAATGCAGTTTAATAAAATTATGCAACTTTTAAACTTTTTAAAAACGATATTTTTTTATAGTAAAAAATCACAAAATCTGTTGTAAGCTGATGAACTTTTCTGATGTAGGTAACCGTGCTTCTTTGATAGCATCTCCTATCCAACGATATCTTGTCCATGTGTCTTCTATATCTCTCTTTAATTCAGATAACTTTGCGTTTACTGAAAGCATTGCAGACCTGTATTCCCCCTCTGGCTGTTTGCTTCCGGCATCCAAAGCAGTCTTGCGACTTTTGCAAATTTCTAATGCCAATTCCAAGATGACGGACAGTTGACAATACTTTTGATAAATTTGCGGTTGGTATGTTCTCAGCTGGATCATTTCAAAAGTACGCATAGGTAGGAAGAAAGAATCCGGCAGTGGTGAAATAGCGTCTTGGGTGATGAGAGGGCAGAAAAGAGAATGCGGAGGAGCGAGTAGAATCATTTTAACTTGATCGTTTAGATGTAGGATCGATGTATGTAGGCGATTGCAGATAGCTTCAACAGGCTTGTCCCTCTTTGTCTTTTGTGTTTCAGATGAAGGTGATGATGCTAGTGAAGTTTCTAGAGTAAACGGAAGTTGGGCGTATGTTGCATCTTCAAATTGACGAATCTTTGAACATATCATGCTTTTAAAATTATCTTCCATATCGTCAAACTTGTTACTTTGTAATCCGTTTAAAATCTTCAAACAACTATCGGTCGTTTGTGTATTATTGCCGCTGCTGGGATAATCGTCGATTCTTGTAGATGGAAAGTTGTTAGGTGTTTGTCTGGAAACAAGAATTTGCATTCCATGTTGCAGGTGACAAGCCAGGTACATGTAGCTTATGTATACTCCACTTTTCAATTGCTCATCCAAGTTTTTTGATTCCCTTAAAAAGTTTTTGCAATTGCTGGTTAGGTCGTTTAACATTCCACTAATTTTTTGCTTTTTGTTCGGAACTGTTGATGACGATGATAACTTACCCAAGGGCATCCACGATAGTGTCGGCAAGGAGGAAGATGGAACTGGGGACGAATTCAGAGATGATTTCGATTTGGCGTTGAAATCGTTGTTGATAAACATAAAAACGTTGCAATCCGTTCCGCTTAAAATGTTGGTGTGGAGATGGCCTAACTTTTCATTTCCGGTTATCTTTTGTAAAATGTTGACAGCTTTCAAAATGGCGTATTTAAAAAGAAAGCTGTTTTGTTCAGTTTTTTTGCAGCTTGGTACTTCTTTTTTCATTGCCTGTTTTATATTTGTTAACAATGACCAGTCACTTGTAACTTTCATCAGCCAAAAAAAATGAGACTCCAGGTCAGCCACGTTTTCTGAATCAACGTTTACAGTTGGAAGCAAATTATGTGACGTCACTAAGATTTTACCAGTTGACTGGAGCGTGCAGGATATGTAGAGACCCTTCGTTACGTTGGTGAGATGTTTCGAAAGAAGGAGGCCCTTTACAAAATTTGCTTGTCTTTTGTTGTCATTTTTTATGGGACCGATATGAGCTTCCAATATATTGTTGTAAGTGTTGTCTTTATTTAGTGCTTTCATCAATGGAATGCAATGTTTGCCAAATTTCGATAAACAATTGTTGGCTAAATTTGTTCGCATCCTGTCCAACTTTCCAAAAAATTCTTCATTTTGATGAGTTTTGAAGTTTTCCATCGTTCTCTTAGGACTACTATTTTTGTAGTTATTGTTGTTTAGTAACATTCCAGAGTCATCTATTCCATTGCAGTTATCCGTCATATCTGCACTTGCCAGAAGTTGTCGAAATGACATTACACTGCTACATCTTCTGGTAAGTTTCGATCTGTCGGAACTAGGAGTCATCCAGCGTTGGTCTCTGTTATCGTCAAATGTGTTGTCACAAATGGAAATTTTACTTCTTGCATCAACATCATTAATTGATGTAATAGATTTCAACAGGACCTTTCTTCGTTTCTCAGCGTCAGTGTAGCAGCAGTTCGAATGAGATTGGTTGTGCTTATAACGACGATGACTGTGATGAAGATTTTGATTTTGAAAGAAATATTGCGACGCGTTGTAATAACTTTTGTTATCAACATCATCGTCACTATCATCACTGATTGTGAATGGAATCTCTGATACTCTCTTGCCAAAAAGTTTCCTCTTTCTTATACTTTTGAATGCACCTAGCTGTCGCTGAGACGAATAGACACGTCCATCTCCCCGATGGTTCACTCCAATTTTGTGGGTGGATTCAGCATCGTTATTATCTTGTTGTCTGTTGAACGCAATGCGGCTGAACGTTGAGGCATATCGTTTAGTTCGGTTGAAAACCGGCAGATTTCGTTGAGGTGGATTGTCTTGGTGCATCGGTGAACTCGGTTCCACCATCGCATGTTTTGAACGACTTCTTCTGCTTAAGTTAATTTTGCTAATACGTCCAAAATTCATTTTTTCAAAATTTTGTTAAAAATATTAGAATTTTTATAATATTGTTATGCGGAGGCTTTTGTTAAGATCAACGTATATTTAAATATTCAGGATAAATGATTGAAAAATTGCAGTTAAATTTAATTACTTAGTGCTAAATGTTTGGCAGAAAACCGAATGTTGAATCTGAACTAAAACCCCTTGCTTATAAACCAATAGGGAACTGGAAACACTGCCGATTAATTGGAAGCATACGACAAACAAAGGGAAAGATTGAATACTTTTCAGACTAAACGATCTACTTTATTGCAGTGATTACCTGAATACCTTACACTGATTGTTTATTATTATAACTAACCAATTAAAGAATACATTTCTAACAAATTCTTTATGTTAGACCACGACCCAATTGAGGAATAAAAATTTAACAATCTAACTTTAATAAAGTTAACTGCTTTGTTGCAATTAGGCTATCAGATCAGACCTTTGTTATAAAAATATTTTTTAATTGAAATAGATAAGTAATAAAATTTGTATGTAATAAGAATTTTGTAATGTAGTTACTGCAGTAATTTTTATAATTCAATAACAATCGAATGTGAAATGAAGTGAAGGTGATTAGTTCGAAGAATCTGCACAAGTGGACAAATTTTATCGTTACGTTTACAATCGTGTATTACAATTAAAATCGTTACGTATTCATCATCAAAATCAGGATCACATTGCAATAAAATGCATTAACGATTTATTTAGTAGTCATTAAAAATGTTTTTAAAAATAAATTAAAAAATGTAAAATTGAAGAAGATTGATGGTTACAAAAATAACTTTCAACTTTAAATGAAATCAATAAGATCCTGCCAAACGTATATAATAATCTGATGAAATTTCAAAGTGAAAACAATGACATGATTTTCACTTTTCACTAAAGTTAAACAGATTTTATTCCAATTAATTAATATAGTTGTAAAAACATTAAAAAAATTCGAGTATTCACTTTTATTGGTGTGTGTGTTGTTCTAAAAACGCTAAATATAATTGCGTATTCATGCCCTGTGTTTTAAAGTAAGTAAACAAACGCAATGAAACATTTTGAAAAATAGTGCAATTTTTATGAAAGAGTTTTTCAAAAACTTCCCAAATGTTTGAAAGTGCTGAGTTGTAAAGGTTGAAGTGGAATATGGGGTTTTTCTACTCGCCAGAGCCATGCCTCTCGTCCATGTATGTCATCACGGTGTGAACTGGTGGGAAGATATTTGCAATGTTTTATGAACATTATAATCTTAATAGCAGATGTTAAGCGATATCGTTAAAACAAAATCGTCTTCTTTAACAGATGCGTATAAATTTTCGAAGGTTTGAAACAACAAAACCTTATTAATCATCGTGTCTTTTCTACTTGTTTGTCACTTGATGTAGTTTTCAATGAGAAAATCTCACTCATCGTCCGTATAAACACCTGAAAAGTTGAGCCACTAGACGTTTGAAAGCTGTTACTTATTCGCTTGGAGTGAGGGGTTGAAATTTTGAAAGATACGATACAACACTCATCTGATTTATCTCATTTACGATACCTACATAGCATGAAGTAAATTTAACAAAGTAAGATTATTGCCTAATATCAATTACTAATTGGCATTTTAGTTTTAATTTTCTTAATTGAATAAATTCGAATAGTTATTACCAATATTTCTAACAATTGGGGCAACCAATTTATCAATGTTTCAAAATCGGTAATGCCTAACCCTAAACGCGCGTGTTAAACTTTTTAAAATTTAAATAGTAATTTTGTGACATTTTGGCTTTGAAATAAGCCATTAGAATGTGTATGTAAATGTGTTTATCTCAAGTTACAAGTTAGGATAAAAGTCTTATGTCAACGTAAAATTAACTTATATGATATGTAGTCATGCATATCTTTTCACGAGATATACAAAAAAAAACTTAAATTAAATTATTTTGTATTATCCAGCAAGCTCAATAATATTTTTATTAATTTGTTACGCAGCGATTACTTTCATTGATATTGTTATTATTATTATTGTAACTATTATCCTTTCTTCTTTTTTTTATTTTTCTTCTTGCTATTGAGCTTGAGTTGCCTAGGCATTCACAAACATTGTGTGGCTAAAGAAATAGGCAGAGAACATAACACGTACGAAAAAAAAATCAACCCAGGTATAACACAGGCTAAGGTAATACAGCTTTGCTATACACAAATTGTAGATGAATGCATACACGTATCGCTATGCTATTATTTTCATTATTTATAAATAAGATTATTTAATATTATTATTAGTGTTATTATGCCGTTTGGATGTATTACATGCAAGTAATTAAGTATACATGGGAAATATACATACAGTGCTACATTTAGGCATATTCTTTATTGATTGCTAAAGCGCTCAAAAGAAAAATATTTTAGCATACCTGTCGGCAAATGTGAAAGTAGCATTGTGATCAGTATGTGTTTATGATCGTTTAAAAAAATAGTGAAGCACATTGTGTATCAACCAGTGTTAGGAACCATTTGAATCATAGGAATCATAGGAAAAATTTGTTTATTATTTTATATTGTATTATTTTATGTTCGTTGTATTATTTAATACTTTCAATTTGTTAGTGATAATGTTCTATCTTCACTCAGAACTCTTTTTTTGTTGTTGAGCATGTTCACGAATTTTAATACAATGATTTGAATAATCTATCCTTTTTTAATGCTACAAACTGATTCAAGTGAGAGTTGAGAACTTTCTTTTGCCGAAACTTTGTCCTCGCCTGTCTACGATTTTTGCTTTGTAGACAAAATTTTGGAAAAAAAGCAACTAATTTACGACAGTTAATAAAATATTGCGTTTTGTCATTTTGTTTCAATTTTTTGTCAAGATGTTGATTAAGTTTAATGAAAAGAATGGAATGAAAAGAAGGGAAATTGGGAATCGTTGATGGGAATTGAAGAGAATTGTAATCACTTTGCTAATATTGTTCACCTGTAATCAAAATTATTATCGGAAGAATCAACTCGTCACACACATTCCGTATGATTGGCAGGAACATGCATCGGAACGTGATCACTGCATTGTAGATCTGGCACTGTTAACTATGGCACCACCTTCACGCAAAAAGCTGAAAAGATTTTATGTTGAGTAGTTTTGAAAAAGTGTAAATGATATAAAATGAATAACAACCATTTTCGTTTTAAATTAGACTTTTATAAAAGTATCAATTTGTAAAGTAGCCCAAATTCAAATTATTTGAAGTTGATGGAAATTCAGCTGCAGTAACAGACCAAACATATCAAACACTGAAAAAGAGACAACACAACTGTGCACAAAATAACTGAACTTTGAGCCAGACAAACAAAATTGAAGTATTTATACCATACTACATGACAGACTCAAACATCGTTTTGAGAAGCTGATAAAAGAGTAGAATAGAGCTAACGTTGTTCGGTTGTTCACTATTTTTGACATAACATAATAAAACTTTTATGATCAAACTCAACATTTGAAATGACTCTTGAAATAAACTAAAAATTCAACTTTTTTGAAATATGATTTGTAATTAGTTAAATACTTAAGGCATTATTTCTTTCAAGTTGCATAGCAATTTAATTAATAATTTTTCAATATTTATAACAATACATTTAATTAATCATTTGCTCAGTCTAATGTTTTCATCAGTCAGATAGACACTACGTATGTTTATGTTAAAACTATGCACAGGTACAGACAGAATAAGCGAAATAATTAAATCTACAGATAACAGAGTAATTAGAAAACTGCAACATATAATTTATAGGATATAAATAACCAATATATAATAATAAAAAACAATTAATTCAAATACATGTCTAAAAATATTACACAAATATATGCGATGGTGATGCACGTTGTAAATACATCTCTCGATGCAATACATTTATAAATCACTATACACGTTTTTTAGGCCATAACAAACATACGTTATTAATATATGTGTTTCATTTATATGTATATATAAAATATAATAATAAAACAAGCACACAAACACACGCACATACGCACAAACTTATCTTTGAAACAGTAAACGTTTGCTGTACTTTTTCAGATCGAACTGAGTTTTGAGTCGTCGTCCATTGCATGGAAAGTTAAACTTAGTTTAATTTGCGAAAGATGGCCATTCAGCTTTATTACTTTCCAGTCAGAGGTTTTATACAGTTTTTCGCCCAGGCACTTCATAATTTTTGGCATAATTTTTTAAAATATGGAGCTGACATTTGAAATTGTTTGTTAATTTGATTCTTAACTTTTAGGTAGGGCTCAAGCCCTGAGGTACATGTGCAAAGATAATGATATTAAACTGGAAGAAACTGCCGTTACCTATGAACAGTGGCCTGCCCTCAAGCCAAAAACTGTTTGTCCTTCGCGTTTGTTTTTTGACTGCGTTCAATTTCAATTATGTTGAAAATTTTGTTGAAGCCACTGGGTCAAATGCCCTATATAACTATGGACGGAATGGATCTGGGACAGTCTAATGCTATCTTGAGACACGTCGCCAGAAAACATGGTTTGGTTGATTTTTTAAATTGATGATATTTAAAAATCATTGGTCCTAAAGTTACAATTTAATTATATTAATAATTATAAATACTTAAAATATAATAGTAATCGTTTTTTAAATCGATTTAATAGTGACGTTAACAATGTTTGAACAGGATTTTATGGTAAAAATGACAAAGAAGCAGCGCTGATAGACATGCTGAATGATCAGCAGGAAGATCTCAGATTTGCTTACATCCAAATGATCTACAGAGATTATGTAATACTTTTTTATATTTTTGCTAAATTTAAAGAATACTTCAAATATACCTAATTTAAATTTACGAAGGAATTGGGGAAAGAACCATTCATACAGAAACTTCCTGAAAGTTTTAAATATTTTGAGGTGGGTTTTTTCTTATTATTTAATGCGGTGTACGTGTACATTATCATAAATTTATACAAGTTATTTTACTACTCATTGTTTTCTATAGAAATATCTGTCCATGAACCACAATGGCAAAGCCTATTTTGTTGGAGAAAAAGTATGTAACAGTTTAATAGTCCAAATATTTGCAATATGTAGAAATTAATTAAATATTATAGGTAAGTTTCCTGGATTACGATGTATTTGATCTTCTGGACGATTTGTTGGTCCTATCGCCAACATGCCTTGATTCATTCCCACTGCTCAAAGCTTTCCACAAGCGCTTTGCTGACAAACCAAAGCTGCATGCATATAGGGAAACTGAAGAGTTTAAGAAGATGCCAATTAATGGCAATGGCAAACAGTAAATGAAGGCACATTGATTCATCAAAATTTCTCAATAACATCTCCTTATATTTTTATGACGATAAATATTCTTAACATGACATTTTGTACATTCTTGCCATAGCTTCAAACAGGGGCATTAATATATTTTAAATGTCAAAATTGTGTAAACGGAAACTTTTGAAATAAAGTAGCTATTAATCAGCAGCATTAAAATGAAATTTATTGTACATCTATGTTTTAAAAAAGGTGAAATTATCAAAAAAGAAGTTATACAAGTTTAAGTGACTCAATCAATTTTATGAAAAAACAGCGAGACTTTCAAGTAGTACATAGAAAAACTTTTTAATTTGCGCTTTCTAATGATGACGATGGAAGCAATAAATATAAAGTTACTGGAACATCGTTTGATTGAAATATTTCAGTTGGTAAGTCTAAATATCTCATGCTATGACGTTGGTGGTGAAGTCGGCAGATGAATTTTTATATCTAGAATTGACCATATCATATAAAATTATGGCATATTTTTTCATTATTATTCATTTCAACTTGACTGTATTTCTCTCGAAGTTTAAGTTTTGACATTGAAGCCTGTCCAAACTCCCCACCAGCATTTCCACAAATGGTCTAGCATAAACTTTGATAGGCATTCATTCAACAATTTTGACTTTCACGTTTCCATCATCATTAAATCACGCAATTATCACAACCGAGCCATTTCTCATAAATGGCATTTAGCCATTTACTATTATCGTGTTATCTGACATCGTTGCCAAGGTTTTATCCCTATTGCCGAAACTAATAATATACTTCACCGAATGGTATAGTTTGTCTTCGGAATAAATACCAAAGCATCAAATTTTACTTTTTATAATTTATACAAGCAAATATTTTTTATCAAACAAATTTATACAAACAGTATGCAAGTTATCTCTTCATAATAGTTGCTCATTAAATAAATATTTAATATTATACATGCAACTCATTATTTTATTACATGCTCTCTTAATGAGTGATTGATTACATTTAGCAGACGATAAGGATGAACTGGCCGTGCCTTCTTTTCAAAGAAAATAGGTGACTATGTACATAATTACAACTGTAATACGATGCATGTGAATGATCCACCCAGGTGTAATCTAATGACAAGATTGATGTATTTTTGTACCTGAACGTAACGTACTAATTAAAATTATAAAGATTATAAATAATTCACATACAACGTCAGCATGGGCATGTATTAAATTATAATTAATATGTATTTACATTTATATATACTAACTTCAGATTTGCGGGGAAGGCTTAAAACATTCATCATGAACGTACAATGTACGTAAAAATAATAATTGGTGATGAAAAAGATTTTAATACTCCTGCAACGCTTTTGAGTAAAATAGTTGCATCAAAGTTTTTATAAATTAAGTGAAAAATGAGTAAAAATAGTGCCAAAATTGTTACAACCAAACGAGCACACGATCATTTTAATACATGACTGTAATATTATGAGCGGTTTGCTTTAAAAATTTATTGCTATATTTTAGAAACTTCCTTTTAAACAAAACTCACAAAAGTGTGAAAAATTTCAGGTGTCTTTCATTAGTGACAATTTTGTGACTTGGGTAAAACGTCTGCTTTTTGCTTCTGGATACTTTTTTCGCCTTCTTTTACAACATCTCAATATCTCATAATTTTTACTATGAGTGTTCCGTTAAGACTTTCAACTAAGTTCCTTGATAAGCACTTTCGGACGCTACCTTAATGGGTCTATAAGATATCGTGTTTGCTTGGTTGATTGATTGTTTAGCTGATTGATTGTATCAATAACTGATGTTTTTAATAATTGAATAGAACGATATAAATTATTTGACCTATCATCGCACTTTAAACTTTCTCTAAAAAACAATACTAAATTATATAATAAATAAAGAAAAAGTTGATATTACGCAGATGATATTAGTCATTAACCGGCTTAATACTTTGACATATGATAAAATAAGTTATCGTTATAAAGTTTAATTGTTATTTTTTAACTTATTGAATATAATAATTATAAATTTAATGTTTATAACCAATCAAATGAACATTGTGATGATCAATCAGGTCATTGATTGAAAAGATTCGGTCTAGATTAATATTTTTTGATACCAACCTGCCAGCACGTATGTTCGCGCCCTGGTTATATTACACATAGATAGCTCGTTCAGTGCGTGCCATATATCATCTGCTCGTTCGTATTTCAAAAGTGGCAGCTAGCAATTTCGTCTCAATTATTTCAACAACTTTCTCCCACTCTCTTCGCTAGTTCTACGTTGAGAAAATGACTGTTCATCTCGTTTATTTCCCCGTGAGAGGTTCGTTTCTACTTTATAAGTTTATAATAATATTTTAAGATTTAAATTTACAATGAAAAACTGTTAATTTTTTAAAGTTTACCTGCCAAAATTTACATTTTTTATCCATTTGTAATTCGCTTAGAATTTATTATATATGTATATATATATATATATATATATATATATATATCATTATTTATATATGTATATTACATTAGAAGATTAGGTTAGTTACTTAGTTAGTAGAGCTTATTTATGTTTATTAAATGTAGCTGTTGAGCAAAGCAAATGACGGATAATAATAAATTTCCACCTGATTCTGGTTAATAAACAGGCAGAGCTCAGTCATTGAAATACTTGTGCAAGGATAATGATATCCAGTTGGAAGAGAAAGTTGTTCAATTTGGTGAATGGGCTGATCTGAAACCAAAGACGGTAAATATAAAAATTCGTCTAAAATGTTTTATTTTATATATTATTTATTATAAGTTTATTTTCTTTTCAGCCCCTTGGTCAATTACCCTATGCCACAATTGATGGAATTGACCTTGCACAGTCCAATGCAATTCTCAGATATTTGGCCAGGAAGCATGGTAAAGTTACATTTTCTTAATTCAATTTCTTTTTTAGAATGATTTTAGTTACCCTTTTGAAATTGTTACATTGTGCACAGGTCTTTATGGTAAAGATCAGAATGAAGCAGCCAAGATAGATATGTTGAATGATCAACAGGAGGACCTTAGATTGTCTTACTTGCAAATGATTTATAAAGATTATGTACGTTTTTGTTGTTTTTTATCATCTCATTTCAATATGTAATCATTTTGTTTCTTTTTTACACCAAGGAGCAAGGAAGAGAACCATTTTTGCAGAAGCTCCCTGATGGATTGAAAATTTTTGAGGTATTTTAGTTTGTTATATCCAATTAGAATTAGATGCATATTCCATTCTTTTAATTAGTGTTGGGTTCAAGGGAGAAAAATTTAGCACCACAAACGCCAACACAAATTTATAACATTTGTACATGATAATTTCATAGCCTTATAACATTTAGAATTTAAAAAATTAACATTAATGATTTAATTTAGCATGGATTATCAGGTGCCTCTAAATCTTGATAATGTATATTTATGCCCAGACAAAATTTTCCAGTTAACAAAAATCATTGAAATTTAGGCAATGCGGCTTTGAGTAAACAATTTTAAGCAAACTCAAAACTTTATAAAATTATGTAAAAATGTTTGTTTTTGTAACAAGTTTGGATGTTTTCAGCATGTCTAGTTTGGGATTAACATTTAAAAATAAACAATGTACTAAAATGTGGATAGATTTGTTTTTCTTTGTATATAAGTTAAATGTTTTTTCTATATTTACAAGTTTCAAACATTTGTATATATATATATTAACTTTGTATTTAATTTTTTAGAAATATCTTTCTCTGAATCATGATGGCAAGGGTTACTTTGTCGGTGAAAAGGTATAATTTTATTTCTCTGATCATCTTTTCTAGTGATAAAAAACTAATAATTTCTGCATGTTAGGCTAGCTTTTTGGACTACAACGTGTTTGATCTTCTGGATAACTTGTTGGTCCTGTCTCCAACATGCCTTGATTCATTCCCGCTGCTCAAGGCCTTCCATAAACGCTTTGCTGACAAACCAAAGTTGCACGCATATAGGGAAACTGAAGAGTTCAAGAAGATGCCTATTAATGGCAATGGGAAACAGTAAACTAACAATGGCTGCAATGCAAAATATTTGACTGCTTTGATGAAATTAGTTATGAATTTTCTGATAGCTTTTTACACGGTGACATTAAATTCTTCATATTTAGCGGTTCATCTGTTATTTGCCTTTCGAATTGTTATTGATTTTCAGTTTTGTTGAGTTAAATATTTCAAACAATCTGATTTTTTGTCAAATGCTTTAAATGACATTAGTGTTAGCAATAAAATTATTGTGCATAAAGATTAGAATTTAATATAAAAATCGTACGCATCTAATGGTTTAGAGAATGAATAATCACGTCAGAAATATTAATGGGCACAAACGTTCAGGGGAATTTAAGAAAATGCAGTGGCGGATGTAGACAATTATGGGGAGGCAAACTTTTCAAAATGAAACCGGGTGGTGTGTGAGAATTTCCAAAAACGGTTGATTTATTGATATTTGGGGTTAGTCAGACTGGATGGTTCTAGTAACGAGAAACATTTCATACTAGTTGATTTGGGGTCGCCATGGGCCGTTGGGGGTCGTTCCACAGTAAATTGCGATGGGGCTTCAAAGCAGTCAGAGCGTCTCACACCACCACACCAACCAAACAACAGCTACCTTGTCGCGGTGGGGGGCTTTCGAACTAAATGTTGTTACTAATTTTTTATCGGTTGATATTTCATGTGGGTATATTTGTTTAAAATCCGAAGTTTAAAAACAATGTTAAACTCTTGTATTTATTTCCTTATTAAAATCTCGAAAATGTTAGTAGACATGTATGATTAAGCAAATGTTCGTTTGCACTTTAGCAAACTTTGCAAATATTTTGCCTGATTAATATATGAATGAACGAACGAATTCATTTATTTATTCAAATCATCAGCTGCCAATAAATTTTTAAAGAACAAACAATTTAAAAACACTCGTTCAATTCGCTCAAAGTCTTTTTTCAATAATTCAGACGGATCTCTGCTGTTCGGAAAACGTCACAATTGGAAGATGATAATGGTTGGTGCGTTGTAGAGTGCTTTTGAAAAGTTTAGAATTCTTTTATCTTCATTCTCTCTTTCATTTGTTCGTTTGTTTATTCGTTCGTTCGTTCATTCATTCATTCGATCATTCATTCATTCAATTTGTTCAAATTATTTAATTCATTCAGTTCGTTCAAAGTGTTTTTTTAAATTATTCAACATTTGAAAACTATTTAATGCCAGCTTTTTGTCCCGTCCACAATCTCCGAGGAAGGTGTTGCAAGAGTCAGTTCCACGAGCACAAATTCGTTTGATGGTGGTGTCGCAAGAATCAACTTGTTGAACAAATTGAAAGATGGGGGTCTTGCGAGACAGTCCATTGAACTCAACTTTTGTTTGGGTGACACTCTGCCATTCGTAGGTGCGCTCAGAGGGTGGTCGGTGCAATGGTGGGCGATTTGTAATGAAGAAATTTTTGAAGTAATTTTGAAAGTTAAAAATATCGGTAAAATTATACAAATATTGATTTGAAATAAAAATCCCAATCCCGTATTTTGAAACGATTTTATGTCAAATTCAAAAAAAGCAATCATGGTTCAAAGTCATTTTAATTGAGATCTAAACCGGTAGTGGCTCTGTGAATGTAGTGCTGTGCGAGAAGAGTCGTAGCAGACGATTTCCAATTGAACGCAGTAGCGTGGTCGATAAACATTTCTTGTATGGAAAGAGCGAATGCACGTCGCATCGTCAGCACGTATGCATGTTAAGTTGTAGCGTTAAATCATTGCTTTCCATGTATCTATGTGAATGCAGTGGTTGATTTTGAGGAGAGGTCTATCTATATATTGTTAAGTTGAAAACGCGTCCTGTTGCAAAGTTGCAATTGTCGTGAATGAATAATTTTTTTTGTTGTATCAGTCGTTTGAAGTCAATGTTGAATTTAATTAAATCAAAAATTATTTGAATAGATGTTGATTTCATCAAATAATTTGATTTTTTGTTCTTCATTAATAGATGAGTAACAATTGTTTGTAATTTATTTTAAATAAATGAAAGTTAATTTTAAAAATTTGTTTATTTGAATAATATTTTAACAAGTTCATTGGTTAATTAGAGATCTAACAATTAGTTGATTGATTACTTAGTTAGTTGATTAAGTGATTGATTGATTGACCGAACTAAAAAAAATGGAGAGGTCTTCAAGATTTTCCTTCCGTCGCAAAGGAAGTCAACAGAAAGAAAAGGACAAAGAAAAAAGATTTGAAATCGACAAGATAACTTTTGTGAGGTGAGAAAATTTTTATTTTTGAGAAAATTTAAAAATTAATTTTGAAAAAAGTCTGTTTGGAGTTTAACTGCAAACATAAAGTTTTGTCAATATTTTAACGTATTTGTCATCTCACTCAAGATTAATGATGGACAATTTAAATTCTTAGATATTTTTTCCCAATGCAACTGATGTTTCTCTTTCATTTAATCTTCAATTAATCAAACACACCAGCGTGGCCGATTAACCTGAGGTTGATGGATGGTGTTTGAGAGCAACTTCTTTACGTACATACATACATACATAAATGCATACATACACACACATACATACATACACATACATATATACATACACACATACATACACACACAGATACACCCACCACACACACACATAAAGAGAGACATACATACATACATATATACATACATACATGCATACATGCATACATACAAACATACATACACACATACATACATGCATGCATACATACATGCTTGCATATTCATTGGAAGGACCTTTGAGATGACCTCTGTTTTGGGGCTATGGAAGAAGATGTGGTGTGATGAGAATGACATGTGCGTGCGTGCAGTTGTCAATTCAACAACCAAATTCTTAAAAAAAACTTTAAAATGAAGAAAGTTTTTGGAATAGATGGTGGACTGAAGATTAGCTAAAAAAATTAAAAAAAAATAAGAACTAACGATAAAGGAGAACAAATAAGCAATTTAGTTTAATGTCGGCTGCAAATTAACTTGAGAAAAGCTCGCGAATGTTTATTAATGAACATTCAGTTTCAAGTTATATCGGAAAATAAAAAGTAAAGTAAATTAAATGTTTTTATATGAGATAAAAAATAATCTTATGTGCTAGTGCAAATTAGCTCCGTTGTTGGAAGTGCCAACTGGATGTCGCAGCTTGCGAACCAGGAAAGTTTAAATACAATCATGGGATGAAATGTAGGCGGGCCTGCACATGTCAGAGCTGCTGTATAAAAAATGAAAATGACTTTTTTAACAGTTAAATTTTAAAATAAAATATAATGATAAATGGAAAATAAGTGAACAATATACTGCTTAATAGAAAATGTAGGTGCACGACTGACGAACGCAAAATGTAATGTCAATGAACAGCAACAGTTTCACAAATAGACCGTTAAGTGCATTTTAAAATTTATTCATTCAGATGGGGAACATGTTCAACCAAAAATCTAAATTAAACTACTCACTCTTCTCAAGCAAATATTTGCGCATTCGCCCCCGCACCAATCATTGTACAAACTCAAATTTTTGAGTGCAATTCATTTCAGCTCGTTTAAAAAGAGCTTATTTAAGTTAAAAAAATACTACAATTAATTCCAGCATCTAAAAAACTAAAATTTTTATTCAATTCATGTGCTTTGATGAAAAGATTTCATTTAAAATTACTTTCATCTATGAATTAAAAATATATTAAAAAAAATTCACCGCCTAACGTGACAAAAAAGTAAAAATGGTTGAGAAAGGTTTTTAAATTGAAAAAAATTATATAATCGAAAATGCAGTTAAATTTTATAAATTTTGGTCTGCACTTGAAACAAAGGTGAGTCAGAAAATGTGAGCGGAGATTTTGAATGAAAAAGTTAAGAAAGATTGAATGAAGATGGAAAGGATTATTGCGATTAAATTTTCGTTTGTTGCTTAAGGTTACTTGTTTGTTGCATGTTTGTTTTTTGTTGAATAATTGTTGATTGTTTGTTAGTTGCATGACTGTTGAATGATTACCGCATGTTTGCTCATTGGATGATTGATGCATTAGGACATGTTGAATGATTAGAACTTGTTTGTTTCATGTCTGTTGCCTGTTCGTTTGTTGCGTGATTGTTGCATTCATGTTGCATAACTGCTGCTTGGTTGTCGTTTGACTGTTGTTTGTTGCACAAGTGCTACAAGTTTGTTTCATAATTGTTGCAAGCTTGTTGCACAATTGTTGCAAGTTTGCTGCACAGTTGTTACAAGTTGGTTGTAGAATTGTTGCGAATTTGTTGCGTGACTGTATGTTGCATGGTTGACGTTGCATTGGAATAGAATGTCGCGTAGACGGTCGTGGGATAGTAAATGAAGAACAATGCCTTCCTAATGGAGGCATTACTTCTTGCCATTGGAAGTATTTGTTAACGCATCACTTGGCATCGATGGTGTCGATGATGATGATGGCGATGATCTTATGGAGATAACAATGATGATGATGTTGTTGTAATGTTAATGATGGATTTAATGATGACGACGATGATGAAAATGACGGTTATGCCGATGATGAAGATAATAGTAATATTTGCACACCTTGTCGATAAAAAGTAACAAAACGACATAGATGATGATCATACATAATATTGCTTGAGATGATGAACTCGATGATGATAAAGATGGAAATGATGAAAGTGATGCCAGTTGCAATAACGACGATCACAAAATGTGGTGAAACAATACAAATGTTAATCGTATGCATCAAACTTTGCTATTCTGAAAATCGTTTCCAGCATTTTTTACAAAAAATATGGCTTAGTTGCCTCAATAAATCACTGTGGGCGCAATCTTGGCACCACTTCCTACTCTGAAAGTCTGTAAACTGTGCTGTTGCGAGCCTGAGATTGATGACTATAACCGTGGTGAGCAAGTAAATTACCCACTCAATTCAACTAATAATTAATTAAACGGATAAACAATGAAATAAATAAGTGAACAAATATAATAAAGAGTATATAGTGATGGTGATTGTATTGGGACAACTACAATGAGGGTCGAATTAAGTTGCTTGTGTTAACGTTGAGTTAAAAAAAGATGATGTAAAATTGATGGTGATGATAATGAAACGTCCAGCATTGAGACGACGATGACGAAAACGATGACAAAGATGAAGAAAGTAATGGTAGCAGAAATAACAAATTGCGGTAGTTGCAACAGCAGCGTTGACAGTAGCGTTTCTGACTACCAGAGAGGAACAGAAAGTGACGTGTTTGGAAGAATGGAGCGTTCGTGCGGAGAAAAAATTATTTTTTGTTTGTTCATTCGCTCAATTGTTTGTTTTCCCCTTTGTTCGTTCTCTTACCCTAGTTCAGTTGTTTTCTTTTTTTTTAGTTATTATCATATGTTGATCAATTAATATTATTTGTTCGTTTGTTTTTTAAACTTGTTTTTCAGCTTTTCGATTGTTTTTCATATTTTATAAGCTTTAAAAACTTTATTAAAGTTTTTTCATCTCACGTTGTTGTTAATATTTTTGGAATTTGTGCAAACTCCATTAAAAATTGTTTTAACTACTCCTACAATTTAATTTTCCAACATTTGTTATATTTTTTTTAGAAAATTTTGTTTTTTTTTTTATTTTAAATTGTTTGAAATGTATTTTTTCTCATTTTCTCACATTTTTTTCATGAATTTTTAAATACTTTAACAAATGTTCAACATTTCAAACAATTTTTAACTTATTTATTTTTCAGCTTCACATAACAATTTTTTTTTCAAAATTTTGTATTTTACCACTATTTTGTTAACTGTTTATTCAAATGCTTCGTTTTGTTATGATGTTTCAAAATCTCTTCATGAAACTTTTTAAATTTTCAGAGCACTCGCACTAATTGGGCAAATGTTCGTCTGTCTCCCATTATTTACACAACCCCTGAAACCTTTTTTTTTGTCTTTTAAAAACCTCAAAACTTCGCAAACAACGTCCATTTTTTTTGTATGCTCTCTACAAACATGTTCGACTCTTCTTTCAAAAAATTTTTTCAGATGATTTTCGTTTCTACCACTTAATTTTCTTTCACAATTTTTTTTACTCCTGTTATCAATTTTTGTTTTTCATGCATTTTATTTTAACTTTCTACAGAATATTCTTTTTTACACATCACTGAGTCACAAAACTTTCAACAACTTCAACAAATCAGCATCGTCACCATCGTCATTATCATTTCATTATCACATTTTTAGTGCCATTACAATCATCTTTATCACTATCATTTTCATCAAACACTTCATACCAATATATTTGATTGAGTGGTGAACCACTGACTGACTCTTGTGATTTTTTCTCCTTTAATTATAGCTATCTAACATCAACACTTTCACTAAAAAAAAGTAAGATAGAGGGTACGAATGATACTTATACAAATATAAGTGCAATATTTTTTTAATAAGAAATCATTTATTGCGGTATTCTGTACTTTGATGAGTTACTGTTCGTTTTTAAAAGAATGTATGCAATCTTTTCATTTGTTTGTACCTCTTGTACACCACAACATATTTTTCAAACATTTTAATTCGTTTATATATCCGTTATTTAGAAATATCAAACGTTAGTTCGACAGATTACTGTATTTTTTTTTAAATTCTTTTTAAGATATTGACCAGATGTATGTAGTACATTTATGAATAAGTAAACAATTAAGTGAATGTGCGTGTTTGGATGTGTGTATATATGCAGCAAAAGAAACACAACTAATACTAAAATGGAAAATAACTGAAATGCCATAAAATAACGCCGACTTATCCGCTATAATCTTCATGATTATATGTTGATGGCGTTCATTGTTTCAGTTCCAGCGTCTTACATTTTCCAACGTACCAACTTCATCTCTTCATTTTCATCATCATTCTATTTTGTTCAGGCATCATCGCCATTATTTAAGATTTTGTCATCATATGTGAGATGAAAGTTAAAAACATTAGAAAGTTCATCATCATCGTCATTGTTATCATGTTTTGAAATCAGTGCATTTCAAACGCGCCATTTATTCTCTGTTTCGATTTCTGTATTTCGTTCATTGAAATTAAAAGTTACGTGGTAACTTTTGAAATTTATAAGGACAAAACACTTGCATACATAACATTACATGTCAGATGAGTAAAGACATATCTTCACTTTCATCGTTTCATCAGCATTAACATTGTTTTATCATTTTGTCAACATCATCAGGGTCAACATTATTTAATCATCTCATCAGCAGAACCTTCTGTTTAACCATCACCCCATTCATCATGCTAACCATCTTACGTTCTTTCAAACTCTGGAAATTGAATTTTTTCAAATACAAAAAATGTATTAAATCTGTGCTCAACGATTCAAACCGAATTTTATGTTTGATCAAACTCAAAGAAGCTTCAAATTAATAGATTTCGATATATTCCAAAATAAATTACTGCTCTCAAATGCATATGTCGCCATGAATGGCTGAAAAATTCAAAAATTGTCCTTTTAAAATTCAATTAAATTTTGATTGAGAAGCAAAAGAAGAGGTGAGAGTACGGATCAAATAATAAAATGCCGTGTAAGATGCATTAGCGTAACGAAGTTTCCGTTTGAAGCGTAATTTTGCGAGCTGTTTATTATTTCAGATTGGTGGTGCTGATGTCGTCTTGTGGCTGTGGCTGTCGTGGCGTAGTTGTTAAGGTTGGATGCGTTGTTAAACTTGTTCAGGTTGTTTGTTTTGAAATTTGTAACATGCGTTTTTATAAACGACAGACTATATTTATAGAATTTAGAACGCAGAAAATAAAGTTTTCCCTACTAGCAAATGTCAGAAAAAATAGCAATTTGGTCGATTCGTTCATCTGATATGATTGATTTATTAAAAGTTAAGCAGTTGATAAATATATTATACCCCACCAAATAACCAGTTTTTACATCATCTCACAAAACGTACGTAGCACTTATGGCGCGTTTAACGGCGAAGGTATTCAACAACTGCCTCTGACAGAAATATGAAAAACGAGCCGGCTTGAGATTAGCTAATTAGGCGAGCTGCTCGCGTGCAAGGAACGTGTACATAATTGGATAAGAAGCGTTATTTATTCACAATCGCTTCAGGCAATACTTTTTGCGATGTTTAATAGCATTTTTAATGTATATAATTTTTTTTAAATAATACGAGATGTTGATGTTATAGAGACCATTTCTTCATCTTACTTCATTAATAATATATGATTTTTATGAATTTGTAGTAGTAGTAGTAGTAGTAGTAGTAGTAGTAGTAGTAGTAGTAATTGAAATAATAATTGCGGTAGTGGTAGCAGCGGCGGTAATAACAAAAGTGGTAGCAGTGAGAATACTAGCAAAAACAGTAGATGCATGCAACTGCCTTAACACTTATTTTAACCAGGATGTAGGTAACTTATATTACATTTAGTAAAAACCTTTTAGTACATAATATTTCTTTATTATATTGCAATTGAGAAGCAAATAATTTTCAACACTATCTATTTTTAGTCTTTTTTAGTCTTTCTCTTTACACTCAGAAGAATCAATCTGTCAATCCTACACCATCTCTTATTTCCGCCTGTCAGATACGTTGAATGAGAACTTGGAGATAGGAGCGTTGCCACAACAACAACCACGTATCACGTGATTCTTGGCGCTGAGAACAACAAAAAACAAATTATTTATGTCGTTACAAGTCACAACAACAAAGACCACAAAATTAGGATTGGGATGCAGAAGAAAGTGAGTAAACAAATTTATAATAGCCGAGCAAATCATGGAAGTCGTCGTTAAAGATCTACTCATTTAACAAATTAAACAAATTATTAAAGATCATAAAAATGTACAACTTAAATTTTTTTTCCATAAATAATAAACCAGTAAACGGCGCTATAATTTAAAAATTTACATTAAAATGAACAGGAAAACCATTTGTGACACTATATGGAAGCTAAATTTTGGCTACTAGTAAAGATCTAATTGGCCGAAAATAATACATAACACATTAGAGTATAATTAATTTCATAAACAGAAATGCAATTTTAAATTGTTATTATTATTATTTTAAAAATTTGAAACGCATTATTTCGAAATTTGAAAAAAAACTAAAAAACGCATTATAAATGTTCACCTTCATTATTCTAATTTCCTTAGTAGAATTCTCTTTGAAAGGAGCGCATTATACGAGCGGGGAGTTCGACAATAAGAAAGATCTATATGGATAATTACGACTATCAACGTTTTTTATCGTGTTTTATCAGCGTTGATTCAAAGAAATGTTTTTTCTTCCTTGCAAATTTCAAATAATTCCACCTAATTACCACTTTTAAATCTTTTCTAGTGAGTTTTTTTTTTCAATTTTATTGGTCGTATGTCAGGGTGTATGTGCGTATGGGTGTGTGTATTGGTGTGTGTATGTCTGTGTATATGTTTTTGAAAACTATTACAGTTGGAAAATGATCGTTTAGCTCAAGTACATGCTCACATTGCTGTTGAATATTTTGTCTATTTTTTTGGAATATTAGAAATGAGTTAAAAAGTAAAATATGTCATACTTTCAATCAAAATATAAAAGTTTTATCGAAAGATCGATTTTAATAAATACAAAAAACTTTATTTTCATCTATGGTTATAAATGAAAGTAGCTGAAATGCGTAGATAAAATATAAAAACAGGAAATACAACCAAAGATATACAAACAAAAGTATCTATATCATTAGATAAAACATAGATACAAAAATTTCAAAGATATTTTCTTGGTGTCTGTGATACGTTTAATTGATCGGAAACCAAAAATAAATTGAATTTTAACGCAGGTAAATAAAATACAAAATAAAAAATATCAAAAAATTATGAAAATAAAAAAACAAATAATTAAATTATTGCGGTAATTAAAATAATTATACTAACTATAAAAACAAACATGGCGTTTTTCGTAACAAGACAAAAACAGTTTTGATTAAATTAAAACATGAAAATTGATATAACAAAACCAATAATTTTCCAAAGGTTAAAGAAGGTTAAAAATCTATTGAACTCTTCTTAGGTACTAAGAAATCAACAACACACAAACATCATAAATGAGTGAATACATGTTAAACGATGCACCAAGCATGGAGGATGTGATAGGTGGCAATCCTTGAGTCGTATACGGAGACTTGAAATTCCTGAATATCGTTGTTTGGAATTTTTTGGAAAGTTTCAAAAAAACAAAAACAAAAAAAATTAGATAAACAAAATGGCGTAAATTTTTATCAACCTTCAGTAACAAAGTTAACTCTAAAAAACTCTGGCAAACAGTATAGAACATAAATGGTAAGCCAAAGCAATCACCCAACCTAGCAATCAACTTCAACAACAAACCAATAATCAGCCTTCAGACGGTATCTAATAAATTTAACAAACAATTCACAAGCTTACGCAAAGCCAGCAGAGTGATTGATCGTCAAATTAAAAAAAAACAAAGTCTTCATTAGATCCCAGAAATAGAATCATCAACAGACCATTGTCCTTTTCTCAACGATTACCAGGACAGAATCATTCCAAACATCCCTAGCATCTGCCCGCCATATAACAACAGTCCTCAAAATCTTCAACACCTCTTCAACTGTCTCAACAATCCAACACAACTTCAACCAACTCATCTTTGGACAAAACCAATAAAAGTTACAACGACAAAAACAACAACAACAACAAACAACGCCAGGTGACCTTGACCCCTAAGTCATCACGCCTCTACCGTAACAGATGGATACAGTAAATTATAAAACTTGAAAGAAAATTTTCAATTAAAAATTAAAAAAAAAGAAATATATACATGTTGTGAAACATAAACAAAACAAAGATAAAAACACGAAGAACTATATACAAACAAATACATACAAATGTGAAAACATATAAACAAACAAAAACGAAAGTACACAAACAACATACAAACAAATACAAAAGCATACAAACACATTTGTTTCCAGTTCAATTTTTGTATGAACCCACCCAGAAGTTATTTAAAATTTATTTATTCATTTATTTTGTTCTGATAAACTCTGTTATTTTTTTTACAGCTTTTGTATTTTTTGTTTTGTTTTATTTAAGGAGAAAATTGTTTTTTATTTTAAAAGTACATAATAAACATACGTTCTCTTAATTAATTTGCAAATTAATTTAGTAGAAAAATTGATTAAAAAATAATTAAATTTTGAAGTAACTAAAACAGAAATAAATAAACAAATAATTCGATGAATAAATTTTTGAAATTTTATATATCATTATCAACATCACCCTGGCTGTAATTAAATCATCATCATCATCGCCATCATCATCATCATAATCGTCACCACCATTCCCATCATAATCATCACCATCGTCACCATCGTCATCATCAATGTTGTGACAGTACTTCAAAAAAAAAAAACTTGCTGTAAAAAATTCAATTACGCGTATTTACAGTGAAAAAAGGCTGCTCAGTTGTCATCATGTGTTGTGTTGTGTTGTGAACTAGTTCATGCGGTTTTTGTAGTTGTTATTATTATTTTATTACTATTATTATTACTATTATTATTATTATTATTATTATTATTACTATTATTATTATTATTATTATTATTATTATTATTATTACTATTATTATTATTATTATTATTATTATTATTATTATTATTATTATTATTATTATTATTATTATTATTGGTGTTGACGTTGGTGCTGTCGTTGTCGTTTTGAACAGCAGTAATTATCATTGTCTTCGTTCTTGTTGTCATTAATGTTGTTGTGGTTGTGATTGTTGTTGTGGTTGTAACTTCTGCTTATCGTGCTATTATTATGTTGCTGCTGCCGCTGCTGTTTTTGCGACTTTTAGTATTGTTATTCATGTTGTCGTTGTTATTGCTATTGAAACTCTTGCTATTCACGGTTATGTAGTTGCAACTGTTGTTGTAACTTATGTTATTTATGTTGTTTTTGTTGTTGTTGTCATAGCTTAGCAGAGATTAGGCAAAAGGCGGCGTAGATTTTCAGCTGAGTAATGACCTTCTTCATGGAATGGTGGAAACCATTCTTCAATTGAATCTTCTTAGTCGGATATGCGTAGCATATATCATGCTGTGATGACGAATATTTGGCCAGGATATTTTTGGCTGTTAAAAATATCAAATATTTTGTTTACGATAAAGGTTTTGTTTGTTGTTGGTAGTAGTAGTAGTAATAATAGTAGTATTAGTAGTAGTATTAGTAGTAGTAGTAGTAGTAGTAGTAGTAGTAGTAGTAGTAGTAGTAGTAGTAGTAGTAGTAGTAGTAGTAGTAGTGGTAGTAGTGGTAGTAGTAGTAGTAAGAGTCGTAGTAGTAGTAGTAGCAGTAGTTGTTGATGTTGTTGTCACATGTTTTGTTTCATGAATTTTCATGTTAAATTCTTTATTTTGTAATAAATAATTTATTGAAATTTTTGTAAAAAGAAATAAATGAATGCATCAAGAAAGAGACTTTAGAATGATGATTGCTTCCCTGCCTACTGACCTGAGGAAGATTTTATGAATGTGGGCGGCTCATACGCGGATCAAGCTGAGTTATAATAAGGACCATGTATTGCTATGCTGCTAAGTTTGTTGCTGTTTTTCTGTTGCATTGTTGGTTTGTTGTTATTTGTTGCTATTTTTTGTTGCATTGTTGTTGTCGTTGTTTTGTTATTGTTGTTGTTATTATGGACTGTTGCAAATCTTTGTGAATATCTATGTCAGTAATTTCAGATTCGGTTTCAATTTTTTGCTGTTTATTATAAAATCATTAAATTTTTGGGTGACTAAGTTGTTAAGATGATTGTTGACTTTGGTCAAATTGTTTTGTAGCATGTTGTTCGTTTGTTTGATTTAGGAGGAGTTAGTTTCATGATGGCATTGTTGATCATGTAGATAATATTGATCGATTGAGTTTATTTTGTGATGAGGGTTATTACCATTATGATGGCCAAAACGATGAAGATAATAATGATGGTAGATATAACGACAATGATGATGAAGATGATGACATTGTTAAAGAAGATAAGGATGTCATCTATGATGACCGTGAGGTTGAAGATGATGATGGAAAAGATGAAGACAGTGTGGCAAAAATAATAGTAATATCCATTAACATGACCAGAGCCAAAATTTTGTTTGATTTTATTCATGTTCAATTGGTTGATACTTAGGATACACATACATTAGTTAAGAGCTACACTCAATTTCTCGTGTTTCTCATGTAGATTTGTAAAGACATTGAAAGACAACGTTGTAACTTTGCAATTTTTACATATTTCCGTTTTAAAATTACTAAATTTAATAAAAAAATGTGGAATAACTCCAAAAATCAGCCAAATTATTATTTTAAAATAATTTTTAAATACTGCTAAAAATCTATATAAAGATGATAGAATGTCTCTATTAAATAAATTGGAGGTTTTTATACATCTTTACTTTCCAGGGCCTCCAACACACCGACAAACTCGGCCCTGATCTTTGACGGCAATGATGATATTTTATTACTGATACACTATTATCATAGATACACTATCATCACCGATACACTACCATCACAGATACACTACCATCCCAGATACACTATCATCATCGATACACTACCATCACTGATACAGTATCAAAGATAACGATATGATAAATTAAAAAACAAAATCTAAGTGGAAGTTATAAAATTGAATATTTATATTTTGATGATGGCAGAAGCGATGAAGTTGATTGCATTTTAGATTTTGATAGCGATAAATTGATGTTGTTACAGACGCGTCGTCATGTGTTATTGTTTATATAATAAAGCTATGTCAGGCTGTTCTCTAGAGTTTTCAATGTTTATTGTTTGTGAGAATTAATTACTTTTATTATTGTTGATATATTGTTTTAATAATTTATCGTTAATATTTTTTTTAATTTTACCTTAATTATTTTATTTCTTTGTTTATTGAATGTTTAATTATATGTTGGATATTAAACGTAGTTGTTATCTAGTTGTTAATGTTTGTGTTGTTATAAGGTGTATGTCGAAGTGTGAGTCGTTGGGTTGAGTTGTCTTTTTATGCTTGTATTGTTTGTATTGTTGTGTAGGATGGGTTTTATTTCGTTTTAGTCCGGGCTGTGGTATTTGTGTTATCTTCTTTTTATTAACATTTATGTACTGTTTGGTTTTGTGTGACTTGTTGTCATATTGTTAGTATTTATGTACTGTATTGTCGTTGTGTGTCTTGGAGGTTTGTATTGTGTGTGTTTGTGTGTGTGTTTGTGTGTGTGTGTGTGTTTGTGTGTGTGTTGTGCACTACGCTGTTGTGTGTGTTGCGCTTATAATGTTTGTTTTGTGGTGTTGATGAAAGCCCATTTCAATTGGAATAATGGAGATGGTTTATGTGCAATGAAGAACACGCTCGCATATGCTGCTTTTCCTCCTCCTCACCATCGAAGCCAACGTACCACACAATTCTAATTGAATCAAAAATTCGGTGTAATGTATGTATATTGTTGTATGTTGTAAATCAATATCTATGGTGCAATGAGTCATACGTTTAATTATTTTCAAATTTTATGATGCTTTCTGTATGTATGCGTGAATATAAATTGGATCATCATTGTTTTATATATAGCACTAACCTATGTTTCAAAATTCAATATTGAAAATAGCTGAGTTAGTTATATAATATTTACTGCATATGCATACATGCACAGGCACGCATGGAAAAAAAACAATGGAACCATGCAATCGCGTTGCTTTTATTTTCAACGCTGTTGGATCAATACTGAATTATGGATTTCCCAATCAATATGATGTCGTATGTAGATAGATGGATATGTGTGCGTGTGTGTATTATGCACATGTGTGTGTGTGTGTGTGTGTGTGTGTGTGTGTGTGTGTGTGTGTGTGTGTGTGTGGGTGAGTTGTGTGCGTGAGAGAACGGAAAATTTACGTGAATGTTTATTTACACTTTGGCTGGTTGGTCGATAGCTGAATGGATGCCTGCAATCTGAAATTGGGTTAGTAGGTCCAACTACATCATCTGATATTCCCAGTTAGTAGAAAAATAGATAGCTTTTTTCCTTAACGTAATGATGTTATAAACAATACTATTTATTAAATTTTGTCTACTAACATTTTGAATAGTGTTAGTTTAAATTTTTATTTTCAATGAAAGAAATTGAAAAATTAACTTTTTTTGAAAATAAGCTGCGTTGTTACTAAAAAAAATGGAGTAGAGTTGGAAATCTTCGAATAAGGCAAGTGACAACAGTGACAACAGGATATCTTACCCTGGCGAGAAGCATGTGCGCATTATGCTTCAATGTTGGCCTTCCATCTGAAACTGTCAGAAGGAACAATGTGAGCCATCAATCCTCACCCAACGTTCGATACAATACTCCATTCAGAGGAAAGTCCCTTGTTATAGTTGTACTATTTGGAAAGTACCTACAACAGTAGCTACTGATAGGTGCAGGTGCACTCACTGACAAGTACATTTGCACTCGTAATTGCATTTGTGCACTTTCGTGCATTAAAAATTGAAAAATTACAAAAAAATTTCAATTTCGATTTTTTTTTATTATCTTCCATTTAATTTTTTCCGTATAATTTCTGGGAGCAATTTCACGTCAAACATCGCCAGTTTATTTCCTTTTCCAAATTTCTTTTACTGCGCGATACCTACTATAATTATCCTCATCTTCTTCTTCATCTTCATCGCCATATTCTTCATCACCATTATCTCCTTCATCATATTTATCTATAGATAGATGTAAAGTTGAATTGATAAAGAAATAGATGAATAGATGGATGGATTAAAAAAAACATGTGAATATATAACTAACTAGCTGGGTAGGTAAAAAATAGCTGCATATATGAATAAAAAGATAGATTGATGAATATATGGATGGCCAAACCGGTAAAACCACCCATTTATCGTTACATCGCGCAATTTTATCTCGAATTTAAACTTCGAATCCAGATCAGATGAATAATTAATCACATCTAGACGGCATTTATTAGTTTCCATGTATCTAATTTCAGATAAATGAAACATTTTTTTAAAATTAAATTCTCTCAATTTTATAAACAAATAGATTAATTTCATCTTTTAGTAATTTTTAAATGGTTTTTTCCTACAGTTTAGCGTTGAAGCTCCAATTGTGTTTATAAAATTACACTGTATAGTTTGAAGATGCATTAACTTAAATTAAAGAAATAACTTTTCTTTTGAAAAATTTTTTAATTTAAAAAAATAATTGTTCCATATTTATTCCGTCTCATTTGTTTTCGTAATTGTCCGCATTAATTATTTTATTTTTTGAAAATTTTCAACAGTGACTAATAGCATGGAATAACTTTTTTTTTAAGTATACAAATGAAATATATTTTTAAAGGTATATTCAATTTATATATCTTAATGTAATTTATTTAATTTATATTTCTAAAATAAATTTTCAATTTGAAAATTCGTCAATTTGATGTACTTGTGAAATTGTTTTTCACGGGGAGCTAATACGCAATGCGTTCATATTTATTACCACTGTCGTAAATGTCAGGCATTTATCCATTTTTCAAAATGATAATGAATATTTAATGTGATTAAAAACAATTTTTCAACAAATGACTGAATTATGTATAACGAAAATGACGAGAATATTATTATTAATGATGATTAAAATCAAAATGCAGTGAATTATTGTATAGATTAAGACAGGAGAATAACAATTTACATCGAGATAAAAGAAATTGGTATAAATTAAATTTTACGTTTGTGAGAAAACCATTCTTGAAACTGAAATGTGTTTCAAAATGATCAAATACATACTTAATTCTTTAAAAATGGGAAAATAAATTGAAAACTTTTAGATCTAGAAAAACTACATTCATAGTTCTCTTCATTAAAAACGATTCTACGTTAAATAAATTTTTAAAATTTAACATAAATAAACAATTATTGAATTAAATAATTCTTTTTTACTTAACACAGTATTGAGACGGCCAAAGAGTTGTACCAGGAGTTATTGAACGAATACAAAGTTGGACTCGATCAATTATTCGAAATTATCGGCTTCTTATGCGCCAGTGTGTTTGCCAAGGTAAGCTCGTTATTACTTCTTCATTTCCTACTCAGCCAGGCAGCAACCTAATGCCTTGTAATTGCATTTGTATGTATGATGAATGTTTGTCTTAGTGTGGCTGGATTCTATGCTACTGCGAGTTACTTATTCATTTCTGTGTTTATGAGTGGTGCGTTCGTTCACTGTGCCTATGCGTGGTTGTGTGTGTGCGTGTATGTGTGTGCATTTGTGCGTGCGTGTGCGTGCGTCTATGTGTGGTGCTACTTATTGTCTTTGTTTGTTTTTTCTGTTTTTCTGGGCTTGGTGGTTTTTTTGATGTATTTAAAAATTTATTTGTTGACGTAGTTTTACAAGTGCCTTTTGATGTGTCAATTAATTTTATTTCGTTTCTCTTCATGCAGGCGAATGCGAGAAGAGGATTAGGAGTGTGTGAGTGAATGAGAGAGGCTGAATGAAAAAGTGAATGAGTGAATGAGTGAGGGAATGAGTGAGTGACTGAGTGAATGAGTGAGCAGGCGAGCGGGTGGTGAGACGCGTTGCATTCACTTAATTGCATTTGATCATCCCTCTTGTTGAATTAAAATTTATTTTCTCATGTTTTTTGCGCTCATTCGTAGCGAAGATTTTATTTTATTTCGAAATGGGTTTGAATTTTTTTAAGTAAAAATTTTTCTTTCATCATTCTTTATTTTTAAAAGCTTTGTAAATTTTTTTAAAATAACGTAACATTTGATATGAAAAACGAAATGATGAAACTTAGTGTACGCGGCTTTTAGCACGCTGAAAAAATATGCCCAACGATGGTATCCTAATGTTTATAGATTGGACAGAATGATTTCAAAATGTTGTATACTCTAATGGAAAAAAATGGAACTAAATGTGGGCATTATGCGAAGTTGTTAGCAGAACAAAGCTGGAAAACTGTGCAAAAACTGTTTTTCATTTAAAAAAATATTTTTTAGCTCATTATTTTGTTTAGTAATGTTTTTATGTAAATATTTTATTAAATTATTAGCCCTGAGAAACATGTTTTCCATTTTAAAGGTCAAAAAATGTTTGTGTGGATGAAGAAGTCAAAAAAAAATCTCTTCGAAAAAATGACTTGTTTTAGATTAAACGTCAGTTAAGATGTTGACGTGGAATATAGTTACACGCTAAAAAACTGTCAATCAAGTGATGTTGGTTAGGCACGTCACTGAATGTTTATTCTTAAATTTCTATGCCTGTTTGTTCGTGGTTCCACTTTACATTTACCGGCCATTAAATGTGATTCAATGTTTGGGAAGGTCTGTCGAAGGCAGATGTTCGGAGGTTACATTTACGATCGTTTTATTGTGCGTCTGTATCCGTTATTTCGAATGATTAAGGTTGTGCTCGGATGTCTGAAATCGCCTGTAACTGTTTACATGGTAGTAAATTTGCACTGCAACTTTACTTCATTCAACCATCTGTTGTTAATTTCTGCCGGTGCGAAATTAGTTTTAAAGTTGTTCGTCTCGTGCGGTTTAGTCAACATTCCGGTCTGATTGCCAATCAAATTTTTCTAACAAAATACTGGAAAATTTAAATTTAATAAAAAGTTACAAAAAACATTTCGTCAATGTCAATTAGTATTTTAGAGATTTAAGACATTCTAGATATATCAGGATTTTTGAATATATTTTAAAAGTTGAAATCACCATTAGTTAACTTTTCCTGGGTTGCGTATGATCTTTCTACATAGGCCGGCTAATGAGTCTAAACGCATGTCAATCTAACTAAAAGGCTCTGTAAAAATAATTTATAGGTATGCTTGTTGCGATCCCACATGTTTGCATTTTCATGTTTATGGTTGTATGTTTGCCATTTGTATGTTTATGGTTGTATGTTTACATTTGCATGTTTATAGTTGTATGTTTGCATTTGTATGTTTGTAGTTGTATGTTTGCATTTGTATGTTTATGGTTGTATGTTTATATTTGTATGTTTATGGTTGTATGTTTACATTTGTATGTTTAAAGTTGTATGTATACATATGAAGGTTTATAGTTGTATGTTTGCATTTCCATGTTTATGGTTTTATGTTTACAGTTGTATGTTTATGGCGGTGGTGCCTGCTAGGCATTGTAATCATTAACATCAAAAGTACCCTTTCATCATCGTTATCACCATTTGCTTTATCAGCATCGCCGTCGTCCCATCAACATTATTAATATTGTGACAAATATCATCGCATAGTCATCATCATTATCATCATCATCATCACAATCATCATCATCATCACGATCATTATCATCATCATCATCACGATCATCATCATCATCATCATCACGATCATCATCATCATCATCATCACGATCATCATCATCATCATCATCACGATCATCATCATCATCATCATCACGATCATCATCATCATCACGATCATCATCATCACCATCACCATCACGATCATCATCATCATCATCACGATCATCATCGTCATCATCATCATCATCATTACCACCAACACACATCACCATAAGTAACATCACCAGCTTTGCTGGCAGCTACGCACACTGCATCCACGTCGTCGCAACTGCAAAGACATATTCATCATTCATTCATTTCATTTCATCATTCATTCCATCATTTACTCTATCCTTTATTCTTTTTTTCATTTTTCTGTGGAAAAAAACACAACACCATTCTGTATGAATAATATTTATATAAATTATCATCCCCACCATCATCATCATCATATTTCATCATCATCGTCACCATCATCAACATCGTCATCGTCGTCGTTGTCATTGTAATTGTCGTATTCATTGATATCAGCGTTATCATCATCATCTTTGTTGTGGTTTGATAAAATTTACAAAACCGTCATCATCATCATCATCATCATCATCATCATCATCATCATCATCATCATCATCATCATCATTGGTTTTCTTATTAACATTTTTCTCTTTTGTTGCAGATATATAATGTTATCAACGACATCAACATTAGTCATTACCATTATCATTTTAGGCCTTATTATCATTCACTCAAAAAAGATCCTTTAGCAGTCGAACCAGGTTACTGCAACTCAAGAACACACGCTCTAGTCACCACGCATTCCATCTTCATTACTTTCTATCAGAAACATAATTAGCGTGTCATTTTCCCTAAGAGCAACGAGACTCCAGCTGAAAAGAACCTTAAGATTCTTGAAAAAAACTGAAAGTGGAAAGTTTAAAAAAATTAAGTGCAGGATTATCTAAAAAAATATTGAAATAATTCGCCCATCTCTCTGACGTAATGGAAGCCATTTTTTTTGCATATTACATCTGTAGTTGCCTTTTTTAGTTTTTGCTGTATATTATCGTGTATGTAAAAGTGTATTTCTTTATTTGTGTATATGACTGTCTGTTAGAACACGCGAATTGTGTTTTTAAACGTCTGTGTTGTCGTAATGTAAGTTAGTGTGGTAAGATGTGTGTGTGTGTGTGTGTGTGTGTGCATGTTTGTAAGATAAATAGTAAAAAAAAACCAAAGTTTATTCAAGGTAATTGTTTTTATTTCAAAAATAAAATAAAATTCCAAGGGAGAGAAAAACTATTTTAAGAAGTGGAATCAGCACGAAAGCCTTGCTAAAAGGGCGCCAATAAAGCATGCTGGCCGTCTCAAATGACCACCACATCCTTCGGGACTTAAAATATCATTAATTCCATGCCGGGCTATATTCATCGCATATGCCAGTAGTCGCCGGGATGTAGCACTAACTAAAAATAAAACCCTGGAAAATATGGAATACATGGAAAATATGGAAACTATGGAAAATAACCATAGCATAATGATATCGACAATAATAATAGAAACAGTAGTTGTTGTAGCATGTTAGTAGTATTACTACTACTTGTAGTAGTAGCAGCGGCAGTAGTAGCAGCAGCAGCAGTAGCAGTATTAGTAGTAGTAGTCTAATATTATTATTAGTATTAGAAGTCGAAGAAGTGGCACTTGTATTAGTATTATTATTGGTAGTAGTAGTATTATTATTAGTAGTAGTATTAGTAGTACTAGTATTAGTATTAGTAGTAGTAGTATTAGTAATAGTAGTAGTAGTAGTTGTTGTTGTAGTATTAGTACTAGTAGTAGTAGTAGTAGTAGTAGTAGTAGTAGTAGTAGTAGTATTAGTAGTAGTAGTAGTAGCAGCAGTAGCAGTAATATTATATTACCTTGCCAATGTTTTATTAATAACGATTTTAACATCCCAATTAGTTTTATTACTTTGGGACGTTTTGTTATCATTGGTAGAGTATAATTGTTACTTTTGTTATAGTCGTTAATATTTTTCCGCTATGAATTATTTTTGGCTATTAAAATTTTTTATTCATGATCTTTTGTCATCACCTTCATCATCACCTTCATCATCACCTTCATCATCACCTTCATCATCACCTTCATCATCACCTTCATCATCACCTTCATCATCACCTTCATCATCACCTTCATCATCACCTTCATCATCACCTTCATATCTTTAATTACCATCGTCAATGAATCAATAAAATCATCATCATCAACATATTCCAATATAGCATTTATTATCGTTATGAAGTTTTATCATCAGTAAGTTCGTCATCGTCATACTTTTATTCTCACTGTAGTCATCATCTGTTCTTCACCACCATTTTTATCACCATCTTCATCATCGTGCGTCATCATCTTCACCATTACCATCATCATCTTCACTATCAACATCATCATCATCTTCATCATCATCTTCATCATCATCTTCACCATCAACATCACCATCTACATCATCATCTTCACCATCATCTTTATCACCATTTCCATCGTCATCTTTACCATCTTCATCATCGTCTTCACCATCATCTTCAACATCATCATCACCGTGTTCACTCACACACAAGTGCTTGAAGTAATTGAAAACCAACACAACGTTCGTGATACCGATACAGATGTTTCGACACGCACTGCAGTGCAAGGATAAAACAAAAAAAAGATACAAAAAGTTCAGAGGTCAAACATTGAATACATGAAAATTGTTCTTTCAAACATAGTAGGCGCATACAAAAAAGCTATGTGACTATGCAATACAACGTAAATTATAAACTTATTCACATGACCGATAACAATCGCCTAGCTTCTGGGATAAAAAAATCAAAACATTTTCTTAATTACTTTTGTCATCAGTTATCGGCATCAGTCTTGTGAGTGAGTAGCATCATATTATCATCAAGGGCGTTCTGATTATCACCATGTAATCATCACAAGTGGCGTTACAAGTGTCATAAACATCATCTTCATCAATATTTTAACGTAATTAGAATTTCATCCGGTAATGTCTTTGCATTTTTAGACAAGCAATTTTAATCAACGTTATCATTCGCATCATCAAATCCACCATCATCGTCAGAGAAAGTCTCAAAGTGAGTACTTATAGAAACATCTTTTGGCGTTTGCTAGGAAATGTTACTTATTTTTAGACTATCCGTTTAGTAGTTCAAGTATTTTTTGTTTTTTTTAATGGTGGCAAGCCCTTTTAGCCATGTTTGTGAAAATTAACAACTTCATCACCTCCTAAAGCAATAATGCTCATGAAGTGGTATAAAATAATTAAAGCCAATTGAAAATCTATACGTTCAATTGTGGTACCAAGGAATAGATCATACGTCTGGCCAAGCTCAACTTCAATAAAATAACGTATAAAATACATAAAAAATTATACAAACAGCAACAAACCTGAATTTAAAGGCACACACAGCTTCGCAAACTAGCATACAAACATGCATCATGTGCGTGCACGAGCCAGCGCAAGCACATTTCTAATTCATATGATTGATCTGTGGTTCATTAAGAATGCACTGATATAAAGCGCAACTGAGAAATAATTATTCTCCGATGCATTTCTTGTATTTTTGTATCTTTGTTTTCACTTTATTTTTTCTGATTTTGCTGTTTTGAAATAAAAACCATCTACATTTACTTCCTATTTGATAGTTTTACTTTAAGCTCAATTTTATTTCATCTTCTTATCGCAAAAACAATTTTTTGGTAGTAATGACATTTATTTTATATTAAAATCTCTCTATTGAAGGAAATTTGTCGCAGTCTACTTGTAAAAAATTTAAATATACACCGATGGCGATGGTGGTTATATATTTATATATTAATCACGTAGGTACTGCCCTTTCGTCTGCGATGGCTGGATCAGTTCGCCAAGAATGTCAGATATGTCAGTCAATCACTAAAGCTCTCACGTTGGCCAATTTAATGGTGTTTAAGTGTATTGTGTTGGTTGCTATGTGGAAGAAAATATCGTTTCCTACAGAAATTTCATCAATGGCATTGTTTTTTTTTGTAGAAAATAAAATGAAAGATAAAAATTGAAGTCATTAATTGATTGATTTGATTGGCAGGCACGTATAAGTACAAAACATGAAATTTTTTATTTAGCGAACGTTCGGTTTAATGATTTTATCTCATTTTACATTTTTATTACAGAGTAATCATAATTAACCGAAATTATTTTGAAGTAAATTCTCTTTCCCTATGCACCGTTGGTTGATTGGCTGAATTATTTATCACGTGTTTGGAGAAGTAGTTATTTTTGTGTTGGAATTAAGTTGTCGGAATGGTGATGCACAATGAAATCGAGATGATCTGACGACGACGACGACGATGGTGAAACAGTTCTTTCTATATAAAAAATATTATAAGTCTTTCAGAAAAGCTAAACTAGAAAAGTGTTGCATTCTCCTGAACAATTTAAACCACGCAAAATCAACGTTGTAGAAAATTAAAATTACAAAACTCCCAAAATGAATTAGAGCTGAAAAGGAAAAAATTAGCTTCAACAACTTTCCTACATATTAAAAAGTTTGACGACGACGATGACAACAATAAGGACGATGCTACTGTTAATAATAACATTAATAATAATAATAATAATAATAACTGCATTAATAATAATAAATTACCATCAAAATAATTTTGTGACAAACATCAAACAAGCGTAGAGTGTCTCTTGAGTGAAAAATGCATTAATCAAAAAAAGCATACCGGAAAATAACAAGTGGATAAAAAAATTATTTTTTAATTTTTTTTCTCAATATTTTGACGCGAAATATTTCCCCGCTTTGGGGATAGCGGGCATTTGCCTCCAATGTGTTCATACACTGTGTGCGTGCGTGGGAGATGGACGTGTAATTATACGTCAGCCAGTGATTCCTAGTGCAATCAAGATTGTATGTGTGTGTGTGTTTGTGTGTGTTTTGTACTGTACTGCTGTTATAGTTACGTTTCAATGTTTGAGTGCATTAGTATTATGCGTATTGTATGTTATAAGAACAAATTTAAAATTACTTGTAAAGTTCACTTATTTAATTATACATTATCTTGCTCAACCACACAATTAAAAACATCCAAATGCGCAAATTTTTTGAGTTTTGAGAAGGCAGGCATTGTCATCTTGTGCTTCCGAAATAACAGCCTGAAACATTACTTTTCTGTTGCTGAAAAATCACACATTATTATCAACATCATCAAACCACGTACAATACTACAATACACCGCATTGTATTATGTAACCACAAATACACACACAAACACACATATAAACAATAAACAAACATTCACACGCGTACACACACACACACACACACACACTGGCCACAGACACAAAAAAATGCAAATATCGTAAAGAGTAATGTTTCATGAAGCATGTTTTAACATGTTAGACGCTAGAGAACTTCAGTTTCTATTCATATTTGTGGCATTTTGTTGGTGTTATTGGGCTCGTTTTTTGTGGTTTCTGTTGTTGTTGATGTTTGTTATTATTTTGTTGTGGTGTTGTTGTTGTTGTGGTTGTTGTTGTACTTTCAGCTGTGTTCATCTTTGTATCATTTGTCTGAGGTTGTTAATGTGTAGTTGTAGTTCTGCTATGGTTGTTGTTCAATTTGTTTTTTATTGTTGTTGTGTTGTTGTTGTTGCTGCTGTTGATGTTGTTGTCCTTTTTGTTGTTAAGATATTTAAAGCAATGCTGGATATCGACTTGTGGCAGACAAGCTGTCCATCGATTTTTCTTCCAGTTGCGCGTTTAAATTTTTCGTAAATATAAAATTGAATAATAAAATAAGTTAAAAAAAATTTTCAAATAAAATAAAATTATTTAAAAACATTATCATATAACAAAATAAAACGTGTTGCAATCGTTGTGTAACATAAACATGGAGGTAGAAAATTAAAAGCCATGGAAAACTCCGCTCCTAAAAATGTGTACTTCTAAAAACTTTTCCAGATAAAACGTTCTGCTGTAGATGCGAGAAGACATTTTTGTTTTGTTTTTATTTGTTTAATATATACACTTTTTTATTTTGCAGTTTTCATGGAAAAATATGTACAAAAATGTCAGAGTAACTTAACTAGGGTTCCAAACATTAAATCCCAGATGAACGGTTAATTTGAACGGAGCTAATGATGAAGACAAAGTAAAAACAAAAATTAGAATATCTTCTAAAGTAATAAATAGATGGTATTACAAAATTAATTGTTAAATTTAAAAAAATTGAATTTAATTTAGAAAATTTAGAAAAAGATTTAAAAAATCGACAAGAATAAGGTGAACGGCCTAAACAGTCGTTTGGAGGATTTGAGATCACTGTTTGAAAGGTTGACTGGTTGGAGTTTAGAGTTATGTCAAATGAACAATTCAACGGAAAAAAAAAATTTTTGATTTTTTTTTTGTTTAAGAAAGAACAACACTTTCCGACGCACCAACATCTTTGAAAGCATGATTGTTGGCGCAAAATCAATTCACATTCACTGCTGTCCCTGCTGTTGTTTAACCGGTGTGATAACTTCTACTCTACTGGTGAATACGCTCAATGCTTTTTTATTTAATCTCTAACTATTTAATTGAAGAAAAAAACAACATGACTGACAATTAAAAATTTAATTATAAACTGGTAATTAAATTGTCGATTTTTGTATCAAGTAGATTAAGATTTATGTGGGTTGTGTTGCGTTACCAGATGAAATTGTATTGGTGAAACTTCACGATAACATTATTTATACTGTTACATGTTCGTCTACTTTTGCATACAAAGAAAATTGAACTCACCATAAAAATTTTATATTATGGTGTACGTTCTTACCCATTTTGTTCATCCTTTTAAATACAATAACAGCATTGCATGCACTTTTAATAAATTTAAAGTTTGTCACTCCTGTTTCTTTCAGTTTTAGTTTAAATTCTAAATTGGATAAACAAAACAAATTGCATTAAGTTAAAAAAAATGGAAAAAATTCAAAACTGACAACATAAAAACATTTTCCAAACTTGTTTCGAATTGTGATAGAAATGTTGGTATTATCGAGTGCAGTGCAAATACATAAAAGCAAAATAAGAGCAAAATATTGTATTTATATCCATGATATCATTTGCATTCAATAAAGAGACAGCCAATTGAACACCTCTAAATAATGAAGCGCCTCATCTAACGAATGTTTGCATCCCTACCTCCATAACAAGCACGTGGGCAAAAAAGTTCTATAAACCATCATGTTGCTAGCAGGAAGATAAAAAATAGCACTTACGTCGTAATATCTTTGGCTCGCATTTTCATTGGGTAATAACAATAGGAACAGACAGTGCATCTACATCCGGGTGGCTGGAGATTGGTTTTTAGTATGTATTTATTTGAAATTTTAATTTAAATATCAAACTTGAATTGATAAGTCAGTTGGTCTGTTGGTTATGCCAACCAGCCAGCCAAGCAGTTAATAAAGATAGCAAGCTCTGTTGACTGGTGCAATAGTAGTAGTGTTGGTAATAAAGCCATGAACCAACAGCACGTGAAAGATGTTTTTGCTGCTTTACAATTCGCGATAAAAAAATCAGGAATGGGTTGGAAATTAATTAAAGAAGGGGGGTTGCTATGTTTTTCATGGTTATTTTATCGTTGTTTATTGAGAGTTTTGCGTTCTTGGCTGTTTGTTAAACCGTTCGTTCAATTATGCCAAACTTTTTCTGTTTTTATCTGTTTTTTTTTTTTTTTTTTTTTTTTTTTGTAACGAGTTTGCAATCTTTTTTAGGTTTGGTAATTGAATGTAATGTTTTTTGTTGGTTTTATTGGTTGATTGATTAGTTTTTTTATTTGGTTGGCTGGTTGTTCGTTTGTTTATTCGTTTTTGTATAAGTTGTTGGTTAGCTGAATGATAATTGATGGTGTTGTTCTGGTCTGAAATTGTTGTTGACGATGGCTGTTGTTGTCGTGGATCATGATAATTGTGCAGCTGCAGACGTTGCTGTATTTTGTTGTTAGGTGATGTTTATTGGGTTACTGATTGCTGTTTTTGTGTTTTGTTGCGTCCATGTTTTCAATGTTCAAGACGTTTTATGTTTGTTGTTCTGGAATCAAGTTCGTAAGTGAATGAAATTAGAAAATTTAGAGATTAGCTCTTAACTAAAGTTCAACTTTGCGTCACATGGCTGATATTTTGATTGGAAGCCAAAAAATTAAATTGAATTGTTAAAAAATAAATTAAAAACAAATAAATAAATGTAAACGAAAATAGATGTTGTACGAATTTTTCAAAAATTTCAAGAATAAAATATTATTATCAAACGTCTTTTATCACCATTATTAAAATATTTAATTAACGAACAATTTAAACAAAAACAAAACAATTGATGCAAAGTGCCTAAATGTAATTTGCTTCTATTGCTGTTTAACTTTCTCATTGTCGCTTTTTTTATTTATTCTATGTAATTCGTCTCAATGAAACTTTATATATGCAAACAAAAAAGTACTAAAAAGGAAGAAAACGAAACAGAAACAAAAGTTGTTTGGTCAGGGAAACCAGAAAAATTACATGAACTTATATGGTCTCGCTTGTTTACATATAAAAAATATACGTCCCAAGACATGCTAACTTTAGCCTTAGTGTGTGAACGGTGTCAGATTTTTTGCCGAAAACGTCCAAACGTTCCAATGTTTGCAAAGACGATCAAATTTCTCGTTTGTACGTTCACTTTGTTAATTCTTTTCTTCTTAAAAGTTTCAATTGCATTTGAAATGACGTCATCTTGAAATGATGTCATCTTATGGGAATCATCGTTTTTAGCATATTCGGTTGAATGTTTTCCACTTCAATTTAATAATTCGTCTCCTTGTTCTCTTTTTCTCTCTCTCTTACCTTCTCTTTCTTTCTCTCTTTCTCTCTCTATTTCTCTTTCTCTCTCTCTTTCTCTCGTCGCGTGCTCTAACTACTTCCCAAAAAGTAAAATTTTGTTTAAATAATAAAAGTCAGTGTTTTTAGATTTTGTCATAATGTCTGATAGCGTTGTTTTTACATTTGGTGTTTGTATAGTGCTTGTTTAGCTTGAGTAGTAAAGATTTTGTTTCTGTATAGTTTTCATTTTTATGTTGCCGTATTTATAACTTGCTATTTTATGTTATTGGGCTCTTTGTTATTTAATGTAGTTTGAGTTTGCTACTCGATAAATTGGTAGCAAAATACACTTTTTCTATTCAAGTTACTTAAAAACCCAAAACTCTATCATGTGTTGTTTATTTTTTTGAAGATACAAAATATGTTTCTTATATTTTTTTGAGTTTGTTAAAGTTTCTTAGTAAAAAATGCTTTAAATAATTTTAACGTAAGAAAATAGCCGTCGAATTTAATGACACCAAGTTCAAATCCACTTCTGTTTATTTCCGGTTGTTGTTATCTAGATTTCAACGAACCTGCTTCTTCGTTCGTAAGTTGTTTGTATATTTGTAAGGGCAAGACGATCTATTGAGAGAATTATTGACACTTATCTTACTTTGAAGTGGCTCTTGTTGATGCTGGTTTTTCTATGATTTTGTCTGCGTCATTGATGTTTTTATTGCGATCATCATTTTTCTGTTTTTGTTGTTTTTGTTTCTGTAATTAGAATTAAATTATGATGAGCTAATTGTTATAATTATTGTTCTTTAGAGTTATGTTCGAACTTTTATGGCACGATTATTAATATTCTTTTCATCTTGAATGCCATTTATACTTGCAACAACTTTGCCGTTGCATTTTCTTGCCCATCTGTTCATTCTCCTTTTTATTACTCTTATAAACATGACGTAACGGTGAAAGAGGAAGAAGAAATATAATTATATTCAGCTGCTTGTTTTCCACGCGGAGGCAATTCTCTTTGACGGTTGATGTCTTGTGGAAACGTTACCACACCAACCAAGATATGTGTGTATATGTGCTTTTGTTTGTCTACAGCCGTTCAAGTGTGTGTGTGTTTGTGTGTGTGTGTGTGTCAAATTTGCATGTTCTATATATCCAAACATATGTATATGCATTATATTTTACAATGAAAGTATTTTCTGGCTGTCGATCGGACGTTTTATTTCATTTTTCTGCCCATTCGTTGCGTGCTAACGTGCATTCAAGTGCGTAATAATTGTTGTCTTTTTCAACCGCATTACGTATAGAAATTTTAAAACTATTATTAAAAAAATTATTACTGCGTAAAATTTATTGCGTTAAAAAATTTGGCCTCAGACAGTTGAATAATAAATAAACAATTAGTTAAATAAAAATTAATAATTAAATAAAAGTTGAATCAGCTTAAAGCTGTGCGATTTTCCGTATACAAATCTTTCTTGGAATACAATCAGGCAGTGGGATGGTTGGACTCAAGCAAACACTAGTTGTCATACCTTTAAGTATTAAACACTTGGTTTGAAATTTGTGACGGTTTTAAAGTTTCTTAATAAAAAATGTATTAAATAATTTAACTTGAGAAGATGTATGTTACTTTTTTATGATTCACAATTAAACAAGTAAATAAAAAAAGTTATAATATATACTAAACGCTATGAAAGGCAGCATTTAATGGCTGATATATATTTTTAAAATGGTGAAAAGTTTCCATGAACATTTTATTTAATTATTATAATATAATTGCATTCGTTTTAATAATTCCTGAAATGATGCTTTGAGATGCACTTTAATGTTTTTAGAATGGTCAAAATTGAATTTATTTTTAAACAGAATTTTCATTATATTGTGGTGTATGACACATATGCCAGTATACATTGGCAGTGTGCATAGGCAAGTATTTTTCTCTTTAAGTGGTCTAAAGTGTGTGTGTGTGTGTGTGTATGTGTGTGTGTGTGTGTGTGTGTGTGTGTGTGTGTGGTGTGTGTGGTGTGTGTGTGTGTGTGTGTGATGTGACTGAATGCATGATGAACGTGTTCGTTGGTTCCTCAGTCCTTACACATGATTTAGCTCGGGGAAGATTCCTCTGATTCATCTTCATCTTCGTGATATATAAGTGATGCTCGAGATTAAGAGGATGAAAAAATTATATAATGAAAGAATGAAAGAACTAACTACCTATGTACGTTGACAATTTTTTTGAAAAAAAATGTGCGTGTGTGCGCGTGTGTGTGTGTTTAATTTGTGTGTGTGTGAGTATGTATGTCTCAGTTCTAATTAATTAAATTAATTTCTAAAAAAGATGGTTTTAGAAGGATGGTTTTAAAGTGTAGAAATAAAATAAATTTCAAGGTTGCATTTAAGCTGGTTAAAAATAAATGAACAATTAATTGACTATAGAAGTGAGTGGTGTTAAAGAAACAAACGAATGAATGAATGAATGAACAAACGAACGAACGAACGAATGAATGAATGAAAATGTGTTGTTTTTTATCTCTCAAAAATTTTGTTCATTGTTGATAATAAAAAATGAGATGTGGTTGATTGATGTTGTTTTATAGCGTAGACTTATGTAATACGCAGTTGAATAACGCTGGCAGCTTACTGAATTACGTGTTATGTCGCCTTGTTAATTCATTTCCTCGCTGACGTTCCTCGCGTCAATAATATGTCTTGCCACTGGTACATTAATTTCACAAAATGTTTTGTTTATGTGTTGGTATATTTCTTTCATAGATGAGTTTGTTTACTTATTTTTTGGTTATTGAATTCCTCAGATTACAATTTTTCTGATATAAATTTGAAATTTTTTTCATCATTTATTGGTATTTTTATTGTTTAAAATAATAAAAGTTTAATTTTTTATTTTTATAGAAAAAAAAAATTCAGATCTACAACTATTTGTTGCGTTTATTAAAACTTAGAAATGATGTGACGACGAAGTTTCTGTTCAGCCTTAAAGAACTGCCAATTAAATTTCAATGGTTTTATTGTGCGGACGACAAACATCGCTTAAAGGAAAACTATTGAAAAATAAATATTTTCTTGGAAAAATGCTGTAGTGAAAATTTTAAAATGTTGACCGAGTGAAGTGTCGTCGTCGCCAAAAACATTTCAGGACTACATTGAAATTCTGGAGGCGAACTCCATCCAGTCTATTCGCGGCGGTCATCATTCATCATACGTGGCAGCGTCATGTCAGATGACGTCATCATGTTTTTCCAATGACATCATCGTCTTTTTTTTAATTTATTTTTCTATTTTTTTTTCATTTAGCCATTTTTCGTTGCGGTGTTTGTTATATATTTCATTTTTTCTCTTGACGCTTTTGCCATTAGTTGAAATTATTAAAAAAATCATTTCTTCAAAGAAACTGCACGCGATGGTTAATGTTTTTTTTAATTATTTTATTTCTTTATTCATATGTGCTTAAAATAATTTTAGAATTTTTTTTGCTATTCCGTTGTGATTGAACATTTAAGTTTATGTGATTGATTCTTTACTAATTTTGCTACAATTTCGATCATCATCTTCTTCATCATCATCAACATCAACGTGAAAAATCATCTTCACCTTCATTTTGTGTTGTCACCCTCAATGTCGTACCTTTTTTTGCCATCATCATTCTCTTGGTCGTCATTATTTCATTTCATTCACTTCATTCATTTCATTCAATTTATTCGATTTATTCGTTTCATTCACTTCATTCACTTCATTCACTTCATTCACTTCATTCACTTCATTCACTTCATTCACTTCAATCACTTCATTCACTTCATTCACTTCGCCATTTTTTACATTGTCAGGATCATACAAACACTAAACAAACACCATATTAGCATTACCGACTTTTTTTATATCACCGTAAAAAACAAAAACAGCAGAATGAACATCATCATCAGTGTTATAATCATCATTATCATCAGTGCAATCATAATCATCATCACCATTATCAGTGTTATCATCATTATCATCAGTGCAATCATAATCATCATAACCATTATCAGTGTTATCATCATTATCATCATCGTCCTCATCGTTGTTATCATCCTCCTCATTTTAATTACCAATGCAGTTTTCATCGCCATTTCTACTCTGCCATCACTGACCAGCTGACGTTTATAATGATGAGGCCTGCTTCATCCGACCATAAAGTGAACATAACTAACAGCAAATTAAACGTAATCCAAATAAGAAATGACGTCATGATGTAGACGACGATGATGGTGATGATGATGAGGATGATGAAGATGATGATGGATGAAGATGAGGATAATAATGATGATAGTGATGATGGTGATAATGATGATGATAAGATTTAAAGCTTATACAAATATGATGAGTTTATAATGGCCTATGTGTGGCGGTTTTGCTGATACATCTCATGTATCATAATATGATATATTATATCATGTATCATGATTAATGATGTATAGAAAACTCATTACGATAACATAAAACGTGGTTATGAATACTAAAGTATTGTATATTGGCGATAATGACGATGAGAAATGAATGATGTTTTGCTAGATAAGTTTATAGTCATGTTTATCGCGCCATTGTCACCTCGTTCAATAACAATATTTTCTCCGTCATCATCACTTTCATCATCATCGTCTTTTTCGTTATCGTTTAAATCATTATTATATCATGTTTTTTTCATCATAATTGTCTTTACCATTATATACGAAATTTGGCGGCGCAGTAGTATAATGGTTAAGGTCCTTGGCTCTGATGTTGCAGTGACTGGATTTGATTGCAAAGAGATCTTCTATTACATATGACATGTGCGATACATAGATTCACGTTTAAATATACATGAGTTGTGTGTTTTTTGCTGGTGTTTCTGTGAGATATTGAAAAGAATTGTGAAAGCAAATTCGTTACAACATACCATTGTCACTCACATCGTGTGTGTGTGTGTGTTTGTGTGTGTATAAGTAAAACGGTGGTTATTGTAATATTTCAACAAAGGTGCAGTCCATATATGTTGTGTGTGTGTGTGTGTGTGTGTGTGTAAGATGATGGTTATTGTAATGTTTCCACAAAGGCTTACCCAAAGTCCAGTTTGACGAAAGACAAGGGTTCCATTCTGGTCTGTTGCGGTCCTGGCAGAAATGGAGCTGAAGGACTTGTATGTGCTAGACATCTTAAGTTGTTTGTGAGTTTTTCTTCGTTTAGTTTTTCGTTTGTCTGTTTGTTCATTTTGTCCATTTATTTATCTTTTCATTCATTTGTTCGTTCGTTTGTTCGTTCGTTCATTCATTCATTCATTCATTCATTCATTTACTCATACATTCAATCAGTCTTTTTTAATAGTTCAAAATTCCTAAGTGTGTTTGAAAAATTGATGACATTTCAACAGTTTAGCGTTAAATTGCTAAGATTATCATAACACCGGAAATAAAATTTGTTTTAAATTTGGATGAGTTCACTATATTTAAACATTTTCCAATTATTTCACAAAAAACAAAGTCCACAAAATCATATAAAATCATTTTAACGATTGTCACCCATGTCGCATTGTCCATATAAATAAAAAATGAAGAATAATTTAGAAATTAACAGATGAAGTTGTGTGGTGTTTGTTTACGTGTTTTAGTTTAAAGATGATTGACAAGATGAATCATACAGAACAAGTATGTGTTCTGCTTGCTGCTCTATAGATTGCTATTGTTTCGCGACATCCTCATTCATCTTCAATGCATTCGTCTGGCCGCTGTTTTATTGACATTTTATGATTTGCATATCTTCAATCCACATCATGTGTAGGTGTGTGTGCGTGCGTGTGTGTGTGTAGGTGTGTATGTGTAAAATTTTTAAATTTGGCAACCGCACACAGGGCTACAGACCGACAGTTTTCTACCCGAAACCTGCCTCTGAGGAGATCAACCTCTCCCTGACAGACCAGTGCGAACGTCACGGCATCCCATTCCTCTTCTACCTACCCTCTGAGCCACAGCTCATCGCCGATTCTTACAACGTCATTGTTGATGCCATCTTTGGATTCAACTTTGAAGGTCGTGCTTTTATTCGGTTGTTGTATTATTGTAAAAAATCTATTTTTTACGAGATTAAAATATATATTTAAAGCATTGACAACTGCTCTGCTCAGAGAATAGTTTACAAGCTGTTTCAGAATGATAAATTGATATGATTTCTATATGCTTTGAAATGATGGTTGATATTTAGAAGAAGATCGATGAGAGTATTTATTTAGACATAACTTTTAAAGAATTAGAAAATTTTTCATCAAAATAATTAAGAAACAAAAATTATTTTATTGGAAAAATTGAAGCAAAAAATAATTTAAATCAACGCAGGGCCTCCAAGCTCCGAGTTCAACCACATCATCAAGACTCTCGGCAGGAGCAAACTTCCCATCGTCAGCATCAACTTGCCATCCGGTTAGTATTTGGAGGGCATATTGTTTTCAAAATTTTTAATTTCATTATTTTTATTAATTAAATTTTATAAATTTTTATGTGATTAATTAACACATTATCAAACAATTTTATATTATAGTTAGATAATTTTTTCGATCTTAATTATGCAGCCCTGGCATGTGCAGAACTGGCTAACTCCCGATCTATAAAAATAGTCAAAATTTCGCGCCACAAAAGCTGTACTGCCTACACCACACAACGTACGTGCATGTTCTTCTGCATGATCAGGAAAGCGTCAAATCACACACGCATAGCGTATGATAGTTTTTGAGTTAGGAGCAGACAGTTTTCGAATCAAGTCATCGCGCAATAATCAATAACAACACGGGGCACTTTTACCGACTGAGCTAACTAGGCAACCGTTGTTTCATCATTTATGAAATATTTGTTATACTTGCAGGATGGAATGATGACGACTACCCCTCTTCTTCATCGTCGTCATCGTCGACCACTTTTTGCACGAGCATCAACAACAGCAACAACACTTTGAGCAACAACATGACGTCATCTGACTCGGAACCCAACGAAACGTTCATCAAGCCAGAGACCCTGATCTCAATGTTGGTGCCGCTAGAATGCGCACGTCACTACAACTTCAAGAACCACTTTCTGGTCGGTCATCTCCTCCTTCCTCTGGACCTGGTCTCAAAATATTTCCTCTACCTTCCCTCCTTCAAAGATTCAACTTGGTCCTACTTCGACATGCTCTACCAGGCGTCGATCAGCAGCACCAGTGGTTGCGGCAGCAGCGGCAGTAGCAACAGATCTCATTCGGTCAGTGCGAGCAGTTTTGGTCAGATATCCTCTCTGGTGTCCAACACGAATGCATCCGACCTCGAATGCATCTGACCTCATTTGAAAATTTCATCCTTACAAGAGGCGTGGGAAGCATGATGTTCGATTGAATGAACATCCTATGCTTCACATCGCATGTAAATCAAATTGACGAAACTTAAACTTGAGGCTATCATTTATATTTTCATTCATCTGTTCCTTTCAAACTTTATAAGTAAACATTGACTTAATTTTTTTGCTGTTGTGCGATTTTGTTTTTGAAGATACGATAAATACATTATATATTATATTTTTTGGACCATACGACGTATTACTTACTCCAACGTAAACAATAAATATTTAGCTTGAAAATTACGTTATCAACTGAAAGTCGTTTAATAATAATTTGAAAAGGTTAACTACTTCTCGTTATAACGAAGGTTAACAAATAAATTTGAAATTACTCTACATTGAAATAGAACAAGTCTGCAGTGTTGTTTGCTATAAAAAAAGTTAGACAAAAAATTGATTTGTCAAAAAATAGATTCAAATAGTTAAAATAAAATAAATCTGAAACGACTTAACACGAAACACAACGGCATACAATTAAGCCTGAGCACTAATGATATAAGGCTTACATTTTTTTATGAAGCCATTCGAATCTTTTATTCATGCACGGCACACAAATGCTTTTGTTGAAGCAGGTATCTATGAAACAACTGCTGCCTTACAACAAGTACACCTTATTCCACTGCATCTGCACGCTCCTGCTTTCTTTTAGTAATTGAAATGTCGGGCATTTGAATGCAGTCAATAGAATGCAGTCACCTTATGATTAAGTTGACGTATAAATCACTTATCAGAAATTGAAATCAAACATTCTATCAGATATTAATTATGTGATATTAAGAGAGTAATCGGACATGCGACCTATTCGGTAACAAAAATTAAGCTTAGAGCTTAGAAACAAATAGCATTCTCTTGCATGATTTACACAATTTGATAGCAAAATACACACACAAGTGTGCGGATGAAGTTATTCAATAAAAATATTTCTCCTAAGCTCGTGACTGATTACAGAGTTTGCGTGGAAATATGCCAGCCACACCGCACCAATGTTGTGGTACGTGCATTTTAAATGTTGCCACCTGCTCGCTTAAGTGCATACACATGTTTTCTGGCTCTCATAATTCAATGTCAGCACATATTCCACAATTATGCAGATTTATGGATGTTTTATCTATTTACAAATTTAAACACATAGGACCTCGGGTAAAATTTGTGGGCATTAGTAAGAAATACATCTAACAACACTTCACTCAACTCCTTGAAGATGGCAAAGTTTTGTTATGGCTTCTAGATGTTGAAGCATAACTTTCAACGTAGAACTGTGAAAATTAAGGGATAGGGGTTTATAAGGGGCAATGGCGGATCCAGACGAGCTCGATGGGGGCTAAAATTTTAAATACACCCGACATAAACCCATATAAACGCATTACATACAAACAATTTTTCATTCACATATACATTGCAAACGGTTGCATAATTGTTCAACATGAAATCAATTAAATCAAATCGTTGCTAATCTATGAATCGATGAAATTTACTCATCCTTTTAAATATAACATCCTTTTTTGATGACAGTCTGACACGCCGGAGGTTTCGAAATGTCAGATGACGATGAAGGCAAGAGTCTGGTCGGCGGTGGCGGGTTAATAATTCATATTTTAAACATTTATAAACATGTTAAACACTTTAAACGTTAATCACTTTAAGCGTTAATCACTTTAAACGTAAGGTACATTCTTGTATGTTAAAATTCATTTTTATGGATTTTAAATAATCTCGTCTAATCGTTTTTTTAATTATTTAATTATTCGTGCTTTTGTGTATCAGTTGAAGATTTCATTTTTTTGTACGATTTTAAAAATAAATAATAAAAATGAAAAAAATAGTAAAAAATAATTTCTGATTCACGGAATATATTCAGCGGTGGACTGACCAAGTTTTTGAACGGGGGCATCCAAATTCTTGATAAGCTCCTTCTTATAGGTCGGTCAGCTTTGTAATTGTTGATGTCTGATTAAATCGATGTACATTTGATGATAATTTGCTAAAATTGTATGCAAAATTTTATTTAACTTAATTGTTTAATTTGTTTTTAATAATAAAGGTTAAAGGTTAAAGTTTTCTCTCTCTCTTTTGCGTTTGCTTCAGAGGTTTCAACGACAAACACACATAGCGTACATGAATACGCGTGCAAATCACGCATCATACACATTGCATATGATAGGCGGGGATCTCTTTGTATTCGAACCCAGTCATTGCAATAGCAAGACCAGGCACCTTTAACCATTGAGCCATCACGTCGCCCAATAATAACAACATCAAATTAATAAATTAATGGAAACTTCATTAATAACGTCTGAATGTTTGTTTTAATATTAATTAATGACTAGTTCTAAAGCAAAAATTAAAATATAATGACAAGAAACTAAATCATAATTTTTTAAGTTTTATCCAAATTTAGTTAACTTTTTCCACAAATTAAAAAACCAAATGACAAAAATTGTAAAGGTTTCTGGATGGTGTACGGCTGGTTGATCCAAAAGGAAGAATTGAGACCGGAGAAGCACCGATGGTTTCTCATGGTTTATAATGGGTAAGCGTGCAACGACGTTATGTGGGATGTGTGTGTGTGATGTGTGTCTGTGATGTGTGTGTGTGTGTGTCTGTGATGTGTGTGTGTGTGTCTGTGATGTGTGTGTGTGTGTGTGTGTGTCTGTGTGTGTCTGTGATGTTTGTGTGTCTGTATGTGATTTTGCGCGCATTTTCTGTGCGTCATTAAAAGTTACAATTTTTTTTAAATTTCCTTCTTATTTTTCTTTTTTAAAAATCAGATTTACACAAGTTATGATTCATTTCAATGAACAAACAAGTCAAGATAAAAGCAGTTAACCAACTCCAATTAATTAACTTTTAACGTTATAACTTTGGTATTCTAAATGTACTTAAATAAAAATAAAATGGCTCGATAAATTCTTGATTGACAGGGTTGTGGGCGTAGTTTGGGTCATAATCGAGATTCACAGTCTCGTCAAAATGATGAAACCTGGAAAGTGCGGGTTAAAATGGTTGTCCATAATTTAATATTGTCTGGTTGAATGTTTGAATGGTAGATGACGTGTGTGCATGCGTTTGCGTTTGCGTGTGTGTGTGTCTGTGTGTGTGTGAGTGTGCGTGTATATCTTAGATGTACGCGCGTGTATGCGTCTAAGATGTGTGTGCGTGTGTACGTGTGTTTTTGCGTGCGTGTGGTAATATTAAAATGTCAGTTGTCATTTCAATATATATATATATATATGTATATATATATATATATATATATATATATATATATCCGATTTTTACATATTTAGGAGCATTAAACGTACAGACATTTAAAAACATTTGTAAACATTTATGAACAAGGCACGGTAAATATTAATCATATTGGATAATTATTATTTTGATATACTACGTTCAAATACGCATACATAATTGTCAGTTGCACCCGAAGTAACAAGATATTTAAAATGTCCCACTGATATAATGAATTGCTTCGCGACGATCATTTATCACACGTCTGAGAAATAAGTCCGGGATATAGTATCACGATAAGATAGATACACTACACTAAATACACTAACAAACAGTAAAAACAAGTGTTAAAAGTAGTAAAAATAGTATTAGCAGCAGTATCAGCAATAGTAGCAGTAGTAATAAGTAGCAATAGTAGAAACAACAGTAGTAGTAGTAAAAGAGGCAGCAGCATCAACCACAGCCACAGTAATATAGTAGCAGTAGCAGTAGTAGTAACAGTAATAGTAATAGTAGTAATGGTAGTAGTAGTAATACTACTACTACTACTAGTAATAGTAGTAGTAGTAGTAGTAGTAGTAGTTTTAGTAGCATTAGAAGTAACAGTAATAATAGTAGTAGTAGTGGTAATTAATTAATTTATTTATTTATTAATTTATTAATAATTATAATCATTATATTATTAAATAATTTAATTAATTAATTAAATTAATTAATTTAATTTCTCGTACGTCTGCCAAAATTTTTTTCTCCTCCTACTGCATCATCACTGTTCATTGTATAGACGGATGGCATCCTATACCTTTATACCGAAAACACACTTTACTTCTCATTTTTGTATTTTATTGCAATCAGCAACAACATCAACAGTAACTATAATTAAAAATGATGACATTTGTGATAACGACCCATAATACAACGTAGGGACCAAATGATACAACCCAATACAACCTAATACCACCAAAAACAAGTAGTAGATACAACCTAATACAACCAAATACAACTAAATACAACCCAATTCAACCAAATAAAAATACAATGTAGTTGTTTATCTATTACATACAATCTACAGAAAGTTTGGTCCTTTGAGAGGCATAACAAAGTTCATTACATTTGGGCTGCTGTGCTTCGTAGACTTCTACTGCGATATTCATCATTTTTGGACTGTTGTCCTGGGTTACTAGTCGTATAATTTCATTGCAAATATTGTTGCCGTTGTTGTTGTTGCTATTGTTGTTGTTGTCGTCGTTCGTTGCTGTTGCTATTGTTGTTGTTGTCGTTGTTGTCGTTGTTGTGTTGTTGTCTTCGTCGTCGTTGTTGTTGTTGTTGCCCCACTTCAAACGTCGTTGGAGGAGTGCAGACGGGGCCGGAGCCAGTTGGCCACGGCAGCCGGGTTTTGCCAAGTATCTATTACCGTGAAATGTGTAGGGTTGTCCGGACAGCCAAGCAGATGGGTAACATCACTGCGGCATAACTGACAGTTACTGCTGACCTCACTGTCGATTCTTGCTTTGTAGCTGTTAAGAGAGATGCAGTGACCTGAGCAGAGTTGGGCCAGCGTTCTTCTTATTGCTCTGCTTCATTTATTTTAGGAGTCGGGGGTGGCCATCCGTTGAGCAGCATCTCGGCATGACATGACTCAAAGGCGGAAAGAAGGTGCTGTTCTGACGCTATCCTATGGCATCCAGTGATTACCCACCCGTAAAGCAGTAAGCATTCTGTGTGCGTTGCAGTCTGTAGCTTGTATCAGAAGTTAGTAGAGACCAGCAAGGACTGATCGCCCAATGGCCTTGTATGTCCGCAGCGGGCTTTTTTCCTTGCCAAACGAGGTCCCACTGAGTGATTTTATTACTGAATTACGTTTGGAGCCCTTAGATGCTGTAAGTTTGTACTGCTGTGAAAAGGATAGCATCGTGTCAAAAGTGAGGTCCAATGTTTTCGGGTCGTGTTCAAGTGTGAGAGGCTGTTTATTTGATGATGATGTTGTTGTTGCTGATGTTTTTGTTACATAATTTTGTTGCTGTTGCATTGTTGTTGCTATATTAGTTTGTTATCTGTTATTTTCTGCTATTAAATTTTTAAATTTAAATTACTGAAATTTGATTTGTTGTTAAACATCGTTTGAAATTTTCCAGGCAGCATTTTGGCGGGAGTTGCTGCTGGCAATCTTCTTTTGTTCTTGCTAGTTGATATTGGAGGTTGTAGTTGTAATTTTATTATTTATATTGTTATTTCAATAATTTAATTATTCATTCGTACATTCATTCGTTCATTCATTCATTCGTTCGTTCGTTCGTTCATTCATTCATTCATTCACCCATCCATCCATCCATCCATCCATCCATCCATCCATCCATTCATTCATTCATTCAGTCAGTCAGTCATTCAGTCATCCATCCATTTATTCATCCATCCATTCATTCATTCATTCAGTCAGTCAGTCATTCAGTCATCCATCCATTTATTCATCCATCCATTTATTCATTCATTCCATCCAGTCATCTAATTATTACTTTACAACTATCGTTACTATGTAACTAACAAATAGAATTATATTGAGGAATTAAATAATATTTGATCTTATTATTATTAATATTAAAATTAAAGTAAATTTCAAGATTTTTATTCAGAACAATTCAAAGGTTTGATGTCATTTAATAGCGTAATGGTAGAGCGCCCTCTTCTGAGTTGCAGTTACCGTGTTCGATCGCAAAGAGAGAACTATATTCAAAATTGTTGTTGCTACCAATTATCATAGCCAATTACGCTTAAAATTTGTATAACAAATTATTATAATTAATAAATTATAATTAATAAATCATAATTTATTTTAACTTAGGAAAATGCAAGGGTGGTGGTGATTGATTGATTGATGATGATGAAGAAGAAGGTGGTGACGTGTATGGAAACGGTGGTGAAGATGACGATAATAATAATAAAATTAATAATAATAACATTATTATTATTAATAATAATTTAATGTTAATGACAACTATTAAATATTGAGGATGATATTTTATAATGTTAATGTTAACGATCAAACTGAAGGTAGTTAATAGTGGTTGTTAATGGTGGCCGGTAGTGGTAGAGGAAAAATAACATTGGTGACTTCATTTTGGTTAATAATGATACCGTTATAAATGCTAAAATGCGGACATACACTACAATTTTTTTTTCTTCAAATTTTTCTATTTTGTTTTGAACGTCACAATAATACTTACTTTTAAAACTTTGTTTTGAGTTGTGTTTTCGCTAAATCCATTTTTCTGAAAATAAGTATCAATTGATGAATAGAAACATTTTTAAACAGATAAAAATCGGCAATGAGCAAGACAATCTATTACATTCTATACGGGATTGACAAATTTGCAGCTTTTAGTATGATATCAAAATTCTAAAAAAAACACAATTCACTCTTTAAAATCACCTAATAATAGCATCACCAACAAACACACAGTACCATGTGTATGTATTGCAATGGATTCAACGCATCACACATTACATGCGATGTGATGGAATCTCTTGGCATTCGAACATAGTCACAGCAACATCAGTGCCAGGCATCTTAACCATTTCACAATTGCGTCGCCAAAATGGCGACCTGTTAATTAAATGTTGTATTATATTTTATTGAGACAAATTTGTCAACAATCGTTTTGAGAAATCGAAATTGAATGAAATAAAACACTCATCGCAGTACACATGGGAATTTTCATAGGTATACTCATCTTCAAGCAGATGTTCCCACAACGCATTGCACCTTACATCATCATTTTCAATAGGTCTGTTGTAAAACCTCTGTGTGTGTGTATGTGCGTGTGTGTGTGTGCGTGTGTGTGTGTGTGGTGTGTTTCTTGGAGCGTTTTTTTATTTTGTTTAAATCATTTCTTGAATATATTTGAGAATAATTTTTAAAATAAATAATATAAAAACACATATGATTTTACACAAATACTGTTGAGTTGCCAGGAAATAAATACCAGGTCCTTACGTGCAGAAGTGAACCTCTCATTTTTCGTTCATTGATTTTCTTGAATTCACTTATGCACATGAAAAACATTGCAAGGGCCTAAAAATTTCATGGCTTTGTTAACAAATACAAAAAAAGTCAATCCATTCCATACAATAGGACGGCAGATATGTACTAAAGTGTACAGCACAGTATTTTAACACATCCACTAAACCTATCTACAAATTTCAATGTGTATGTGCTGTGCATGTGTTGTGTATGTGTTGTGTATGTGTTGTATATGTGTATGTATTAATTAAATTTAATAAACCCAAATTTGTACCAAATTGTTTTACCATATTTGTAAGAATATACCTTATACTTACTACATTCATCCATACAAAACAGGCGCATGTATACAATTCTATATACACACGTAACCAAACATAACCACAAGCTACACACGTACAAACATGTCTACAACACACGTACAAACATGTACCACATGTGCCATGCAGTATTTTGTTTGTGGTGCTCGTCTACGTTGAGGTTGTGGGATTGTTCAGGGACATGTGCAAGCTTCAGTGAGTCAAGTATTATTAAGAAAGCAAAAAAATGATTTAATGAAATTTGATATGTTTTAATTTTATAAATAAACTTTTTAAACGTTTGGGTTATAAATCTTGTTAAATAATTTCTTTATTCACGTTTAATGTTAATTAATTCTGGAAAACTTTCACAGTGTTGTTCATTTAATTTGATGAAATTTTTTAATCCAGGATGCCCTGGATGCAATATGGCAGTTGCAGAGGTTTGGGCAAAGCTATCCCTTACTTTTCGTTTGCCATCACCAACTTCCTACTCGGTAGGTACGCAGGGTCATTCTGGACTTTCCATATGGGTGAGTTTATGAGTTAATTTATCGATCGAGCGGTTAGACAATGATGGTGATGATATACAGAAAAAGAGTATAAAAGTTTAAATTATGAGAGCATTTTTTGAGAGAAATTATAAAAAGAACTTGAAGAAAAAGAACTGATCTGACCAGGACGAACATAATTTGATTTTCAGGTTCATTCATGTCAGTTTGTGTGGTTTGCAACGTTCTCCACTTCCTCTTCATCGATTTGGGAGTCTGCAAAAAAGGTGAACCAGCAGAAAAATGATTGGAATACGCATCATCATTTGTGAATTTCCACCTCAATGGCATGCATATAATTAATAATAATTGTTCATTCTAAAACACGGCCCATATTTTTGTTATTAATCTATATAATGCACACTAGATACTGTTGTATCCAGCAAAAACAATTATTATATAATTAATTTATCCGTAAATGTTTATATTGAATTATGAAAATATTTAAATATTCTATGTTTTATTTCTATGATTGTAAATTTTTTGGTGCACTTATCTACGGCTACTTATACTACACTGTCGGTTGACGGACTGGGGGATGTATAAAAAACGGAGCAAAGAAGAGAGTTGGATTATTGCGTTGAACTGTTTGGTGATTTATTAGTCTCTTTTACTGTTGTCACTCGACATAGATTTGCAATCAGGTCCGGTTTCCCTTCGTTGCTAAGTTAACGAACCAGGTAAATAAACATAAACTTAAGATTCAAGAATATTTATTTAAAACTAAAATAACTATTAATTTAATTTACAGCTAGTTTGTAATGTCATCGAAACAAAAATTGGATGCTGTCCGAATTGCTAATAAGTCGTTCGAGAAGAAATTTTTAAGGTATTTGAGAAGTTGGAAATTTACCAAGTTGGGGAATTACATCAGGAGGCATGGCCATGAGAGAGAATGCAGGGAACATAAATTCAAAGATGGCGGTTACGTTCTTCATAAACTTTGCTACTACGGCTGCTATTCCCTCGTAAAGTAATTTATTACTAAAGATTGCCTAATCTAACACTAACTTAATTAAAATTTAAAGTCTTTCAATTTTCAAGGTACTACTTCAAAAGTCCTCATTTTTTCATGATAAAAAATAACAAAAATGGTCATCTTCCCATTCATGAACTTTTCTTAGGAGCTCAAATAAATAATTCAGGTTAGTTCTTTCAATTATTATTATTTTTTATTTATTTTATGTACAAATTATTTTTATATTATGGGTTATTATTATTAATATTATTCATCCTGTTATTATAGATAATGCAGAATACAACAAATTGGTTGAATATATCGAGAAAATATGCCCAAAATCTTTTGAATGCAAGGATCATCTTGGTTTTACAGCAAATGAAATGAAATTTCTGTACCTTAATCATCTTGAAAACATTAAAAAGGTTAAAATGATAAATTTTAGTATAAAATTTTAAGCTTAATTTAATATCTTTTCTTTCTGAAAACGTAGATAAAATCAAGTGGAATGAAGTATGAAAGTGAGGATGATAAAGATGACGACTGGCATTCAAAACTGGAGAATGAATTTGCTGATGATTTTTTCAATGAAGATTCTTATTATTTTGGTAAATTACAAAAACAATTTTTTATTAGTTTTTAAATCATATATTAAAAATAATTCCATTTGAATATACTTATCCAAATGTATTTGTTGGTAAATTTATATAAACTAAAACAAAAATTATCAGATTCCTTTGATGATCGTGAATCCTACAATGATTGGGCAGAGAGGATTGCTCAGGAGTACAAGTTGAAAAGGCACACACATTTTCCAGATACTGCTAATAAGAGAAAATCATCAAATTTTGAAAATACATCATACCCAAAAATATCGCAGAAAAAAATAGATGATTTTGAAAGAAAAATGAATAAATCTAGATCACAATTATTTGAAGGAATTAAAAATAGGAAACAAGACAGCAGCACTCATCATTTAAAACATTGTGAAGAGTTCTTCAAATTTTATAGAAATAATCAAAATAATAATCTTTCAATAAGCTATCTAGACATACCATGGCCCTTTCCAATGCCGGGTGGGACAGTTGCAGATATTGAAACATTTTTGTTTCCTAAAGTTGATAAAAATTCAAACGACTTTAAACATCTGCTGAAAAAATACCAGATCATGTGGCACATTGATAGATTTAAACACAGGTGTGGAAAATATTTGATAAAGCTGGAACGCAATAAAATTTTAATAACTGCCAATGAAGTTTCAAAATATTTCAATGTTCTTTCACATTCATTAAAATTGTAAAATATAGTTATTTCTTTTGATTTTATGAACGCATCTGTTGGCCAATTTTTATATTTCGGGTGTACAATTTATCAGATTCGTCACAGCCTAGCGCAGAGTAGATTCTGTTCGTATTGCCCCTATAAAATTTCATTTGATTGTGTGCCTTCCGCGATAGATGTTCACGTTCACTTTTAACACGACATCCCATGGTGCCCTTAAACTCATAGATATCCTTAAAAAATTGCCAATCGTAGCTCTATAGAATTTAAACTTGACAGCAGACTAGTAAATTATTGTGGGATGCTCAAACGCTCGCTGGTTAACATTGAGTTCAATTACCATTGCTTAATTTTGTACGTAGAATTCTGAGGTTCAGCGGTTCTGTATAAGTGAAGGCGTTTTCTTAGAAATAATTGAACCCTTTATCATCTCATGCTAACAAATCTCAGACAACCTTCTACTTTTCTTTATGACAAATTATTTTCTTATAAAAATCGGATTTTAACATAAATACGACACATCACACACGAAGCATTTGACAGGCAGGGATCTTTTTGCTAAATTCGGTCATTGCACGCACAGGCGACCTTAACCATTGGGCCATCACGCCGCCCCAAGTTCATAAAAAGGCATGACACAGATAACAATAGTTGCAATACGAGAAATTAAAATTCCGTGATAAAATAAATTTATTTTGCAGAAATTTTACAATAGTGCATTTGGTTTTCCATATATTTAAAAATTAGCCCATTGCGTTCACTTACAGTTAAATTTCTTGCTGATGGCTGGTCTGCCTTCTGGTTGGGAAGAGAGAATCAGTCGTTCAACTGGTTAGTTTCATTTTATTTGATAAATGTTGTCTCGATTTTAATTTCTGGTTGTCATATTTCATCTACTCTTATTTTTGTCTGAGAAGTTTAATGCTGACATCGCAAGCAGGAGAGTAAACTCAAAATTATAATAATAAAGAAAATTTATTTTAAAATAAAGATTATAATAATTTGTAGTGGCTAGTTAGTGTTACTGTTACTGTAATTTAATTAATTAGACTAGTCACTAGTGGTAGTGTATAATAAAAATTTTACTTTCTTGCTTATGTTCATCCGTTATACATTATTTTATGATCAAATTAATCATTAATGATCATGGTTTTGTATTTTGATTATGCTTTTAAAAGACTACTAATGTTATGCAGTTATAATATATGGTTATGCTGTTAGTTGGGTTAAGTTAATGTTAGCAGTTGAGTGTTAGAGCTCATCTGAGTTGAAAATGCTAACATAGAGGCCACGGGGTATTTAAAATTTTTTTATTTTATTAATATAATAATTATATTTTTGATTCTTGTTATGTTTTTATTTAAATTTTTTCATTAAACCAAAGCAATTATTATTTGACACTTAGATTTACATTTGCTTTTGAATGTTTGTTATATGCTTTAATAAGTTAATTGTTGATGAAATCATTAAAATTTAAATACTTTTGTTAAATTTACAAAGGTAAACCTTACTATTTCAACACTGCAACAAAAGAAAGCAGTTGGCAAAAACCAGGAAAAGACGGCAAAAGTATGGATCAGATTCAATGTTCTCATTTACTGGTGAAGCACAAAGAATCCAGACGTCCATCATCTTGGAGACAAGACAAAATAACTAAAACAAAGGAAGAAGCTCTGAAAGAACTGTTGGGTATACTATTTTTATATTTTAGATATATTATAAATTATGCATGTGAATAAAATTTAAATTTGAAAATTATTTTATATATCTGAATTTCTTTGTAGGATACAGAGAAAGGATAACTTCAGGCACTGAATCATTTGAGGAATTAGCTTCAAAATTCAGTGACTGTAGTTCAGCCAAAAATAATGGAGACTTGGGTCCATTCAGAAAAGGTAATTTATCAAGTTTAAGTAATGATAGAGATTAAAGTATTTTAATTAAAATATTTGTTGAAAGGGCAAATGCAGAAGTCATTTGAAGATGCAGCATTTGCACTGAAAGTTGGTGAGCTCAGTCAACCTGTGTGGAGTGACTCTGGAGTACACATCATTCTTAGAACAAAATAAAAACGTTAATAAAGACTGCTACAACTTTTCTGTAAAATTGTTGCTCTATTGAACATTATCTGTTGTCAATTTATGTATATATTTTTATTATATAAACAATTGTAGTTGTCAGTTTAATCTAGCACTTGCAATGTTCCTCTAAGTTAACTATATTTAAAGAAAAAGAAATTGCATTTTTCCCCAATAAGCAAGTTTTTTCCATGATTTTTTCTGTTATGTGAAACGAAAGCACTGAAGCTTGAAACACAATTGCCAATAAAATAGACAGCTTTCATTAAAATGGCTAGGTCTAACTGAGTAATATCTTTGCCAGCCATAACTACTTTGTACTTTTTAGTTTTGATATTAAAATTAATGGAGCAAACCTTTTTTTTTGTAGGCCTTTAATACTTTTTCAATTAATTGATTTTGTATTGCGGTGGTATGGACATGTGTTGAGAAGGGATGAAAGGGTCGGGATTAGACGAGCGTTGGAGTTTGAGGTTGAAGGAGTGGTAGGAAGGGGTCGTCCGCGATTGGGATTGAGAGAGCAGGTGGAGAAGGAAGGGGTGAAAGCGGGGTTGCGTGATACTGAGGCGAGTGACAGATGTGGATGGCGTCGAGGGGTATTTCGGTTTCATCATAGGTAGCCAAACGGCAACCCCCGATCTCGGGGAAAATGTCGTCTAAACGTGTGTTGTTGTTGTTGAATTAATTGATTTTGATAATTATCAGTGACAATATATATTGCATCAATTTTGTATTCCATGAGCAAATATCGTTTGTTCGGTTGGTATGCACATTTCTTTCGTAATTATTTCGTGAGCTTCCTCAAAGTTGTAACCGAGACACTGTTGCGTTAAAAAAAAGTGAGCTCTGTAGCCGTGAGCACAAACTAGATCCTAAAAAATCCTAAAAAACATTTGTGATTAATATTGTAGCCAGTGTTGTGATACAGTTCATTTAAATCACCCAATCTGGTTGCATTTTCATATGGATGCCCAGATATACTACATCATTTAGCTTATCCTTGATGAAATCATCCACTTGCTTCTCAACCTAATCAGACTACCGTAATACATTTGCAGGAGCACCAACAAACGAATATACTGGATAATTGTCAACCGGGTACCTTCACGCCAAATTATTCATAATATCTAAAAATAGTAAATGTTATATTACATACATATTTTTTGCAAACTTCAAAGTCTGAAACTCCGAAACAGAAAGTGGTGAATATATTGATGAGCCAACAAAATCCATTCTATAGTGGCCTCAAAATTTGCATCACAACTACTCCCTTAGTGTACTTTTCATAAAGCACCAAACTTAGATTTATTTTTATGTTTATTTATTAATATTGACAATTAGTCACAAAAATACAAAAAAAAAAATTTAACTATATCTTTTGATCTGCTCTGAAATTTGCAAGTGATGGAGGACTAGTTAGAGAAGGAGGTAGAAAGTTCCAGGGAAAAGGACCAGAAAAATCAAAGCAGATTTAGCATAAGAGTGTTTAACAAGAGTTAAGAAGTGAGAACAAGAAGACGGTCGTAAACCGGGGCCTTTGGGTCCTTAGGTTCAATTATTTTAATATATCTGATAAGTTATTAGGAATTTAGATAATTTAGATTTAGACTTGTACAATAATGTGCAAATTTTCAAAATTATACTATATTTTATACTTTTATAGGTAGCTAATGCTTGTAACAGACTACCAACCTAATTTATTATATAAGCGCCACATTCTAGAAAAATCTAACTAAATTGCAGATTCAGTAATACATATACAATCAAAACAACTTGATCGATTCAAGATACTATACAACAAAAATGTCTGGATTTCCATTACCAATTCATACATTTTCATGCTCAAAACATCAACATAATAAAAAACCACCAGCCTAATTTACTTGATTCAACATCAAAGCCGCACGTGTATCGCTTTGTAAGATTTTAAAAACTAATTACTTTTTCAGGTTTATTGTATGTTTTTTCAAAAAATTTCTGACTATTCATATATTTTGGAGATTTATTCACTTTACAAAAAGGCCTGTCCATAGAATGGATTGTGCCACATGCGTTGAATAAATTGCGATGCCATAGCCATTATTAATGATTGGTGATATATAATTTTGGTGCCGAATAAGCATACATCGTTGGACTGATTGTTAATACTCATACTTTCTTTAAAAAAAAGTGATCATTTCTCCGTATAAAAATAGGCATCGTGTATGCATTTATGCAAAATATAAGCGCGTATTTTTATTTTTTTATGCAATCGAAATATATTTATTATTATTTAAAAGTAAATTAAAAGATGAGCAACCTCTTTAAAAGTACAAAGACGGACGACTATGAAGTCTCCAGTACAATCGGCCGTGGTGCCTACGCCACAGTTTACAAGGGGAGAGATAAGAACGTGAAGGGGAGGTACGTGGCCATGAAGGAAGTCATCCTGCCCACAAACAATGAAGATGGTTTGTTACTGCTGTTCTCCGTTGTTTGCTGTCTGCCTTTCTTCACTGATTGATACACTACTTACAGCTTGACATTATTAACATTATTATATTTATTTTATTTCACAACAAAATATGCTTTTAATTTTATTTTAATATAGTAAATAAAATAATAAATGAAATAATCAACACTACTTTATGCATGCTTCTACTATTTTTTTATATAGCAAATGCATGTGATGCTATTTTTTTGTGCTGTAAACCCTTGAACCTGATTAATTTTTAACATCAGAAGATGGAGAATATAAATAATTTATACTTTATTTTATAGTTTTATTCATAGTTAACATTGAATTAACAAATAACTCTGTTAATTTTTTGGGTAGGACTCCCACCAAGCTCCGTCAGAGAAATTGGATTACTGAAACATATTGAAAAAACTGGGCATCCTAACATTGTAAAGTTAGAAAAAGAATTTTTGTTTTTAGTTTGAAATGTGATGTTGTAAAAATTTTTGCTGTAGTTGTTGAATGATCGCCTCAGCTAGCTAAAAGGCTTTTTTTAAGTTGCCCAAGACAAAATACATTTTTTTAATAGTGCAAGCTCTGAGGCTGTATATTAAATTAATGTCTAATTTATTTTTCCCATTAAAATTGAGCCTTTGGCTTAAAAATTTAAGTGCTATAAATGATAACAAACTAAAAAATGAAGTAGTGCTGGTATATAATAGAAAATTATATTAACTTGCTATTTGAAATTTTGCTAGCAATGGTGGTATATTAATTAATTTACTATTTGTTTAATTATTTAATTAGTTAATTAATAACCACAGAATACAATGTTACATAGTCTTGAATTTTTAAACATATGTTATTTGTATATGCATGAAAAATGAGTTGTATTGATTTCAATGATGATACAAAAGAACAGATGTTTTGTAGAGGATAAAGTTTTTATTGAAATTTTCAATGCTATAGATATAAATTTAAAATTTATATTTTCATATTTTCGTTTTTCAAAATTATGAATTTAAATTTTTTTCTTAGGCTCTTGGATGTCTTCTTCGGTAATCGATCGTTGAGGCATACGAAATTGGTTTTGGTTTTTGAACACTGTAACCAGGATTTATCCCAGTACATCTCAAGATCACCTGAATCAGGGATAGACTGCAAAACAATCAAAGTTTGTTGCTTCTTTATAAATTTTTGTTTCATCACTGTTGAACTTTTGGGGCCTAACTGCTTAACTTGATGAAAAACTTCAGTGGGAAGCGTCATGAAGTGAACATCACTTCAAATGATTTTTATTAATAATCTCGATAGATTCTTTTCAAAAAATTTAATTAATTGAAATGATATAATTATCTTTATTTTATATCTAATAAGAAATTAAAATGCAGATAAAAGTTATTATGTTGGCCTGGTTTTGTAGAGAAGCATGTAAAATATTTTTAATTCAAGCATTTTTTTTATTAGTTTTTAGATTTTTAAAAATTTAAACAAGTTTTTATTTAACTTTTGCTGTTTAAATAAATTTTTCTTATTAACTGACTAAATAAATACTTTCCTAATTAAATAAAGTTAAAATATTTGACATAAAATGTAGTGAAATGTAAAAGTTTAATGTAATGCACTCCTCTCCCCATTATGAAATGCAGAGTCTGATGCATCAGATACTGTCTGGAATAGACTTCTTGCATTCCCATCGAGTCTTCCATAGAGACCTCAAGCCTCAAAACATCCTCGTCTCCGACGAAGGAGTCGTCAGGATCGCTGATTTTGGCCTTGCTAAGATTTATTCATGTGATATGACTCTGACCTCTGTTGTGAGTCATTTTTTTACAATTTTTCAAAAATTTTGTTAAATTTTTCTCTATTTATTGCTATCCAGTTGTATAGTTAATTTTCGTGTTTCAAAAATAAAATTTATAGCTTAGACCTCTATATCTTTATCTCATTCCTGCTTTTCAGTGAGTTCTTTTAAATGTTAAGTTTTATTTTATCAACTCAGTTCAAACTGGTTTCAAACCTGCCATCGATGTGTATGATTTAACAAAAATATTTGTTCAGTTTTTGTGTTTCTTTTTTGTTTTTTTTATATGTTCCATCCAGTCATAAATTTTTTAATTTACTTTTTCTTGTTAACACTCTTTTTTAATGTTATCACTGAAAACTTTTATAGATTTTTACATACTATTTTCAGCTGTTTGAGATGATATGTTACATATTTTTAGTTTATTTTTTTATATTAAAAATATAGCAGAAAAGTAGTTTTAATTCCAGTGTAATAATTTTTTTATTCTCAATCTTATAACATAACCTTTTCTCAATTAATTCCTTTAAAACACTTTTGTGAAGATATGTTTTTTTTGCTAACTGTATAAGTTCCTACCTAGCAGTAAACAAACAGATCGTTCATCTTTTCTATTGTTAGATACAGAAAGTAAATTCTAGTTGTAAATAAAGCTCTTGATATTATGATTATTTATTATTTTTATTATTATTATTTCTTAGTGCATCTTATGTTTCATTGTATTTGCATGGAATGATTGCTATAAAGCTAGCCTTACCAACAAAAAAATTTCATTGATAAATTAATTTCTTCCTGTAATGTATTGAATTACCAACCAGTGTATAACAAAAAATGCTGTTGGAGCATTATATAGAACCAGGTTAAATCATTTGTTATTTTTACAGTCTGTCTCACAGTCAGTAGAATATGCTAAAATAGAATTGATTTAAATAATGAGAATGATGCAAAACAAACTGTCAGGCAATGATTATGGAGAATAGATATTATTAATTACATACATAAATAAAAAAGTAAGTTAGTAAATGAATAAATAAAGAGATGAATGTGTGTGTTTTCCTGTGTCTGTATGTGTCTTTGTGTGTGTTTTTGCATTATGCTGTTCTCAAAATTTTAGGAAAAATTTAAGAAATAGAAAATTTCATATGCAAACTTTAGTTTCAGTTTGAAGTAAATGTGTTAATTAATATTTAGTGAAATTCATCGTAAGGAAAATAATTATTATAAATAGTATTATCAAAAGACTGAATGTAATTTTTATATAAGAGTTTCAAACATTAAGGATGCAGTTTTCGATGACTAATATTTAGTAACCATTTGATGTTTTTGTTGCAATGTTATGTATGAAATTTTGAATGTATGTTTTTTTGTTTATGAATATGTGAAACAAAAATCACTCACTCTTTTTGAGAGATGACTAAAAATCACGTATATACATAATCATGAATAGCACACACACACACATGTATACATACATACACACTTGCACACAATTTACACACACACATATGCAAATACGAATAAATACATATAATTTGTTTATTTAGCTAAAAACTTAAAAAATAATTATTTGAAGGTGGTGACCTTGTACTACAGATCCCCTGAGGTACTTCTTAATCTGCCCTATGGAAGTTCTGTTGATTTGTGGAGCTGTGGATGCATCTTGGCCGAACTCTTCACTGGAAGGTGTTGTTGTTTGTGTCGACGTTGTTGTCGTTCTTTTGTAGTTATTACTGTTGTTGTTTGTTCATTCGTTTTTGTCATGATTTCAGTTTGTTTATTTGTTTGGAAAATCTATGTTAATATTGTTTTATTATATTATTGAAATTTTGCTAATGACGCAAAAATGCTTATAAAAAAGCATTTAGCTCTAGTTAATTGATTATTTTTTACGTTCTCAATAAGTTTTATCAAAAATCGTGTTAAAGTTGATGTAATTTTCAAAAAAATTCAGACCTCTCTTTCCAGGCACTTCAGAACATGATCAAATCTCCAGGATATTCCAGTTAGTTTTTAACTTTTTAATTACCATTTGTCACGCATGTTATAAAATTGAGTTAAATTACTGTCTTTCTACCTTAGTAGAGAATATTCCAAATGAATTTCGACATTATGATACTCAGATGTTTAGGTGTACCATCAGAAAGGGACTTCCCCGATGTTCGTGTACCGTTAGATACGTTTACTCAGGTTGAATCGCAATCTCTTGAAAATCTCGTGCCCCAAGCCACCCCGCCTGCTTTTGAATTAATAAAGGTTCGTGACTGGCTTGTCTTTATTTTATTTTTTGCATTTCCGTGATAAAAAAAAACTGATACTCTGTGAGATAGATTAATTGTTACATTTTTTTGCAAAGTTTTTTTATAAATTTTTTCATCAATTTTCAATATCAGAGAATGTTAGTGTACAATGGAGATGAACGAATCACGGCAAAACAGGCTCTCGATCACGCATTCATCAAAGACGCCGTACTCCCAGTTCCATCAAAAATGACATCTTCCTCATCGTCTTCCTCATCATCGCCTGACTGTTCCTCATCACCGCCACTATTAATAAGCGGCGGTTCATCGCGACTCTCCTCACCTCCTCACAAACGATCCAACCTCACGTGTAGCAACAGCAGCAGCAACAGCAGCAGCGATTACATCAACAACGACAAGCAAGCACTGACAGAAAACAGCAGCTTGTACAATTCTTCCAATGCTTCTAAAAATTCATCTGCTGCTCAAACTCTCCACAACAGCATCCACAGTGACAACACTATTGTCTACACGAACAACAACAGCAACGATGATTCCAAACCACTTGCCTATGAATGCAGTCCTGCCAAGAAAACAAGATAAAAGAAATATCCTCTCTTGCTCTCTCTATTTCTCTCTTTTTTTCAAAATAATTTAATCTCTCTCTCTCTCTCTCTCTCTCTCTCTCTCTCTCTCTCTCTCTCTTTCCCTCAAAATGATTAATTTTATTTTATTGTTATTATTATCATAATTATTTGATGTGGCCATTATAAATGTTGTGAAACTCTGAATGAATGAAACCTCAATAGAAGCTTCCTATAATGATCACTGTTTATTGTTAGTTGTTCAATATTCATTTGACAATCTACGCATGTGATTTTTATGTGAAACTATTTAACGCGTTTTGTATTAATCACAACTACTGGTTGTATTGTATTCTTAATATTTAAATTGCAACGTCCAAATAATTTCAAACGTGTATCTGTATTGTGTACATATTACAATGATATCAATCAAACGTGTATCTACTGTGTACATGTACATATTACAATGATTTCAATCTACCGACCTAATTTCTATAATAGCGTTCAGCGGCATTCATTTATACACGCACACACACACACACACATATCTATCTATCTATCTATCTATCTATCTATCTATCTATCTATCTATCTATCTATCTATCTATATATATATATATATATATATATATATATATAGTATCTATGGTGACTTTATTCTACGTTTTGTATACGAGCGAATTTTTCCAAAAACGTTAACAGTACAAGACAGTGAGAAATTCAGTGATAAATTTAAATGGATGTCTATTGGCTGATAGTTCATTTCCACCAAATAACTGACTGGCTGATTTGGATGGCTTGGTTGACAGTAATTTGTTGGTGGAACTGTCAGAGACATGAAATAGTGACAGGATTGAGGTCAATGCCATCAGGGTGTTGCTGTCACGTTTCAGGTTTCAATGAACTTTACAACGATGGTAGTGCTTTTAATACATCTAAATCGCTCATTAGTTTGTATAAAAGGATATGCATATTATTTTTATAAATGTTTTATTGATGCTTCCACGAATAAGAAAATCCTATCTATGCTTTAATGATTCGTTGTGAATGACATTAATCTAATCTACTACTTCATTGTTTACCTATTTAAGATTGCTCTTACTCTGTGCCATGGTTGAAGATAATTTTATCATTTGTGAAAAATAAATTGATGTATGTATACTGTGACCAATTATTATAATCATTAACTAACAGCTGAAAGTTATTGAATAGTTTAATTTCTTAAAACATTTTATCATACTTGTTTCTATACAAAAGCATGTACACGCACAAGTATCAAGCAAAATAACTTCATCAGTAAAGCAGTGCCTTGTTGAAAAAGTCTTATTTAAGTCCCACCTCACACTTTTGTTAACTCTTTCATGATGTTATTTTACGTTGAAATTGTGATAGAAGGTTCACAAGGAAGAAGAGCCATTGTACAGTTGTAGTTACCTCATACCTCATGAAGCACGCTCATATAGTGCTGCCCATTCATTCTTCAAGTTATCGAAGCATATTTCACTTGTTTAGTTTATTTACATTGCTTTTAAGACCCACCGTTAACATCGCAGATGGTTTTATTAACTGAACGACAAGTTTTTATTGCATATGTAAATCAAAATTTAACTTTTTTTTTCTCTAGATTTCAGCCGTAACGATCTGTGGCTGCAACGGCTATAATCGAACGTGATTTAGAGATGTTTAATCATTATCCTTTATTAAATATGTACCTTGATATGTAGACCTTAAGATGCGTTTAACGTTCAATGATCATGACTCTTGCGGCCGTAATGTGTTCAAAAGATAGATTTGATTTCATTTTTTTACTTTTAGAATTTGTTATTTCCTTGTTGTTGTATTCCTTGTGCTGGTTTGCGCACTGTTTCACTTTTTCATTATTTACTTGAATGTATATCTTCAGTAAAATATTTTCCGTCTAATGACATTTCATAAGTTTTTTATTACATTTCGTCAGTTTTTGTATGTTATATACATTTTTATATTCGTAGAGTTATGAATTTTACAGACGCATATAATTTTTTATGTTTCCTGCCTGCTTTTATCTGTCCGTCCGTTTGTCTGTCTGTCTATCGCATGTGCCTTTTTCGCGCTTTTTGTATATAATCATGGGCAGATGCACACACACTTACGTACATACATACATATATGATAACATATATATATATATTATATATATATATGTGTGTGTGTGTGTGCGTGCGTGTGTGCGTGTGTGTCTGTTTGTTTGTTTGTGTGTGTATGTAATCATATTATCAAAATATTTTCTGGCAAGTACGTAAAGCCTTGCATCGTCTGCTCGCCAATCGCTTTCACCTATCTCACGTCACAGTTTTTTTATTTCATTTTTAAACATTAAATATTATTTTGACGACCCATTCAAAGCCTCTTTAATGACGTCATCGCGTGACAGCATATCTGCCATTTTCATTTGTGCGGTTGTCTGCAAGCTCCAGGTGTGCTTCATCCAGGTAACAACAGGGCAAAGAAACGTCGTTTGGAGTAGTTTAGGTTGTCATCCTGAATTGAATGTTGTTAATAATTCATGTTAGTGTTTAATTTTGACGTCATTGACTTGTGTTATTAGTAACGTTTGTTTAAATTGTTGTTGTTTTATTAAGGATTGTTTTCGTAATGTTAAGCTTAGTGTATATGTATATATATATATATATATATATATATATATATATATATATATATATATATATATATATATATATATATGTATGTAGAGTTTATATAGCGCTCGTTCAAGTTCTCACAAACGCTTTATCCCACAAGTGCGCTTTGATTCTTTTTCTAAAAATCACTTCATCAATCTCATTG
>NW_008703718.1:3700070-3761997 GCF_000326865.2 Helobdella robusta | reverse complement strand
CGCCATTGATGAGTTTACCAACGGTTTCTGAAAATCATTGTTTTTGGAGATCTTAAGAATCTACCCGCCACTGTTATTGGTGTTTTTTTGCACAGATCCATTAGATATTTCGGAGCCGAACCTTGCATACATCGTTTCATCATCACCAAAACTTTGAAAACGATTCTGCTTTCAATTGGCAGCCAATGTAATTCACGAAAAATTGGGGTCACATGGTCATATTTTTTTCCTTGTACTATAAGCTTCGCTGCCCTGTTTTGTATTGATTTTATCCCATATATTGTTGACTTCGGACATCCGCTCAGCAAACTGTTGCAATAATCAACCCGACTGACCACAAACGCATGGATCAGAGATTTTGTTGTATCCAGATCAAGAGAGGCTCTTATGCGGCCAAGCTGTCGAAGCTGAAATGAACAGTCCCTAACGAGATTATTCACATGCTGATGCATATTCAGTGTACTGTCCAACCAGAAACCCAAATTTTTCACCACACCAGTGAACGGCACCATCACAGACCCAAATCTTATGCTCTTTACATCAGTTTTCGAGAGCTGTTGTTTAGTTCCAATCAACATTACTTGTGTTTTTTCCTCATTTAATTTTAGTCTGTACGAACCCAACCAATTTTTTAGGCACATTATTTTCTCTGAGACAAGTTCAACCATTTCCCCCACCGACCCAACCCCAGCGCTGCTGCTGATCTGTATGTCATCTGCATATGCGTACACGCGCAGATCATTATGTTTCAACAATTTCGCTACTCCTGAAGTGTACAGGAGAAAAAGGAGTGGGCCTAACACTGAGCCCTGAGGAACCCCGTTCTTTATTTCCATGACTGTTGACGCTTGTAACCCGTAGACCACTTCATACGTAGTAGCTATGTTTGTATCTTTTGTACCAACAGTTTTGGGTTAAAATGATTCACGACAATTATTATTGATGTATAAAGATCATTTAACACCATGCCTGTTTTGTTAACATTTCAATTATTTTTGAAAGTTTTTTTAATAAATTCCATATTGAAATTTATTCCGTTTTTGAGTAAAAAATTGAAATAAAAATTTGTCACAGTGTGTTTGTGTGTGTGGAGCCTTATAATTTTAGAAATAAATGCGCAAACGTTATATTACACTCAAATAGCATTTCAGGAAATTTTCTAATTTGAAGTTTCGGTTCGATATCACAAAAGTAGATAGCCGGCGATAATGGTAAATTGTAATTTATGAAAATTTCATTTGAACATCAAAAATTTTAAATGAAAACTTTATTTACTTGGCGTTGGGCGACGAACTTCTGATCCGGCATCTCCACAAAGGAGAGGAATGGGATCTCCGCAATGGAGAGGAATGGGATCTCCGCAATGGAGAGGAATAGGATCTCCACAATGGAGGAAGCGTCCACAAGATCAACCAAATGAATCATATCGTGTTGCACGGCAGAGTACTTTAAATATGAACGCGAGCACCAGGTGACACTAATTGGAAAAATTTTAATATAAATCGATCGTTGTCATTAAATGCAATTTGACTTTAAAATACCGATATTTTCGTCATTTTTGCTAATTGTTCTACATCATCCTCAAATTGTTGGTACACCCAGTGGATACATGTTCTTCAATCCTGAGGTCACTTAGAACATGAGAACATTCATCGTAGGTGAAAATAACTGAAATCTTCCAACATACATGGTGTACGTGCACATATTTAACGCAAACACATACAACACACTACACTGAATAAAAATAAAATAGCATTTGCATGTATGCATGTATGTATGTATGTATGTATGTATGTATGTATGTATGTATGAATGTATGTATGTATGTATGTATGTATGCATGTATGAATGAATGCATGTATGTATGAATGAATGAATGCATGTATGTATGTATGTATATATGTATGTATCTATTTATAATACAAGTAGATGTATCTATGTACTTGTACGTGTTTGAATGAACAGTCAGATACAGAATTAATATGATACAAAGTATGATACGATGAATTTATTATGATGATGAGGATTAAACATTAGCGAGGATAACGTGATGAAATCTAACGAAAATATAAACCAAAACGAAAATATTAATAATAATAATAACAGTCATTACCACCATCATCATCACCGCCATCATCCTCATTTTTTAATATTTTAAATAATATCTTTATCGTCGTCATCGTTAACATCGTCATTATTGTTCATATTGCTCTTATTATTATTTCTATTATATTTACAATATTATTATTATCATTATTATTATTATTATTATTATTATCATCATCATCATTATTATTATTATTGTTGTTGTTATTATTATTATTATTGCTGATGTTATTGTTATTATTGTTACTATTTACTGCGTTTATTGGAAATTGTGAAGAAAAAATTGAGTGATTTCGTCTGCCATATGCTGCTTGGGCGAGCAAATCTTGTACTCGCTATTAGCAAGAAGAAAATGAACAAACAACAGCAACAACAACAACAGCAGCAGCAGAAGCAACAACAACAACAACAATATTAATGCTAATAACATCAATATTAACACCAACAAGAAATACGCGAGCGTCATTTCAAATTTACGTAACTAAAGAGCCAGCGTGGATGGTGATAAACATTGATGTATACTACTCAATTATTTGTAAACAATGCGTGCTTCAGCCCAGTTGTATGTTTGCATGTTTGTATGTGTGTACGCTTAATTGTTTGCATGTTAGTATATTTGTAAGTTTGTATGCTTAGTTGTTTGTATGCATGACCGTTTGTATGTTTATCTGCTAGTTTGTTTGAGTTCTTGTTTGTTTGTAAACTATGTGTTTACAATGTGTTTGATATATAAATAGTAGACATGCATGCATTTACAAATGCGTGTGCCTTTATATAAATATATTTTTCTGAATGTGTCTGTATGTATGCCTGTATGTTAGCCTGCGTACATTAGTTTCCTATGTAAATTTTAGTCTGTATGCCGTTATAAAATTTTATAATACAGTAAACGTTAAACTGGATGAATATGCAATTGTTATCACTTTAGTTTAGGATAAATGGCTATGAGAAGAGGCGTATTTGTGTATGTTTGTATTAGTGTATATATTTGTATGAGTGTGTATGTTTGTATGAGTGTGTATGTTTGTATGAATGTGTATGTTTGTATGAGTTAAGCGTGTATATATGTATGTGTGTGTATCTGTTAATTGTATTTATACAAAATTGTATACGTGGGTTAAGTATTTTATTTAAATAACTATACTCTTACATGTTAAATATACACTTACGTATAAATGTACGTACACACATGTGTATAACAAGCACATGAGTGAATATTTAACCATTGCATCTGAATTTTAGTTCATGTACATTCAACCAACAACCTTGCTTACGTAAAAAGTAGCTAATTTTAGTTTATGGTTTTTTGCATAATTGTTCAGTGAATGCTTTCTGATGTTAACTGCTGTCTACAGGTTGTACTCTATTAGGTACAGCGTGCTAAAATAATTCTAGCAGATTTAATTATTATAGAAAATGTATAAAAGAGAAATGCATTTAGAGAAAAATATTTTAAATTGGTTACTTAGTATAGTTATTTATATTCATCTGAGGAAAATATGTAATATGTGCCTACCTATTTGTAACGTGCCTGTGAAGTGCCATTCATACCTTCGCAAAAAAATTGTTTACAAAAAGAGGTGATAATTTTTTAATATTTCCAACAAACTGCAAAAATGTATATTTGAAAAATGGGGAAGAGAAATGATAGAGAGAGAAGAGAGAGAGAGAGAGAGAGAGAGAGAAGACTCGATGAAGAGAAAAAAAAATGAAAGATGAGAAGATTGACAGAAAGCAAAAAAATGAAAGAGAAAAGGATTGATAGAGATAAAGAAGAAAGTGTTCACTGGACTCATTCAATGCAACTTCAGCGCAACAACATCCAGGCAGACATAGGCTGATGATAATATAATAAGGCCAAATTGAGGTGATTTCATGCGTCTGAATCATCTATATTCAATATCATATGATGCTAAACGTCGACAGTATATATATATATATATATATATATATATATATATATATATATATATATATGTGTGTGTGTGTGTGTGTGTGTGAGCGTGTGTGAGTGTGTGTGGGTTCTGTGTTTGGTACATGCGAGAATCTGTACAATGTTTTGTTCGTTCCGTTAGTAGTTACCGATAGTGTTTAAGCATGTTTAAATACATAATTTTTATTATGAAACGTACAGCAATATTTTTTAAATCATTATCTTTGTACTGGCAAATATTTAGAAACATTGATAAGAATACAAGTTAGCAATAAAGTTGTGTACCGATGTTGTTGTTGTTTGAAGTTGTTATGCAAATTTATGGTTTTTCTGACAGGCATACATAGATAGGCATACATACATACATACATACATACATATATACATACATATATGCACACACACATACATACATACGTACATACAAAAATATTGTTATTATTAGATTTAAAATATTAGACATGTATATGCACATAAACATACATGCATCATTAGTGAAAACTTATTTGTACATAAGCATACACACACCACTCAAACACACACACATGAAGCAAACTCCGTGAGGTTGTGTACTGCGTAAATCAAGCACTTTACATTGTTAGACTGCTGTTTGGGACGGGATGGAAAAGCAATTACACCCGATATAACGAACGAAACACTTGTCTGCATTTCTGCATGTGAGAGCCTACCATGCCTCGATTATTATTTTTAATCTCTATCGGTCCGGCAAATAAAAAATTAAAAATAACTAAACTTTGTGAGCTAATTACAATCGCCTGTCATGTGCGTGCATATTACTATTAAAAACTTTTAAATTGTTATAAAAAAAACTGTTATATTACAGACTAGATCAAGTTAAAAAGTTGCAATTCACAAATTGTAACAACAACTGACAAATAGATCTTTAAAAAATTTTTGGGTTCAGAAATTTGCGAGAAAGTTTGCAGCGTGCAAGAAACATCGTTGGGCTTAATTAAACGCTGTCCGAGACGATAAAAAGGTGAAAATAAATTGCGCACCTTCCACGTTAGCAGGATTCTTTTTCTATTCCTGATTTTTTGGCTTTTACTTTTCATTGAAATTTGAATCCAGCCATACGATGATAAGAAATTAATTTTAAAATATCCAAACAAACAAGTTTAATTCCAGCAGCTTTTGGCTGTAAATAATTTTTTAGCAGAAAAATAATGTTTCTATTCAATTTATTAATATGAAAAATTGTAAAAATCAGAAAGCACGAACTAACAGTTTAATTGAAATTTATTTTTAGCATCCTCATCAAGGCGTCTGAACACGTCAAACACGTCAATGAAGTGGATTCAGTTCCCTACGTTACAAAATTTAACGTAATTTTTCATTATTTAGGAACAAAAATTAAATTTATTGTACGATCGCTATTAAAATCACATATTTTTTTATTGTTAATAATAAATTTATTCAGAAGTTATTGATGATTAATTATTTTTAAAATTTTTAAAAAACTAGTAAAAAGGTTCTAACACATTATAATAAATCATTTAGCTTAAGAAGCATATGCTTAGTTGAAAAGACGTTTAATATTATGAATAATAATAATAAATAAACATTGAACATTTAACCTCCTAACGATAATGTTACTAAACTAACGATGCAGCAAACTCTTCGCTCTTCTAGCTTAAGAAAAATTTACAGTTTACAATTACAATAGCAGAATAACATGGAAATGATTGATGCTAAAATTTTGCATTACCTTCTGCGCTTGTTCTCTATTCGCTCTTATCTCCATAATTGAACAATTTTTATGTTTTTGTAGTCCGTCTATAGACCAGTATGTTGCTGTTTCAATGTTCTTTTTTTGAATAGATCTACACATGTTGAAATTTTAAGTTTTTATAAACTATAGATAGTATATTGTTGTTGATGTCGTGTGTTGTTGTGGTTATCATTTTTATGAGCGAGTCTACAGGAAGATAAATTTTCAAGTCCAATTCCAATTCAGTATTTTGTTCTCCCATTATCTACAAAAAATTTCATTTTATAAAAGTGTTAGCTACGAGTTCTGTTACAATTCTTTAAAAGTCTCAACGAGATACACGCAGTCTCTACCATAGACTAACAACATCAGTGCAATATTTCCGTACCTTTTGATCAAACATTGAAATAAATTTAACTATTTCCTCAACAAAGACTAGACATAGGCGCGTGTACATTTTATATTGCATCGTATCGGCAAATCTAATTAACAGACAACCGAGAGTTAAATCGATGGCTGAAGATAATATTAATAGCAGTATTCATTCAGTAGTGATGTGTTCAGTATTCAGTTGCGTCGTGCTTTTTGAAATCTATTTAAATGATGCATATGTATCCCAAACAATATATCTATCTAACACATACCCTGATAGACTGATACACACTTATACAATCATAGGCTCGCACACACACATAGCGTAGCTTCGTAAATATTTTATCTAAATAATAATAATAATATTTCTTGTTCTTTTTAAATCTAAATATATAAATATTTATTTTTATAAGCACAGATCCTACTACACTTTACATCTACCCTGTAAAACATTATATATATATATATATTGGTGTGTGTGCGTGTGTGTGTGTAATTGGATTTGAGATAACTCGACTAGTAGAGGTGAGTTTTGTAAACAAATCACAAACCAATAACGCTGTTAGAAGTCCTGTCGAGCTAAAAAGCTGTGACATGAAGTATTGTAGGTTCCTTAGTAGATAGTAGGTGAGTATGCCGCGATGTAGTAATAATCACATTCAGTCATTAGAAAATGAGAAGAATCAAAAAAAAATTTCTAAAAGTTTTTTCCATTTTTAAATCAGACATCTGTTGAAGATGATGATGACTTTAAAATGAATTCGGCATTTTTTTGAGCAGCGTCGGAAAGCATGTAAATCATTTTGGATGCAATTAAATACAGATTGAAATGTCATCAGGTTAATTACATTTATAACGTAAATATGCATAACTAAAGCGATGAAAAATGTCAACGCCATCAAGCACCACAAGGGATGGCTACCCGTTATTGCATGGGTGAAAAAATCAAAAAGATAATAAGCATGAAATGATTACGTAATAACTTACGTTAACGTAAACAACTTTGCCCACTACTCATTATACACACGCACGCACACGATGCGTAGACAGCGCGGAACGTACACTGCAGCACATCCAAGTATAACGAATGTTTTGCTTTTCTATCGCATGTATACCTTAGACAAATATTCCGTATTATTAATCAGGAGTTGGGTATTTTCCAAGTGCCACATGCCTGCTACGTTTAACTTTTCTTTATTATCTAAATAGAGACCAGAGAATGTGATATGAAGCGCGTTCGTAAAAACAAATAAAAAAAAATGTCTCACCTACCTATGCACTGCAGGCTGCACACACACACACACACAGATCGGATGAATCATTTTATCTATGAATATAATTTGAGATAGCAGGTACTCGCTTCTAATGTGTACGTTCGTCTGCCTGCATCTGCACGCTCATGTAGACAGGCAACTATTTAAAATGAACAAATGTTCAGTCGGTTCTGCCTTTATTAGCAGCTTAATGGTTTGAAATTAATGATTTTAGCAATTAAGTTCATCACTTTTATCCATGTCGTCTGCATCTGCGGTGCTGTGATGAAAATTAAACACAGAGTGCACATTTTTTATATTAAAATGTACGATGACGAAATGAAGACCAGTTGTATTTCTTATCAATACTATATTCAACTACTAATGTAGTTTTTTCCACATATGCATCCAGTGGCGGATTCAGGAGAGACGGGACGGTAGAGCTATGGCTCACCCCCGTTGTGAGCATTGTTGTTATTAAAAGTCAGTAAAAATCAGTTTTTAGACAGGAATATTTATCATTTTTAGTTTTTAGTTAAATGATTGATTGATTGTTTGGTCAGTTGATTTGATTCAACGGTTGATTAATTGATTTATTTGTTGATTGACTGGTTAATTGATAGTACAGTATCAAACAGTATCTTATTGAACAAAGTAGTATCATAAAGTGTTATTCAAAAATTTTAAAAATTCTCAATTTGATTTCATTGCAATATTGACGATGATGATTGTAACTGTCTAATTAAAAAAAATCAAGTAAAACTTATAAAATAGGATAGGCAAATGACGTCATGTTAACATTTGGCATTACGTAGGTGGTGGGGTGGGTGCCGATTGGCTAATGAATTGGGCTCTTGAGTCTTCTAATTTTAGGTAAACTAGGGCTTAACTTTAATGAATAGGTAAGTTGAGGGTATGATAGCCGATAGACTCTGAATTTCAAAGTCCGTTGTCAGAGGTAAGCCTTGGTGGCCAGTGGTGTACCGGCAATGGTTTACTATCCGGACGGCAATGGTTTACTATCTGCACGGTATTTACTATGCGGCACGGCGATAGTTTACTATCCGCACCGGCTTCCGGACGGCAAATGGTTTACTATCGGGTGCCCTGGCTGTCGGTGAGCCTCTGTGCAAAAAGGAAGAATGAAGGGGAACTTTCGACTATCGTATCATTAACAATTTAATAGGTAATTGAATAGTTAGATAGGATTATTTTTATTAAGCATTTTGAGACGCAAGAATCGCTAAGCTTTCTGATGAGAATTTTCTCTTTCTCCATTCTACGGGCTGTGTTTCAACAACAATCTCGAGGAGGACTGGCACCAGTTTTGGAGGACAACGTAGGAACCGGAAGACATTCAACATTCTGCCTTAGTCGAATGAACGACGGTATGTTTTTTTTACATTTTACTCTATTTATTTGACATTATTTGACATTATCTTCATTTTTTAATTTTTTGCCTCTAAGTTTCTAACATTCAATTACCCTTATAAAAAAAATTTTGTCTACAGGGTTGTGGTGGGAGTCAGCACGTTTCAGATGGATGTCTCATGATGATTTACGTATGATGATTGTGGTTTAGGAAGAATCATCTCTTTGGCTGTTCGACTGACACTGCAGTTCGGATGACATCTTGTGTGCCGACCAGATGGTGGTGGTCGGTGCAATGGATTACATTAACGACGATTTTTGAAGTAAGGTTTAGTTTCTTTTTTTTTTTTTTTTTTTTCATGCATTCATTTGTTTATTTTATCCCTCAATCTTTCAAATCATTCTTGAATTAATTGATTCGTTAATTCTTTCATTGAATCATTGATTGATTAATTCATTCAATCATTCATTCAACCAATCATTCAATCATTCATTTAATCATTCATTAGTTCGTTCCTTTGTTCCTTGATTTACCAATTTGCTAATAAAAAAAAACTTGTCTACAGAATGATGAGGGGTGGGCTGTGGTGGGCGTCAGCACGTTTTCAGATGGTGGACTTACGATGATCGTTCCGATGACAATTCGAAGAAAACAACAATAATAAATATTGACGGAAATTTTTTGCCGTCGTACCATGAAAGTTCTCAAATTTGAACAAAGGATTGGAATGTTTTGGAGTGATTGGAGTGAATTGTTATCCCAATAAGGTAAGTTGCCTATTTCTTTTTTCCAATGGCTTGGTTTTTATTTTAGAAAATTAATTTTTTTTCAGATTTAGTGTTTTTCAGTATCCGGTCAAATTCACGATGCGTGTCAGATGATGGTCGGTATGATGGAGGTTGTCCGTATTGAAGAAGTTTTTGGAGAGTACAAACGCGCACAATTACGCACACACACATCAATACAACACACACAACATCCATTTTTCGGTGTTGTCGTTGTTATGTTTCTCTTCAACTTGCTATTTTCTTTACCGGACTTTAATTTTATTCGTAGGTAAGTTAGGGATTGAGATGAGTTAGACAATCGTAGGTAGGCTAGTGCTTAACATTAGTTGGAAGTTTCTAACAAAAAAAGTTTAAAAAAAATTTAATTATTCAAAAAATGCAAATTAAAAACGTTAAAATATGTAAAATACAATACCTGAAACATGTAAAAGTCCTAAAACTTAGAAATACAAAATTGTAAGCAGGTGAGATAAATTAATCATTAGAGGTAAGCTAGAGCCCTGGGAGTAATTTAATTGTAAGTAGGTGACTGACTACTATTCTTACGACTTTTCAGTATTTTTTTGTTACGTGTTTGTTTTTGCTTCACACCACACCAACAAAACATACTAAATTTTTTTTTCTCCGTCGCCTCCATAGTTCATAATTCAATATACGTTCATTTGGTTCACTCACTGGTTCATTCATTTAGTTCATTCAATTTGATTTATTGGTTAATTGATTGATTAATTGATTAGTCGATTGGTTGGTTGATTAGTTGATTGAATGAATGATTTATTGAACGGTTGGTTGGTTGCTTGTTTAATAAATGTTTGGATAGATGGGTGGTTATTAAACATTCGAATTTATTGGTTGTATGTTTGGTTGATTTGATCACGTCTCTACTCACAAGCATACATATATACATGTTTATGTAAATGTGTGTGCACATGTGTGTTATACAAAATGTATGTGTAAAGTGTATCTATCTTCGATACTTAACACAAGTGTTATTATAAACATATATACACATACACATATACGATACACACATACCTATATACAAATTAACATACAAATGTACGTATATATAGATTATATATTTTTGTACTAAATGAATTGCTTCTTCGAGTTCCTCATCGTCGTTCGCATTTTGTGCTTGTTGTTTTAGCCGATGTTATTTCAATTATTAAATTAGAAATTTTTTAAATTGAAAGACGCTTCTCAGAAGATTATCTGCTGTCTGATTATAATTATATTGTAAATAGATTGCCTTTCAGTGTTGCTACCTTCTAATTTTAAACATGAGATAAAGACGGACGATTTGGGTTGTCTTTTCGCGGGTGCGGTGCGGATATGGTGCGGATGCGGATAATGAGCAATGCAGATGCATGCGGTTGCTGACGTAAACTCTGCGGAGGTGGGTGGTTGCAGTTTAGAAAAATCTTCTCTGCTTGGGGCTCAACTAGATAAGTTCATGCTATGACTGATCTAAGGAGGACGGGGGCAAGTCAAGGTTCAACGTTGTGAGCAATATTTTTGTTAAAATTCAGTAACATTTAGTTTTTGGAGTAGTAATCAAATACTGGTTATTGGACTCCGACACCCAGATTCTTGTAAATTATCTATTAGTATTATAAGTCTAAGATCTATATTTATTAAATTGTTTAAACTAAAATTAACTTTTAACTACATTTATTCACTTTTAGTTATTATTTCCCGCTAAAAATTAATTTCCATCCTAAAAAAAACATTGACTTTTCTATAAAAAGTGATAAGTTTTTAGACAAACGGCAAGACAATAGCATTAGATGAATTGCAATAGAACTAACTAAAGAACAAAACAGTTTTTTTTAACCAAAACTAGGTTAGAGTTAATTTAATGTCTTTTTTAGCCTAGACTCTCTAAATGTCTTAACTAAACTTGCTAAAGCTAACTGCTAGACTTCTTGGACTTATAAGTCGTATAGATAGCTGATAGATAGATAGAGGCTTGCTAACTGGCTCAACAACTTATTTATATCTGTATGTTTTAGTAGACTTGTTGCACATTTGCTAATGGCACCAGAATAAATTATTTGTTATTATAAAATTATGCTAATTTTATATTTACATTTATGTTTTATAATATAATTTTTAGTATTTTATTCAATATTCTGTTTTATATAAATTAATTATATAATGAATGCATAAATTAATTAATAGAACAATGGAGGCAGATGAGAACAATGAAATTATTCCAGCTGAAAATTTCACACCACCAGAAAGTGGAGAACTTTTGAGTAATGAAAAAACTGTTAAAGAATTTAATATTCCATCTGATGATGATGATGAACTGGAGTTAGTTTCAGAAGATCAACCTAACCAAGAAACAATAGATTTGAAAAATCTGCCAAAGGCAGATAAAATCGTTCGACTGCCACTGACTAGGATAAAGACGATCATAAAGACAGATTCTGATGTCAACTTGGTCAGCCATGATGCTGTCCTGTTAATTACCAAAGCAACTGTTTGTTCATTAAAATTCTCTTTTATTCATATATATAACTATAATAAGTATATTAGAATTGTTTATACTTGCATGTGCTACTAGTATAATTGAAAAAGTGAAATAAGGATCTGGTATGGCTTGTTTTATATTAATGTTATAGACATTCTATATTTTTCGATATAAGCATTTAGTATTTTCAAAATTTTTTTACTTAATATTCATTTTCAGGAGCTTTTCATAGAAAGTCTGGCTGAACAGGCATATGAAAACACAGCTCAAGCCAAAAGAAAAACAGTGTATAAAAGAGACATAGGTAAATTCTTTTAATCTTTATGTTTATGTTAATCCATTTGATTTTAATTTGACTCAAATGATGCTATTCCAGACTTGGCCATCGAAAATATCGAATCTCTGGCTTTTTTAGAAGGAGTATTTGATTAGCTGATAATTTTTATTTTTTTCTTAAAGTATGTAAATTCAAAATTTTCAGTATTTTTTTATTTTTGAAAAGACAAAAATCCAAATAGCTGGTTAAATAATAATTATTTGCACACAACTCAAGCTGACTGTTTTGTAGTCAACATTTTATTAAAACATGCTAAATAATTAGTTATAAATAATAAAATGGATAAAATATTTTACCTATTTATTTTAAATGAATAATTTTGAGTTTATGGGATGAATATAATTAGCAAACAATGAAAAATTTAATAATAAAAAAGATCTTAATTTTTTCATAAATTTAGCAATATACTTTTTAAACAAAAACCTTTGTATGTACAGTGATAGATGGATGAATTTAACATAGCTTACATCCCTAAACGGCCACACATAGGCAACATACTGGAATAATTTACATTAAAATGCATTTTCATTTCAATTCATAACCAATATTTTTATACAGTTTTAATTACTAATACAATTAATTTTACCAAGATTGTGGTGGATTTATAAACCGCCTAGAACAATAATCTCAAGAGTTCAAATTGTGTTTTGGAACCGGATAAATTTGTATATAACATTATTGTGTTTATTTAAATCAACGATTGTAAAACAATTATTTATAAATGAAAGATACCATCAGCAATTTAAACACAATTCACTTAGCCTTTAAATGATGTATTTTAATATTTTTAAAAAATTAAAACGAACATTGCACCTGAATTCAGAAATCCGAATCAACTTAGTCTTTAAAGTCATATAACAAATCAGTTTTACTTGTTTGCGCAAATATACGTTCTAGCATCTCGAACATTTAACAAAATTCGTGAAGTGCTGAGTTTTTTTTCAAAAAACACTCAACTGGTCGTACTTTAAATACAGTTTATATATACAATACATTCTTCTATAATTAGACATTACACTAGCAGTCGAAGTAATGACAGTAAACAACGTCACCACAAACACGAATCCACTATAAGACTTGACTAGCAGCACTCTGGCTCTGGTATATGACGGCTCCAACAAAATTCATGGCAGCAGCAATCGTGAAGACCGGGAACCACCTGCCGTGACTCTGAACGACGAGGTGAGCCGTCAGTGGACCACACATAATTCCTGGGATGGTCGCCTGTCAAGTGAATTGGTCCAGTGAATGCGATGTCTACTCTTAATTTGTGATTTGTTTTAAACATAGAAATTTAGCTACAATAAATTGATAATGACTAAATTAAAATTAAAAACCAAATTACAAAAGACCAAATTAAAATTGTTCTAGAATCGGCAATTTTCAATAACGGCTTAAACTGACGATAATGTTGGAAACTGCAAACGTGATTCCCGCGTGGTTGGGTGCAATATCAACGTGGTTGCTCAGGTGACCCGACGAGTTACACGCACTCAAGCCCATTGACAATGATACGAAGCTGCATGGAAAAAAAACTTTCATAACAAACCAACCAACAAACAATTTAATTCTAGACATTGGTCTTTTGAAAGTGTGATATTTGTAAAGAAATCGGCCACGGCTGTTACAAATCATGCCTAATTTTTGTCAATGTAGAAAAATGTACTGAGGTAAGAAAATTATTTTAAACATTTAGTATAAGAAAATGTAAAAAATATGTCTTAGAGAAATGAACATATAGGTTATCCTAATTTTCTAACATTAAATTTGCATAATTCATGAAGACACCTGTACTTACACAAGCCTGTGTGAATTCATTTGGTCTTACCATTGTATAAAACTGATGAATAAATAATTATCATTTTATTACCAGCCGACTTGAACTACAGTGAGATGAATAACGTTAAAAATTATCAGTTTATAGACAAATCAAAACAACTTGAGACCTACATAACAGCTAGAACGAGATTGTTGACAGCACTGAAGAAGATGATGAAGACCCCAGGCCCGATGAGGCCGAGCACGGTCATCAACCTCCGTACCGACAACACCGTCCACTTCCTTAATATTAAGGCATCCGCAAAGTGACCTGCCACTAACAAATACCATGAAATATATTTAGATTGCATTATATACAGATGCAGTCAACACGTTTGAAATATTTATGCAAAAGAATAGATTTATGTATAGAATGAAAAATTCTTTGGCATAGTGCCATCAGAAAAATTGTTGCGTAATGATAAAAAATGGATGTGCATATTCATGGTTGAGTTTATTTAAATTTCGGTTATTAAATGAAAACAAATTAACTACAAAAACCAAAGAGTTGGGAGAAGGACTCACCGACACCGATGACAGAATTCATGAAGTATGGCAGTGCAGTGAACATGATCTCGTGCTTCTTGGCACTGAGACTCGTGGCCAGGTATGTGGGCAGCCACTGCATAATGATGTAGTTGGACCAGTTCATACTGAAGTGGGCAATGTAGATGGACCAGAGTGGCCAGTGGCAGATGAATTCTATCCAACGGGGACTGCTGTTTGGCAGCTTTCCATTTGATAAATTGTAGAAATTAAAATTTCTTTCTGAAAAATTATAACAAATATGTTGGAAACTTTTTGTAAAATTTTGCACGAAAATCGAGCAAAAAATGATGGGATATTTTACTAAATTATAAATCAAATGCAGATGTTCAATTTAAAGAAATGAAGATTGAAATATATATATCTGCATCAACATTGAACGAAAAAGACCACTACTATTAATGGAGCACATTTTTTGTTACTAACATTTTTTATAACTATAATAATTTGAATTAGCATAGCATATGCAAATCAGAAAGAAAATTATATTTTTGCCCTCAATTGATTCAGGTAGAGAGAAACATATGCAAAAACAACTAAATCAAGAAGCATCGCATAGGAGAATGGGCAATTTTGATTAGAATTTGCATATGCACAGGAGCCTGTGAATGAGGTATTTTTCTAATAAACAAAAATATTTTAGTGTTCTAAACCATCAACTCAGTGTCACAGATTTCTATTTCTATTTATTACATAGATGCATCTTATATATTAAAAATATTCAATGACATTTTGCATTTTGAAAACCATTTATTACATTGATTTTAATATTAAAAACTAGTTAAAAAATTGACAAACTGTGGATTAAATATGAGTAAAGAACCTTGGGTGGTTGGATGAACTCCTCTTCATAGAGGGGGCCCCTAGCTTCCCTGTACATGACCAACCAGAAGAAACACCAAATGAATCCCATCGACCCAAATGAATAAAACATCCATGGCCAATACAGGTGTGGACATATCTGTACCAAAAAGAGTATGTATATTAGTATATATGAGCATATATAAATGCATATGTAAGAGCATGTACAAAACATTTGAATCTATACAAAATTATTTAAAAAATTTCATGAAAAAATGCTTTGGTTTTAATAAACAATGTTAAAGTAACTCAAAAGTTTACAAAAATGTTTTGACTCTGCTTATTGTATGAAAAAATGTTTAGGTTTAATTTAAGTTATTTAGTCAAAGGCAAATGATTGTATAGTTAACATATCATATAATAGAATTAAACAGCATCTCTTAAAAAATAAAATAAATATTTTTTATGAGTAAACAGCAGAAACAATGAAATGTTTTTAATTGGAATTTCATTGATTTTACGAGCAAAATATCAGAATAACCAGAAACAAAGGAGCAACAAAGGGTAAGTAACCATAACCAAACATTGAAATGTGGCACAAACTGACCAGTGTAGCCATTGTCTGACCAATGGACCCGAGTGCTAGCAGGTAACCAAACCCTTTGGATCGTTCTTCTACGGGCAGCACATGGGCAAATATGTGAAAGATCGTTGGTAGCCCTGGCAAAAAATATTATCATTGAAATAAATTAACACTTTTTAGTTTACCTTAGTAATTATTAAATTCCAAATGTTTGAACAACACATAAATTTTAAAAAGTACATAGACTAGTATGAAACATTTGAAACATTATCATAATCGATAGAATATTGTTTGCTGGTAGGACACCAACCTAATCCTTCCCCAATCCCCAAGAGAACTCGAGTGAATACCAAAAAGTAAAACATGTGACTTATGAATGGTGTTATGAAAGTGCATAGGGACCAAATAAAAACTGCCAGACTCAACACCTTCTTGCCACTGTACTTTCTTGGGGCACTGCCTCCTACTAACTTTTATAAGAAAAACCAATTCATGTTATAATTCAGACAAATTCAATTCAATTTTAAAAAAGATTTTATTTGTCTGAAACAGAAGCAGGAGATCCAAAATAAGGTGATAATGTAGTATAATAGAATAAAATTTTTTAATTTAAATAACATGAAATGAACAAGATTTTCTTTATGAGTTTATATGACAAATTATTATTGAATTTATTGATTAGCAACCATTAAGTAGAATTAAATAAAAGTGTATTTATTATTAACAGTTACAGAAAAATAATATGGAATTGAAATAGGAACATAATTAAAATTAAAAATTAGTAAGAAGTTAACCATGCTACTCATGTATCCAATGGAGAATGCACTGTGTATCCAGCCTTGGTCATGTAGGTCCCAACTGAATTCAGAACTCATCTGTATGATGGCGATTGGCATTATCACCCTGTCAGCCGAGTTTATGAAATTCGCCACCGAACAGAGGGCTATTGTGCTCAAAGATTTGGTGAACTTTGACATCTTACCCTTCTTTTTTTAAATCTAAAACTAATAATAATCCAATCTGATGGATTTGCCTTTTTAGTGCTTCAATTTCTAATCAAAATCCGTAAAGTAAACATAAAAAAGAAAAAAACAAAACTTTAATTTTAGTTTAAAACTTTTATTGTTAAACTTTTAGTTAATAATTTAATTTTAAATCTTATTAAAAAAAATTGTAAAACAACCAAAGCCTGTTTCTCAAAAAACAAAACTCAGATTTTTGAACCAACTCATACTTTCACAACTAATACGTAATTTAAGATCTGCCATATCGGACTACCTAACTCACATTTATATTTTAATATTTTAAATTTCAAACGTTCACAAACGATCGGCCATATCGCCTGTCTTCATTCAAACCGTGCAGTGCAACGCAACCAACCAGCACGCCATATTGAAAATCTTCAAAACAAATGTTTGCAAATTCGATCGATATATCGTGTGGGAAGGGACAATTATATTCAATGGTCTTTTTGGGTAAACATTTCTATTACCCCATATATGTATATAGAATATAACCCATTGATACCTGAAACATAAATAGTTTTATGTTTATTTTAATTAGTTTCGCTTATCAAACACAGCAAAAAAATGTTTACTATAAAACAATAAAAACATCAACGAATCATAATAACAATAAAGCCAGTAAGAACAAACTATAGGTGATTTTTATACATGAAGGATTGAATGAATGTTTGAGCGAAAAAGTGTTTGATAAATTATTTACTTGATTAATTAAAAATTTATGAAAATACTACGCACTAGAATTTGTTTGATATTTTGATAATTTATTATATTCAATCAACCAATTTTGTCAGAGCTTCTCTTACATTGTAGCTACTTCATTCATTTTGAAAAGGAAAGCATGATATATTAGAAACATTTTTTAGTCGAACACATTGGAATAACGAAAACATCTATAATATATTGTATGTGGGATAGTACGGTACCTAAGATAGTCTGCCACGTTAATGAAGATCCTAAAAGAACTTATGCAAAGTAGTATTGTTTTATTGTATGTAATTCTTTTATACCTACATGCGCTGCCTTCCATACGGTTGGAGAAAATAAATGAAACACATGTTAAGAATTTTGTAGTTTAAGCACCAATCTCCTCAGGCAAATCCACCTAAAGTTTGTTAAATATAGGTATGCATACAGATTATAAAATGAATATTTTATTGAAAATCTCTGGGAATGATGATGTAATGAATTAAAATCTTGTTATGGAGGTAGATTTAGCTTAATTGGTTGGTGACTAATTGTGAAGATAAGAATCGGGCGTGAGAAAGAAGCAGTCAATGAATAACTGATGACGAGCATGAAATGAAAGCTTTGACAGTTGCGATTATGTTTGATAAACTTTGTGTTTTTATGCACGTTTTTAAAATCAGAAAAGTCTTAACTTTTTCAACCAAACCAATATGAACTTTTCAACGTCCTACTGTTGTAAATTCCCCAAACACTTGACGTTCAGTTGCGTCATTCAGCATGTTTATTTTATTTACGTCATTAAAAATATTTTTTTCTACTATGTCTGCTGTCTCGACAAATGCCAATCAAGCCAATTAGTCGTAACGTGACTGGTTTCGTTTGAAATATACCAAAACCTGAAAAATGTTCGGTACAAAATTGCCAACAAAACGTTCTTTTATAAAATCAAATTTAAATGACATATTTTAAAAATGAAAACGGTTTTTTATATATAAATATATATATATATATATATATATATATGTGTGTAATTGTATATGTATTTTATGTTGTAAAATAATTATATATCAGAAACAAATTTTATTAAATTTTTTTTAAATTAAAACATTTAATTGGATGCTTTTATTTTGAAATTTCATGATGAGGAGAGTGTAGAATCTGACTTATTCATAACATACAAAACTCGTAAGTTTGATTAACACTTCATTTATTTAAGTTGTATCGTTGCAAACATATTCCTATACAAAATACGATGACATATCAAAAGCATGAATCAATGTGGCATTGTAATACAACAATTGAACGTTCTCACAGGATGAATGTACCTACCTTCTTTAACAAATACCTTAGTGACATACAGTTAAAAGATTTAATTCTATTTAATTCCTCAATTTATAAAAGTCTTTTAATATAATGCAATATAATATAATATAACATAGTTTTGTATGATTGAAAGATTTCAGTTTTGCGAAATTTCAAACTTATTTATTTTTATTACTTTATATTGATTTATTGAATTGAACAATTTTTGCGTCCAAAGAACTAACTACCTTGCATGGCTGTTGCGTTTTTCCAATACAACTAATCATGTTTCCTCTACTAATCATACTATTTTTCTATTGTTCAAACAGTTAACTAAACATTAGCGATAAAATTTCAATATGTGCTAGACAAGATATTGTCAGTTAAAATTTGGGTTTAGCCAATAGTTATTTTAGTAATCACATACAATAATTAATAAAACTCATAAAAATGTCTATTAACCATAAGAGCTAGAGGCAAACTTTCCTTATTTTTAAATTGTAACCAGACGTATAATATATCTAAGTTTCAACAAAATGACACAACTTCCTGTAGGTAACCTAACCTAAAAATGGAACCAGACACTCGCATATAACTCACAACATACAATTAGTAATAAAATTAATCGCGCTCAAAAACAACTGAACATAAAATATGCCTCTGACATCCGACTGAAAGCATTAAAACTGTATGAGGCTTTCTCGGTTTGACTAGACACTGAAGACAGATATTACCGTGAATATTTATTTATTTATTGACAAAACTGACCACAGGGCCATAATAACCACTTATCTAGACAGAAATAATAAAAATAACCAAGTTGTATAAAATGTACGCCGAAACAGAAAAAAAAGAAAATTAGAAAAATCATAGTTGACATTGATAACACATCCTCGTGAAATAGTACAATAAAAAAACGAATATTATACATACACACATATACAGTATAGTCCATACATATATATGTTATAGCAAGTATATATATACACAAACAAATATATACATATATATATATTAACTATAGTCTTTCACTATCAATATATATAACTATATTGTTATATTATATTATAATAATATCATTATATCCATGGTAATTAGTGATACAAAAATAAAAATGTCAAAGAAACATGCACATTCTAGAGTATAAATTTTCAAAAAAACGTAAACTCAATTCACTCTATCATGTACAATCTTAAATAAATATGCTAACGAATACTCTAAAATTTAATTTAATGAGAATAATAATTTAGTTTTTAAAAATTTAAAGTCAGAAAGAATTAGTCACGCGAATATTGAAAGAATAAACAGAGTAGAGTGCCAGTCAACTAACTATGCCAACATCGTGACGTACCTGGCTGGCGAGCTCTATCGCGCCTAACTTGATAATAAGATACAAAAATAATTAAGGTATGTTGTACAACGAATGCATTGTATGAATATGCTGGGTTGAACATTTTTATTACTCATTTATTTATCTTATAAAATTTTACTTGTCATGACTCATCTCATGTTGAGGTAGAAAAAGTTGACAGCAACCTACTGTCCAGAAAACCCGACAAAGCTAGGACAATTTTTATTTTTCAGACCAGACTCCTTCCTTTGGCTAATCCTCTGAGTTGATTCTAAATAGACATTCATGTAAAAATGAGCAACATCAAAACAATGTTCAACAATGTTCAATGTTTAACCCCCGTAAAACTGATGTCTAGTGTATAGCATACATATTAGATGTACGCATTATTTCAAGTATATTGTAAAAAAATGTTTCAGACGACGTTATGAATCATCTACAATTTGATTATATTTAACTTATTTGACATTTCACAAACTAGTTAATGATTGCAATGATTGCGCATATAATGTAAAACAATCATATATATGCAGAGCAAACACGCGACTTATTTGCCTACTTCTAGCAAACGTTTTATTACTCACTTACTGCTATAATTAAAACAAAATCACCATATTTAATATTATTAACCCAATCGCAATAGACAACAGATCACGTACAAGTTCAACCTTCTGAAGAAAAAAACTAAAATAACGTAAATAAAACCACGTACAAGCAGCCAACAAAAACACAAAACAGCAAAAAAAGCATAACAACAAAAAGGTTAGAATATGCCAGGGAATGTTGAATAATTGAATAATAGTTCGACTACTGATTAGATATGCATCATGAACACCAGCGCGTGTTAAAGCTGGCGGCTGTTTTCAGATACGGGCACGTAAACAATAAACAGCTGACAGGAAAGTGAATGAGAGAAAAGGCTGCGAGTATTTATTCATTATTGCTCTGGATAGATACGTTTGTTCGTTTTTGATCGTTTCTCTCAGAGAATGTAGAGATTTTTCTGCAATTTATTGGAGATAATCTGTTTTAAGTTGATTCTCCGCTACAAAAAATTAATTCACCATGAACTCTTTACTAAAGATTTCATGTGTTATTCTAATTTTGGTATGCTCTTGATTTTATTAATAATTGCTAAAATTAACTTATATTTAACCATCCTATTACAATAACAGAAAATTTATTACAAATAGGTAGCAGCAGCAGTCGAAAAGTTGGAAGCCGGTGGAAACCTTGAATGGACCATCCTGAAGTACGTGAATCCAGGCGGAAAGATCAGCAATGGACAGATCTGTGAGTGGTACGGCCCGTGCGACCATGTCTTCACGTTTGGATTGGATGACGTTAACGGGTGATTGAGCATTTTAAACAACATTCAATTCTATGTTGGTACGGGCTAGTTTTTCAATTCACAGATTGCATTTGGTCTTACGAGTTTTTTCTCGAACGTTGCTTTGAATGTAGAGAGTTTTTCAATGTTTATTTGTTTCAGTTGTGTTTTATAACACAAATATTTTGCATTTTAATGAAAATTTATATAAAAAAATTAACGTAGCGATGACAACCCACTAACCACTCCGTTGTTGACGAAGAAGACTTCAGCATTCAACAATGAAGACACGAACACATTCACAAGTGGTGCTGACAACCACGGCGTCTTCAATCCAATCATCTACCCCTTCACTTTTTGGAAGGTCAGATAATAAGCTTCATTATTTAACATTATTATATGGTGTTAATATTAGATGTTGTTTTAATTAAAAAAAGCATAGATACATTTTATTCCTTTGTTTCATAAATAGAGTCAACTTCTTGATCTATCTACTTATATGTTAAACTTATTTCAAAATATGGTCTATTATTGGCAAACTTAGCAGCGACTAAACCAAATGAATATTTATAAATATTTTCCGAACTATTCAGGGAGGCATACGGTTAAAAGTGTCAGTGGTTGATGACGATAGTGTATTTGGTTTTAGCCCCGACTACGTGGATGGCCTTGTGTATAAACTGGTTGCAAAACCAAGTGCCAGTTATTTGTCGGCGGTATCTGTCAGTACTGTCATGGGAATTAGGACCAAGTAAACTCCTACTTTACATTTTTATGCTCTTTTGCTAGTCTCATAAAGTGTTTTAAATGTTTTCTTCTCTCTTGTGCCTTATCCTTTCAGGACACTGGTGACCATCGACTTCCACAAAACCCGATCTTCAACACTTTGTAGCAGTTGAAATGTGGTGGTATTCATCAAGTGACACAAGGACTTCACGAATGTAATTCGTTGTTGACCGCAATCTCTTCTCCCTGCAATCTTTCCAGTAGTTGTTAGATTTCCATTCCTTCCTTCCGCATGATGTGGCCAAAAACTTTAACTGCCTCCGTCGGATTATTTGTAATAATTTCCTCTTTTCATAACCGGACTGTTTTAATACATCCTCATTGGAGGTATGAGAGGACCAACTAATTTCCATAATATTATTCTCACAAATCACATCTCAGCAGCATTAATCCTCTTTTCCATTTTAAAAGTATAATTAACTAATAAGAATTTTTCAAAAGTCATCTGGAATTTGATTTGCTTATATAACCTGAAACGTTGAATTGAGACCCAATTGAATTATATTTTTTGGCAGACTATACTTCACATACCGCGTGTACTGCGATGCCAATTATTACGGAGATGATTGTGCCAAGAATTGCGTAGGTCATGATGATAGCCTAAATGGCCATTACAGTTGCGACTCGTTTGGAAACAAAGTTTGTCTAAAGGGTTAGTGTTGTAGTAACAGAAATTTCATTTTTTTAAAAATATGATCTTGCACAAAAATGTTAAACAAATTCATTAGTGATAGATTTGTAAAATATGAAATATTGAAATGCTTTTTTAGGCTGGGAGAACGAAGGCAACAACTGCAAGGACCGACAGAACGATTGCGAGACGAACAACTGTCAGAACGGAGCTCTCTGCATTGACGGCATTCGTTCCTACACATGCCAGTGCAAGCCTGGATACACAGGTCTGTCCGTGGTTCAAAATGTTTTGTCATGCCATTTAATATCTGATGATTTTGTTAGTTTATAAAATAATTTTTACATTACAATTGTTAATCATGATGGGATGGGAATAAAATTTTTGAAAACAATTTAATTGAGAGCATATTTAAAAAAAAACTTATTTTATTTGTCATAAACAATTAACTAGATGAATATATATGTATTACAAAGACAAATACTGCGACACGAACATAAATGAGTGTTTGTCGGGTCCATGTCAGAACGGAGGTGCGTGCATTGATGGAGTCAATGACTACACGTGCATGTGCCAACAGCCATACGTTGGGAAGAACTGCGCAAAAACTGTTAGTTATCATTGACTTGGTGTTTTTGCTGTCTAACTTTTTGTATGATGTTGTTGTTGATGTTGTAAAGAAAATTGTAAAAATAAATTTAGCCATTTAAATAGTAGAACAATAAACCAGCACAATAAATGTTGTGATGAAATAGGTGAAAGTACAAATGGATTTAAATGGTCGAACAACATTTTTTTAAATTATTATTTGAATGAAAAGTTCATTATTTACATAATCTTTAAAAAACAAGCACTTGAATCAGATTATTAGTTTAAAAAAAAACAGTTGCATGTGTAATAAAACTTATAATTTTTTGACTTGTTGAAAAGGCCTGCACCGTTTCCAGCCCTTGCAAGAACGGTGGATCATGTTATGGCGATTCAAAATGCTTGTGTCCCAGTAACTTCGTTGGAGATTTCTGCGAAATTCCTCTCTGCAACAAGACAGGTTATTCAATTTATGTGGTGATCTTGCTTGTTTTTTTATTTTTTATACCATTTTATTTTTCAAAAATAAAACATCTATGGAAAAAAGAACCCATTATGGCAGCAATTTCTTTTTTAAACGACTCAAAAATCCCATCATGGAAGAAAAGTGAAATGGTGAACAACATTTAAGACCGATATTAAATTAGAATTTTAAAATAACAGTCTATTAAACCAAATTTGAAAAAGATTAGTTAGATAGAAACTCATTTATGTTCGTGTTTTTAATTTTTAGTAATTTGATATATTTTTAAATTATTGAAATTGCTGGTGCCACGTAGGTTGCTTGAACGGTGGAAAGTGTTCGTTGGATGGAAGTTGCATGTGTCCTCCAGGTGTTAGGGGTTTCACGTGTGACGTTGTGCTGTGCGATTTCACCGGTGGCTTCTGCTTGGTTAGCAGCTTTGGAAAATAATTACCATAATGTTTCGGTTTCTGTTTCTTTTGTTGAATTATTCTAGTTTTCACCAAGTAATATTTTTTTAATTATCAAAATCAAGAGACTCTGACACAGAAAATATTTGCTTAATATTCAATTATTCAACACAATTTGCAGAATGGAGGAATTTGTACGAATGGCAGATGCGAATGTCCTAATGAATTCGCAGGTAGGATTTTATATTCCTAATAAAGCATTTGAAGGTAGTGAAAACGATACACGTGTAGATTTATTAAAACATATTTCAATAGTTAAAGATTTTGAAGATCCGTTTGTCAATTCAAAAATGTTTCTTCAATAATTCAGGCGCAACGTGCGGCGAGAACATCGTATGCAAGTACACGAGATGTCAGAACGAGGGCCAATGCAGGTCGGTGGTTACCAACACGTCGACATCCTACGAACCAAAATGTTTCTGTCCCAGTGGCTTTTCTGGAGCTTACTGCGAAATTGTTCCACAACTGGATGTTGTTAAATACAACAACACGTTGAGTTATGTGTCTGTGCCGGATGAACTGAACAAGAGACCTTTCACGCCAGTAAGCTGCTTCAAAATGTTTGCACGGATTTAAAAAATATAATTTAATAATAATTTAATAAACTTAGAATTGGTAAATTTTTTAATCATAAAAAATTTTTTTTTGAAGTTCACAAATTATTTAAAATATTAGGATCCTAATTATAAATTTTGACTTTCTAATTCGTTCACAAGTTGGAAATCCTCTTCATCTTCTTCATCGTTATGACGTTCGTTCTGTTCATCATCTGCATTGTTCTCAGCGTTCTTCTCTGCAAAGCTCGCAAAAGCCTGAGGTGAACTATAATAAAACTATATTTCTTCAATTGTTAAAACTATTTTTTCAGCTGTTTACGTAACGCTAAATGAAAAAACCTTTCAATTTATAATTTCAAGCAGGAACAACAAGAAAAAGGTTCTGAAAAGCGTGACATCAGTCACGTCTGACTGTTCGTCAACGTCTGATGTTTTCTCAGAGCCAGGTAGAAGTACCGTCAACAGCAGCACCACCAGCAGCCACAACGACACCTTCAAAACTTCAGAAAACTTTTCCATATCCAACACGGTAACTTCTTCAGTTCTACCAAACATTTATTCGTCTACGTTGGAAGATAGAGCCCAAGTTAACAAAATATTCGACGATTGCACCTACTCCCGACTTAATGATGAAGAAATCGGCTTTGGCGAATGTTTAAAAAAAGGAGTGGTAGAAAATGAAGTTAACAGTGATAGCGCTCAAATCTTGGACGCTTAGGGTTTCGGAAAGAAATTAACGGAAATTGTCGTGATGTTCGAACATTTACAGTTTTTTACTGATGTTAACATTTTTCAACAAAAATGTTTCATATACTTAAGAACTTTTTGTTACTATTAATATAAGTTACTATATATTTTTTGTTCTTGTTCGTTTAGTATACTAATATAGTTTATTAAAAATGCTTCAAATTAAGAGATACAATTGACCAGTGAATTGTGTTTTTGTAAGGTTTTTATACATCTTGAAGTTCTGTAAATTTACTAATCTTATTGCTCATACATACATGATAGTAAATCTATCTGCTTTTATTGTTAATGTCAGAATTTTCTAATTTGAAAATTTTTGAGACATTATTGTCGCAAACCAAATCAAACTTCTATTTTTGAAAGTTAAAATATAAATATTCATGTTATGCACATAGTTCTGGCTTGAATAATTGTTTTTTTATTAATAAATTAATTTGTCATTATTTAACTTACATCAGATTCATCACCATCGCCGTCATCAGCATGTATCACATCATAGCATTGAGTCATTTATTCAATGCTTAGCGACTTGAAACCGTTGTAAAGACCGAGCGCAAAATACTTCACGATTATCGGAGTGATGAAGAATATTCCAAATCCTAACTTATTTTACTGCCAAGTATAACGTATAAACTAAAATATACTATTGAAGCTTGGGCTAGAACATTGGTGCGGGTTTCTTGTAATAAAATTCATCGAATCGTAACAAAGAAAAAACATCACAAATTATTGGATTTGTATTTATTAATAAAATACCACAATAAAGTTATAATATAATAAGTACAATGAGATAGGATGAGTGGAGAAAATGACTTAAACTCTTTATGAAATGAGAATAGAAAAATTGGAGACATCATATAAAATGACGATAACAATTGAAGTTAATTGTACAATTATTTCGTTTCAGAATCTTAACACGAAATAAAAAATAGTAAAAAAGTGCAAAGACATCAGTTTAGTGACACTTAATATGACGGTTACCTACTTACATCTTTCAGTTGGAAAAAACACTCTTAGACATTATTCAATATATATATTATTTTCATTAAACACGTTAAAAAGTATAATCAAATTAATCAAATGAAAGTTCAATATAGAATATAGAACACATTGCATATCGTCATCATTTGTATTATAATTTAATTATACTCTCAAATAGAAGCCATGTCAAAATTTAACTTAAGTATTACAATACAATTTATGTATTACAATACAATTTGAGTATTAAAATACAATTATTTAACGCAAAATACAAAAAAAAACAGCAGATATATTGAGAAATAATTCCAATCAAAATTTTAGAATTTCAGTCGTCAGTCGCAAAATTTCTTTACTGTGTTGACATCAATATAACATAAGTTATCTCACATTTTTGATAATTATTTTCAAACCTAATTCAAATAGCATGTATTATATTATTACATAATATAACTTTTAATTATATTATATACATGAATGCACACATATGTAATTACTTAACAGTATAATGTACGATAGACATGTATGGGTATAAAAGATTGATGAAAAAAATTTACAAGTCGCGAAATATCACGAAATATAATATCAACATGCAGATTTGATAAAATGGTTTCACATTAACTTTATAACCGCGTACCTAGGTCGTGACAACAGGTAAATGCACATTTATTAAATGACTCATAAACGCATACAAACAATTAAACAAACAAGCTGAAATCGTATGCTCAGACATTTGTATGCAATTGTAAATACACACACATATATTTATAATATATACACACACATATATATATAATAGAAATGTAAGCTGTTTAAAGTGCAACTATAACGTCAAAGAGGAAGTTATGCAACGAAAAACATCAACACATATACAGTACACACAAACAAAATCTGCACACAAATTTTTCACATACTATGAAATTATTTTCATTAAAAGTTTAAAACTATTGAGCTTTTCAACAATTAATAATTGTTATATATAAAAAAATAAGTGTTTTTACGATGTAAATTAAAATTTGCAACTTAGGTCATATCAGCTCAAAGAGAAACGTTAGCTAGATTGCTAATTAAATAACTGAACTTATTTTTCAACAAATTTTGCCATCAATATTTTGAGTGACTTATAAAATTTTGAAAACTTGATTGTAGTAACTTGTTTAATAAGAAGTTGATAAGGAAAAGTAGTGTGGTACATACCACTCTTTTTTGCAAAGAAAAGATGAGTTTTGTTTCAGAAAGCGGAACTTATGAGAACACAAATGCATACAATTTAAAACCCAGAATGACTGCAACGATTTGGCATCATTAATTTGGTAGAACAAATCAATCAAGAAAGATTTTAAAAGAACACGGTTGATTTATTAAGCTGACAAGTACCTAACCTAACCTTATTCCTCCTTCACCATTTGGACCAGTTGCTTGCTCGCTTCCTCTCTTACAGGAGGACACTTGTAGAGTGTTCGTCCGGAAAAGAGAGAGAAGGCTGCCTAAGAATTATTTTGTTTATGACCTGGAACCTTACTTTTAAAATTTGTCCTTTATCAGTTATTTAGTACTGATCTTCGAACAAATAAATATCTTAAATACGATAGTTAATAAAATACAATAAAACATTTTGAGTATAGGACCATCTCGAGGAATATATATTACAAAAATAAAACGCGCATCTAGTTACGAGGATTTTTATCTTAAAGTTACACAAAATAACCTGATCACATAACTTTTACGCACACGCACAGACATCTTACGCAAACAAGAAAGCAACACAGAACTGCATTCAGAGGAAGTGAGCAGGTAGGTACGTATTCATTATTCGATACATAGGTACGTACTTCTATATTCACTCGAGTAGATATTCCGTAAATTTCAGAAATTAGTCAGCCTAAGAAGTCACGGAACACCTAGAAACAATTATAAAAGCCGAAGAGGCAGTATAGACAAAAATAAATATAGGTGGAGTAAGAATGATTTAAAACAACAGTCAGTTTGACAGACATTGGCATTTTAAAATTGTTTTTGTATTTCAAGACAGAAATTTTTTTTTAAATTGTTTTTGAAAACACCGACAATAAATTTTTAACTTTAAATAACAAAAATAATGAGTAAAAGTGAGAAAATACGTACAGGAAATAATGGTCTTAAGAGCCGTATGATTCAAAATATTTAATGATAGGAAGAGCAAAAATAGTGTACAAAAATGAAGAATGTACCAACACATGCATTCATGCTCATGCACGCATATGTTAATCAAAATTGATATTAATATTAAATATTGAAATGTTAAAAACAACATTAAAAACCATGTTATATAATAAAACATTTTTATATTTAGAGAACAACTTTTATAATATAGCTCATGAGATATTTTACAAAAAGCACCAAATATTCCTTGACCATTTAACAAACGAATAAACATATAAGCAAACAAACGAACGAAAGAATTAATGAACGAACAAACAGTCAAACAAACAATGGCACACACAACACTACGTACATCATGAAAGAGAACTCCATACGATTCTTGCATTTAGTGTACATAATGAATTATTTTGAAACAACACACACACCCATCCATACATACAAACAAACACATAAAAACACACATGTGGGTGCATTTGGAATATTTACATCACGTACTGAGTTATGCGCGTGTGTTGGTTGTATGCGGCTTGGCGGGGAATGCAAGTACAGTTAACTCTCAAGATGAATGAAAAATAATGCAGTTTCATTTTGAAACTTTAAAAATTAAAAATTTTAATCAAATTCACATATTTATATCTTATGTATTCATTTTTTTTTATTTGACAACATATTGCACAGCTCATGCCAATACTAGCAGGCAAATTGCAAAAACTACGGTCCTGAAATTTGAAAAACAACGAGAAAAAAATATGGAACGACAAATATGCACGAAACACAACGGTGGAATGAATGAATGCAGAGAAAATTGTATTCTTAAAAAGTTTAAAATATTTTAATCATCATAAAAAACCTAAAAAGGCTTTTAATTTGCAAGTACACGTTACGAAATTCATCTTGAAATTGATAAATTCTTAACAAAATTTTTTATCGCAAACAAAGAATAAAAAGTGAGTGAGTGACATTTGAAATGAAAACAGCATAGCGTACAACGTCAATGAAGAAACGAAAACAAAGATTATGAAGCCCGTAATTTTAAATTTAAAACGTAAAAAAACATCGTACCAAAAATAGCTCAAATTCATGGTAAGAAAATTATCATAATAATTTCATTATTCTCTAACAAATTATTAATGTTTATAATAAAAATAGTGAAATGTTAAGAGCGATGCTCAGAAATATATTGCAAAATAAGATGATATTTTAAGTTAATTTTAAGTTAAGCATCATGTTACAGAAATTATTTGACACTGCTGGCGAAAATATTTTATCAAAAACAATTTTTTTTACTTAATTATCTATTTTTATTTTTAGTAAAAAAAATGCCCTAATTATGACGAAGACAAAAGTGTTAATGCTGCAGTTAGATCATCATAACAAGTGATTCTTTGTTGCCAAAATGCTTTTGTATTTTTTTATATTGTTTGATTTGCTTTCTCCGAATTAAAAATGTCATATCTTGTTTTTTCAACGAAAAAATAAAATTTCTTTGAAATCAATATCTAATACACGCTGTTTCGGGCGTGGCAATGAAATTATTTGAAGAATAAATATACGAAAAAGTTGAAAAACGGAGAAAATTTGTACGATTTCCAAAGGAAAATTTTAATCACATATGATGTGGTATATTTTACTAATTTGACTTCCTCTCCCGCCAACAGATATAAAAATGAGTACATCCTTACATATGAACATTTACAAACACACACACACACACGCATACACACCCAGGCACACACACACACACACACACACACACACACATATATATATATATATATATATATATATATATATATATGTGCTTATTTTTTATTACGTCAATTTAATTAATAACTTATCCTATCGAATCGACATTTCAAAACGATCAACTACTGTTTCCACTCTGACACCAGAAACACCAAATTCCACGTGGAACGGCATTGATGAAGTATAATTATACAGATGCAATCAATAAATAACAAAGATGTAAAAATATAAAAAATTTATAAAGCAAAACAAATTAAAAAAAACTTAATCAACAAGAAATTAAAATACCATTAACGACAACAACATTTCATGATTTCATCATACCGGATGTAAAGCTAAGTAGGATAGGGAGGGCAAAAACTATGGAAGGAAGGAAAGAGGGAAGTGCGATCGTTAGCACCAGTCACCATCGCCATCGTCGGAATCGCTCTCAACATTCTCGCCAGTCTTAATCTCAACTGGCTTACGTGACTCAAGCTGTCCTTGCCCTAAAAACGGCCGTGTTTTAACTTCTTTGAAACTGCGAGGAAGGCTGTGCGTTTGATGAGCAGTGTCGTACTTAAGTCGTTGCTGAAGTTGTGAGCGTTGTAAATGTTGCTGCTGCTGGTGATTGAAATGTTCCGGCGTCAGTCGCCTGGGAATCATTCCGCGTGGCGGTCGCATACCTTCGCCAAACACTGGCGGACGAATTTGTCGCTGCGGAGGAAAATTTAAAGAAGACCGTGGTATTCGTTGAGGGAAAGGTCCGCGCATCGGAATTCGAGAACTTCTGATTATGTAGGGAGGTTGAGAACGTGGTTGAAAGGGAAGTTGTGGCGGCGGAGGTGGCAGACGATGTTGTTGTTGTTGTTGCAGTTGACTGCTGCTTGAGCACCGCGAAATATCATCTATATCTGGTGAATGTTTTTGAAAGTCACTGGCGGGAGATATTCGTTGTTGCTGCTGCTTGTTATGTAGAAGTTGCTGGTCCTGGTGCTCCGATCTGGAGTGTGACAACGTTATCGATTTGATGCTGCTATGGGACGGAGAAGGGTCTAACAAAGGAAAATTCAAGCTATCGCGACGACATGGCTCGGGTGGCGGGTCTGGTCTTTGCTGGAATCGTGAATGCATGTCCATGTCATCTGGCTGTAGAGCAGTTGGCGAAGTCAAAACGTGAGGCATTCGATCCTCGTAAGTTTTTGATGTTCGGCGTGATTCTAAGTTTAACCTGATTGGCTTTCTTGGAGCTTGTGGAGTTCTGCGAAAGTCTTCAGCAAATACAACGTTGGGACTGGGAGACCTGGATCGACCTGTCAGATCACTAGAACCAAACGTTTCTGGATGTTTTTTGCTAAGTTTGCCCAAACTTCCTACTGAGTCTTGACGAAATTGGATGTTTGAAGTTGTCGTTGTCGATGTCGTCGAAGGTGGAGGCGTTGGTGAGTCTCTTTGTTGGCATGGAATCAGTTGGCGCTCTAGTTTGTTATAAACAATTCATAGCATTAATTAAACGATGACACAAAGTTTTAAAAAAAATTAATTTTTTCTAACCGTCTTGACTTTTTTGCTTGATGAATATGGTTGGTGATATTTTCTGCTTCAACTGCTGCAACTGTTCCTGTTGTCTTAAATGTAAATGTTGCTGTTTTTGTTGCTGCTGCTGTTGTTGGTTGTAAATATTCGGAAGTGGAGAGCTTTCGGTGCTGGTAAGATTCAAATGCCGATGTGACTGTTGAGAGACGTTGCTGGCGCTGGGAGAGTGGCTGAGATTTAACGGCGACGATTGTTTATGTTCGCTGGTTGGACTGAAAGGATGAAATTTCTTCAAAAAATCTACTCTCTCCTTTGAGTGCTCTTGCGGTAGTTGTTGTCGTTGATTTGGTTTGGTTAATAGAAGATCGAATGAGCGGTTGGCAATTTGTTGATTTTGAAATGACGGGTCATTTTTGTCGTTGTCTAATGTGGAGTAGTGTTGTTGATTTTGTTGATGTTCAGGGTTCGTAATTAAATTGTTAAACGCGCTGCTCACAGATTTATTAATAGACGATATTATCGTGCTTATCGATTTTGTGAAACCAGCTGAGCTGATGACGTTGGTTACTTTAACAGTTTCAAAGCCGTTGTTTTGATCGTAGGTTGTGGTTTTGAGACTTTTGATGCTGTTTTGCGAAGGACAAGGACGTATTTTTGAGTTGTAGATCAACGAGTTGTTGTCGTGCTGCAGCGTTTGTAATTGTTGGTTGAAGTTGAATGTCCTAGATGATTGTTCATCTGAAGACATTCTCGTTGGAGAGGTGGCAAATCTTGGATCGTTTGAGTTTATTTGTTTGTTCTGCTTTTCAAGAATGCTGTTTTCAATGTTCAAGTTGAACAAGGAAGAATTGGAAAGTTCGGTTAAAGATTTCTTGGCGGATTGCTGTTATAACAAATTTTGCTATCATAAATTTATTTTTTACGTAGAAAAAAACCTCATTTTGTAATAGTATTGAAAAAAAAAATGTTTAGCACTTTAAACCGACCAGATACAAAAAAACAATGAACAGTATTTGTAACATTAGAATCGATCTCACTTGACAGGCTAATAAACATAACAACGATTTTATGACATTAAATGGATTAACCCCTTCTTTGGTTTCAGGTTTGACGTCAAATGCATTGTCATCGCTGGTTGTGGTCACGAGGGCGTCAGTGGATGAGGTGGCTGTCGCAGCTGTAGGCGTGGCGGCTGACGTCGACTCCAGTGCTTGTTTGCTGAAATTGATGATGATGAGAATTATTTAAATGTAAGTATTTTATGTAAATGTCTTCTTATGTAAATAGTTTTTTAATTCACGTTTGATAGTAATTTTAAGTGTTGACGCAATCGAATATAAACCTATTTGAAAAAACTGCAAGTTGAAATTTTAAACGCCAAAATGTTTAAAAATTCCAGCACGCATTTTATTTAATGATTGTTAAAGAATTGAATTATTTTCTAACTTATCAAAAAAAAATAAAATGTAAAGTTAGAAAGAACGAGCTGTACGTACCTGGTAGTTTGTACTGGTGGATGGTTGGGGTACCTGATGACGAATGGTGCTCGGATGGGCTCGTGATGTTTCGAGGAGCCAGAATGATGAGGATGCTGCTGGCTTTCGTTGATGTGACTGGCCAAGTCAAATATTTCTTTCGACTGAAGGACGTCTGAGGCCGAGGTCATGGCACACGTTCCTATCAACTTCTTAAACAGGGTGGGTTTCTGCAGATCATTTAATCGATAATGTAAAAAAAACTGCTCTCACTAAAAAATGTTCATCTATTTTATTTATAGTAAAATGTTACAATTTAAGAGTTACACAGTTACATAAACTTAGTTCATTCATAACTCAATTATTCTAATTTCAAATTGAAAATGCTGCCGAATTGGTATTAAAACCTTTCAAATTTCCAAGTTAATTATACAAAATTTGTTAATAATGTTTAAAATTCATCAGGAACACTGAACCATTTTTATGGTTTTGTTGGCCTTGTAAGCTCTCCAGTTTTCGGCAATCAAGAGTCCGGCGTAGATCTTACCAACGGTCAACTTTTCAAACGTCAACTCTGCGAAAAACAAACGCACATAAATTAGATAGGGACGCATACAGTTAACAATACAAAATCGAATAGAAACCGGATTGAAATAACTATCCGTCACATTTTTATCAAAAGAAAAATATGGAATGAAAAAAAATGAAAAAGGTTAAAAATAGAGAAAAAACCTTCGTTAGGAGGCACCATGAGCAGATGCATCTTCTTCGATTGAATGGGCCAGAGTGTCTTGATGGTTTCTCTCAGTGCTTCGTCCTGTTTGTTCATCTCCGATGCTGCGTTACAGTGAGTGAGTGAGTGAGTGCGTTAGTGTTTGTTGTACTTTGCCGATGTTGTACGATGTAGTTTGATATCAAACGAGGGATACAAATTTATAATACGTACGTATCATTATTAAAAATATCACTGAATAATTTATTCTCTGATACAATCCAATCAACAGACCTGGACCCATCCTAATGCTTAGAGATTCTCTAATCAGTGCAAAGAATGTCGTCGTGAAGTGAACCGTTCCGTTGTCTGCTACCGGCATGTTCATTCGGATGAGTTTCTGAATTGTGTGCGTGTGTTTGTGAACACGTGTGTAAACATGTGTTGGTGTGTGTGTGAACATGTGTGTGTGTGTTGTGTATGTGTGTGAGAACGTGTGTTAGTGTGTGTGTGTTGGTGTGTGTGTGAACGTGTATATATATATATATATGAAAAGTGAAAAGTGGACTGTCGCCGGCGAGTAAACATGTTTGCGATTTCAAGTAGAACAAAAGCCTGTTTCAAATTAACCAGTTAGTACATTTTGAAAAAAGATTTTGAGTCGTTATAATTACGCTTATTATTAATTTTTATTTGCAGTTTCCAAAAAAAAAAATTGAACTCAAACGTCAGGAACCCTGTAAGCCAGTCTGTAAGGACACTTTTTTCCAAATCCCACCGGAGGTTCCATGTTCCTTAGCATGTCGTACATGTCCGTGTACAAGATCCGGCCACTGAAGATGATGGTGATGATGAGGATGGTGGTGAGGATGGTGGTGGTGGTGATGATGGTGATGATGATGATGGTGGTGGTGGTGAGGATGGTGATGATGATGATGGTGGTGGTGAGGATGATGATGATGGTGGTGATGATGATGGTGGTGGTGATGATGATGGTAGTGGTGATGATGGTGGTGGTGGTGAGGATGATAATGATGATGATGGTGATGGTTAGGGTTAGGTACTCATGTACAATGGTGGGGAAAAAGATGATGACGGAGATGATGAAAATGATGACAATTATAATGATGATAGTTTCGACAATACAATGAAAAAATTGTAAATATGAATCATTTTAGCAATGGTGCTATTTATGATGACGTTTCAGCTGGTTATTAGGAAAAATAAAATTAAAAATGACTCTGATTATCTTAATAACAAAAAGCCCAAAACACAAACGCTGAAAAACAAACGCTATACAGAGAAAAAAACTACAAAAAAGACGAAACGAAACAAAACAAAAGCAGAACGAACGTTGCAGTTGGGTCATAATTAGCCCAGACCCTGATGAACTCGTCCAGGTGGTGTGGGCCAAGAATTGAAGAGTCACGTGTCAGGTAATCAAAGTTGTCCATGATGACCGCCACAAACAGGTTCAACATCTGCCATCATGTGGGTCGGGTCGTCAGAAATTTGCTCAGTTAATAATAATAATAATAATGAGAACTCTTTTATTTCTTCAAAAGCCAAAATATAAATGAAAACTACTATTAAATATAAAATGATCAATTATTATAATAGTTAAAAGATTAAAATAATGGATAATTTAACATCATTGCTCGTCATTATTATGAATGTGTACAAAGGTGATGAAATAATATAAAAACTAGAGTCAAGCTTTATTTCTGTCACAATATATTGCGGATGTAGATGCTATCGCAAAATTGATTAAGCTAGATCTAAATTCGTCAAGACGGTTTATTTTAGTTTGATTATAATAATAATAATAACAATAATAATAAAATAATAAAAGTAGTAGTAGTAAAGATAATAATGATATTGTTAAAATAATAACATTCCTTTGCTATTAGTATTGTTGTTTTTTTATTGATGATATTATAGTTGTGTATAAGGGCTGAGTGAAGGTACATTTTTCAAAGTTGAAAACCTAATTTAACTTTCGCAAAAGTTTTACTTAAATATTTGTTTTTGAGAAGTTCACTTCACTCCCGGTCAAACAATCGATGACAATGATTAGAAGTAAAATGAAATTAACCAGAAACGAGCAGAAAAATATGAACGAGACGAAGTAGGGAATGGCGATGTTGAGGCCGCAGTTTTTCGTGTCCTTCTGGGTTGACATCGGGTCGCATTCCCTGCCGGCCATGCAGTGCAACATTATCTGCTGCCAACTTTCACCCGTTGCACACCTTTTCGGGGTACGATGATTGATTGACTGACTGAATGAATGAATGAGTGAATGAAAAAAAATGAATTAGTGGATAGATAAATGAATGTTTCATCGAGAGATAGCTTTTATTATTACAAATTATGTTTATAGAAAACTAGAAACATCATTTGTATTTTCGGTTACGGTGGCCAGACTCGATGAATTCCAATAGGAATTCTATTATGGTCAGTCCGCTTCTTATCATTAAATTTTATTTAATTTTATGGAGCAAATAAAATTTCGTTTCGTTTCGTTTCGAATGAATGGATAAATGAATGAATGAGTGGATGAATGTGTAAATAAATGAGTAAGTGAGTGAGGGAGGGAGGGAGTAAGTGAGTGAGTGAGTGAATGAGTGAGTGAGCGAGTGAGTGAGTGAGTAAGTGAGTGAATGAGTGAATTTTTTTTGTGTTTTAGTCCTACAAATATATTAAAATATTAATTAAAAATGATAGCTCAATCATTTTTGATCGTATTAGCCTGCGTTTGATTGAAATTATTTCAGTTACTATTTATTGTCAGTAACAGTTTTCATAATTTCATCGAGAGATAGTTTTTATTTTTACTGAGAATAATAAATATTATAAAACTTGTGCTTACCGGAAGAGGAGCATGACAGCATCGGCGAACGAACGGAAGTTGTTGTGCCTGTTTATTTCCGTTCCTGGTTTCAGCTTTATGTTACCAAAGATCTTAAAGGTTTTAATTTTGTAAATTTAATTAAATTTATTTCATTCCGTGTTGTAGATATTTATAGATAATAAAACGATTAATTGAGAAATTAACTCAAGTTTGAAGATGGCAACAAAGTTAAAAGTAGAATTAAACGAACGAACAAAAAACAAACAGACAGACAAACAAACGAACAAACAGACAAGCAAATAAACTAGTGAGTGAACAAGCAAACAGCAAACATACAAACAAACGAACGAACTTGCATTCCGATGATTGCATAGATAAAGAACAGCATGGCAATCAAGAGGATAACATAAGGAAGTGCCTGCGAAGAAATTGCATTTAATGGTCAAGCAACGCGTTTCAATCTTTCTTTTGTATTTCAATTTTTATTTATCAAAATTTATAACAACCAAAGGCACCACATCGCCATTATCATCATCACCATCATCATCATCATCATCATCATCACCACCACTGGAATAGTGGTGGTGATGATCACATCCCATCTATCATCACATCCCATCTTATGACATCACATCACAGCCTCTTCATTATTATCACCCAATATCATGATACCTTGAAGGACTGAATGAATGTCCAAAGTAGTATCCTGATAGTGTATCCTTGCCGTAGCAACTTGATCAGCCTGGCCGCTCTGAACAGCCTCAAAAAGCCGAAACTGAATGTCCCAGTGGTCTGATCGTTCAACTTATCATTTTGTAATTATACTCATTTACTTGTTTATTTATTCATTCACTTATTTGCTGGCTCACTCAATCGCTAACTCACTCGCTCACTCACTAATTCATTCACTCACACACCCTTTCACTCATTCAATTTTCGATTTAATGATCGATTGTTTCATTCATTTAGTGATTAATTATTCAATCAATTCATTTAATTACTCGATCATTTATTCCTTCGCATATATTTCGCATCATCATTTGAGAATGTAAAAAAATGAACGACCGAGATACTCACAGTGCTAACTTTCTGAATGGTCTCCGTCCAGAGGACATCAGTGATGCTACCGACGACAGTGACCATGTCGAAGATGTTCCAATAGTCCTTCATGTAGTTCTTTGGCCGTTTCGGTGGGAGTTGTTTTATCAAAAAAGTTCAAATTTATTCTATTTATATTGAAAATATTATTTGTAATTAGTTATTATTTCTATGTATATATTACGCCATTATGTTATCTAACAAAGTCTCCAATGGTATATAATTACTAATTATCAGCTGGTTTGTTACAATTACAATGCAATAAGTATCTTATCAATGCTGCTTATTTTGTTGAAAATCGAATGAAATTATATCGCTATAATAATATGGTATATATCGTAATTTTAACACGACACAGAGGGCATAACTCTTTAAATTGTGCTAGGAGGTGAGAATATGTTGCAGCATGTTATATATAGCATGACTGGCTATAGAGACAAAGAAATAAAATAACGAACGTCGCCACAACATGGAGCTTACTGACCCGAATGCCAAAAGCGATAATCTTGAATATGATTTCGACAGTGAAGACGGCAGTGAAAGCCATGTTCAGTTTGGAGAGTGTCGTCGCATACTTATCGAACTGGTCCACTTTCACTTTTGGAGTGTACTGAAATTCATTTTCGATGTCGTACGTTAGAACTTTTTAAGAAATGGTTCAGTAAATAGGAAATAAATAATTGAATCATTAAAACTTAATTAACCAATTATTTAGTCAACCAACCGACCAATCAACCAGACAACCGATCAACCAGACAACCGATCAAGCGACCAACCGACCGACCGACCGACCGACCGACCTTCATCATAAGTAGGATTGTGTTGCAGGCAATGATGACCATGATGATGTACTCAAACATGGGCGAAACGACAACTCTCCAAACCTTGAACTTGAAGGAGTTTTGGTTTTTCGGCATGTACCGACAGACCGGTCTGGCGTTAATGACAAAGTCAATGCACTGTTTCTGTTGATTATTCAGATAAAACAAAATAATATGTGGTAAAATGGTATTAAATTATAAATGGTGATAATTAAGAAAGAGATCTCATTGATGATAGCAAAGATGAAACAACATGAATAATAAATATAACCAACTTGATTTTTGTCCAGCTCCTGGTCGATCAATTCATTTTCCCCTTGTTCCTGGAACGTGATGATGATGAGGGCGACGAAGATGTTGATGAAGAAGAATGGAAAGACGATGAAGTAGACGATGTAGAAGACAGACATTTGCATGCGGTGACCTGGCTGCGGTCCGAGGTTCTCTTCCGTTGATTCAATGGAATGTCGAAGAACCCTGCAAAATATGTGGTTTGAATTTCAAATGATCAAAGTTTTTTTGTTTTATTTCATGAATTACCATAATAATCAGATCATTTGATAAATGACTTTTAGTAAGTTATACGTTGCATAATACATTGTTTAAAGTTAGTTTGATTTTACATTTTTGCTAAGAAACTAAAAAACATTCCGCAGACAACCCTGAGAACGAAAATGTCAAAGCAAAATACAAACTTATTACACAAAATAGAGTATAATTTTTTTGTAATCCTAAATGAATTAAAAAAAACAATAAAAAATGTTCAAATTCTCAACGTGAAAATAAAAACATTTGGTAGATGCGAGCAACTTCACTAACGCTGGCCAACCCTCCCCAGTCTGAACGGCAAACAAGGTGAGCATGGCATCAGCCACATTATCGTAATGGAACTCCCTCCTACCCCACTTCCTTTCTTCGACTTTTGGCACGTACCTGTTGTTGTCCAGCTGGTACTCGAAGTACTCACCTCTGACATGTGCATGATTAGTTTGGATGTTCACATTTTCGTATTTGAAATCATTTTTATGACGTTAATTGTAACATTGGAATGATTATTTCTAATTTAAGGCTTATGAATATAGTTTTTTAAGCAAACACTCAAACAGCAAAAATATTTATATTATGAAATGTTTTTTAAATTCGATGAGGGGTAACAATAACTAGGGAGATATCAGTTGAAAATAGTTTGCATATCTGACAAGAAAACAACGACAGGATGAAATGACAGGACCGCCGAGACAACATACAGCAACGAGACAACAACATACGAACTTGCATTCGGCTTTCGTGTTCTTGGAGTCATCATTGCAGAAGAAAAATTTCCCTTTGAATAGTTGCACTGCCATGACGGCAAAGATGAACTGGAAGAGCATGTAGACGATCATGATGTTGAAGACGTTTTTCAGTGAGTTCACCACGCAGTCAAATACCGCCTACACGTTTTATAATTTCGTTGTAGTTACGTTGTTTTTTTTACATCTTGTTGTTGTAATTATTTTGTTGTAGCTAAATAATAATTGTTTCTGATTTTAATCATTTTAGATAAATGCAAATTATTCGAGTTATTTGTTGAAATTTAAAAAGAGTTTCCTTCTACTTTCAAAACATTTTCAAGTATTTGTCACAAAAAAAGTAACGAGGGTAAAATAAAACAACCTACCAGCAATAATTATAATTCTAAACATCAGGATAGAGACACACACGCACCCATCAAACAAACTGCATCTCACCTTAAGCTTGGGCACTCGGTTAATTGTCTTCAAAGGCCGCAAGACACGCAGAACTCGCAACGATTTGATGGTGTTTAAGTTTTTACCTGCCCCTGGACTGTCTCTGATTATTTAAATTAATTTTTTTAAATGATTTTTAGGATCCCGTTTATATATTGTCTATGTATATACAATTTTGTTTTGATTTTTCTTGATAGAATCGCCTTTTTCTGCATATCAACGTAGCGGTAAAACGCAAAGAATGCTTTTTAACAATACGAAACTCAAAATTGGCAATTTTCAATGAAAAGCTCGTATAGAAATTGATTTGAAAGTATTAAAAGGATGAATGCAGGACAGGTAATTATGTTTGGTGAGCTACTACATTGTTACATTGAAACAATGATCGCATTGATAATGTCTTATTAAAAGCAATGGAGGTTTTAAATAAATTTTCGTATTGCCAACCATGCAACAACAATTAATTTGATAGTAAACAAACGAAAGCTAAACACATTTCAAAAACACTCTACAAACTAAAAGTAAACATTAAACATAAAATAAACACAAATTAAACATAAAGTAAACATAAAACAAACATGAAATAAACATGATATAAACATTAACCTACAAAATAAGCACCAAACAAAGCAACACATCATCATTTTATATTTTATAAAAAAAAAATCAAACCAACAATTGAAAAATCCCAAAAACTAAATAGTTGAAAAGCAGCACAGCAAAACCGGCAAAAGACTAACGTGAAGGCGAAAGCAACCAGAGCGCAAATGACAACAGTTGCATCGAGGAGGTTCCAAAGGTCCCTGCAGTACGAGCCGGGGTGAAACACGACACCTAAATTTATCACCTAACAGCAGCAATTTTGTGGTGTTCAATTTCGCAAACAAAAACTAACTTAAATTTTTTTCTCAGGATTATAGTTCTATTGTTTGACTCTGTTTTGAAATTCAAACAAAAACAGTGAAACCGACAATACAAGTTTGGAGTCTAGGTTAATATTTATTATAGTTCAGTTTCATAAATACACGTTAAATGAAATACCATAAAATACTACGTCTAATACAGCAATACGATAGCCAATATGATACCCAAAACAACAGAACGATGCGTCGTAGCTAAACGTATAAATACACTAAATGCAAAGAAATACAGACTTTTAAAATCATCTCAACAGTGAAGACAGAAAGAAATACAGACTTTTAAAATCATCTCAACAGTGAAGACACCAGTGAACACGTAATCGAACATATTCAGTATCTTGTTCCTCTCCGAGTTTTCAAGCACTGGATCTTCAGCAGCCAGGGCGATGCTGCTTGCGCAAATGACGATCATGATGAAGAGGTCGAAGTAACGTAGGCTGACAACGAAGTGACAGAATCGCCGAATGCTGTCAGTGAAGTTGTCGTTGTTGTTAAACGAGTTGTTTGGTTGGAGGGTTGATTGGTTGGATGGTTGGTTGGTTGGTTGGTTGGTTGGTTGGTTGGTTGGATGGTTGGTTGGATAGTTGGTTGGATGGTTGGTTGGATGGTTGGTTGGTTGGATGGTTGATTGGTTGGATGGTTGGTTGGATGGTTGATTGGTTGAATGGTTGGTTGGTGATTTAGATAGTTACACAATTGGCTGATTGTTTAAATATGTAACTAGTTGTTAGTAGTAACTGATAAAATTGTTAAATGCGTTATCATTGATTGTTGTTATATCTGATGCGTTTCTGACTGACTGAAATTAACCACATTACTATAATCCTAATTTTAACACAATGCATTTTGTTTAACTGGAATTACTGAAAAATGCGACAAGTTATTTTTCTTATAAATAATAAATAAATAAATAAATGAATGAATAAATAAATATATAAATGAATAAATTTTATATCCAATAAAAATTTTTTTTACGGGTTTGTTGCTCCAAAGATGAACATTGAACTGTAGGGCAACATTGGCTTGGGACCGCTGTCGTCTTGTTCGTCATCTTCATGAATATTAATTTATGTTAATAAGAAAGTTAATATGGTAATTTTTTTAAATGGTTTAAACAATTTTGATTTAATAAATTAATTTTCTAACAAACAACAAAAATCATGATTTAATTTGAAGAAAAAATTTTTTTCGTCATTTTTTTTATACTTAGTATTCATAATCATTCAAAACTTAGTTACGGCTATTGTTATTATAACAATTTTAATTTTTAAGCTATAAATTTTCATCAATATTAAGAAAAAGATGGAAAAAGAAATAAAAAAACAACCATTAGGAAGATTATCTTTCTCAGGATCGGACGTATCAGGATTGTTGGAGTTGGTGTTGTTGATTTTCGGATCGTTAAAGGATATCCTGTTGAAAAGTGGAGAAGATGAAATAATATCTTCCATTCATCAGAGTGTTTGTTTGAATTAAACAAACATGCGAATGTTAATATACGTGAGTGTGTGTGTGTAGTGCATGTATATATATATATATATATATATATATATATATGTGTGTGTGTGTGTGTGTGTGTGTGTTTAAACATCGAGAATCAATTGAAAGTAAATTCAATGTGTGTGTGTGTGTGTGTGTGGTGTGTGTGTGTGTGTGTGTGTACAAGGCAAGCAAATGTACATGTATGATTGAAATTGAACTTTGATGACTAACACATTGAACGTGTGTGTGTGTGTGTGTGTGTGTTTAAACATCGAGAATCAATTGAAAGTAAATTCAATGTGCGTGTGTGTGTGTGTGTGTGTGTGTGTGTGTGTGTGTGTGTACAAGGCAAGCAAATGTACATGTATGATTGAAATTGAACTTTGATGACTAACACATTGAACGTGTTTGTTTTGAAATCTTGGTTGCTACCGAATGGAGGGGGGCAAAAGTTGATCATCGTGGGATCGAGTGTCAACTGAAGTGACGTCATACCTTCTTTCGATAACTCTTCCTGTCGTTTCTGTATGCATGAATGGTGATGACGTAATTAAATTTTGTGTAAATTTTTGTTTTTACTAGGATGAATTAATAATTATTTACTGATAATAATTATTAAATTTTTGTAGATTTTTGTAAATTTTATCAGTTTTAAAGTTTTTCCTCTCTCCCGTCATCACAATCTCACCTGCTCGTCTTTCATCTCTTGCTCCTCTTCTGCAGCTGTCAGTTCTTGGGCATTAGCCAAATTGTCAACGGCGATGGCCAGGAAGACATTCAGTAAGGTGTCTGTCGGAACGACATCATGCCACATCATACCACATCCTACCACACCATACCACACCACGCCACATCCTACCATATCATACTACATTCAACCACATTTTACTACGTCTTGCCACATCTTACCACATTATGCCACATCCTACCACATCATGCCACATCGTACCACATCATACTACCTCTTGCCACATCTTACCACATCATGCCACATCCTACCACATCATACTACCTCTTGCCATATCATGCCACTTCCTACTATATCATATCACACGCTGACAACAACACTGATGATAAAAAATACAGCTAAAACAACAACATTACAAACAGGTTAAAAGGTAACATCCGGGTTAACAACCACAAAATTGCACACAAGAAAAACTAAAGTAACATGATCATTTGCTAATGTAACAATAACTCTAGCAGCAACCTCACAAAATATAACAACATCAAATTAATAACTTTAAAAATGAAACTTCATACTACGAAAAAATCTAAAACAAGTAGTACAGACAGAGACAAACGTACAATTGCCAAAGAGTACCAGTACGATGAAGTAGACTGAGTAGAGCATGCCGTAGTTGTCAACACCACCTTGAGAGACGATTGCGTTGAACATCACCTCGTTCCAGTCCTCTCCAGTCAATATCTGACGCATCGGTTGGTCGGTTTTAATGTTTGCATAAGTTTAATGCTTTGTTTCCTTTACATTCAAGTTTTTTGGCTTGGGTTTGAATTTTTTTTGGATACATTTTTCTTACGGCACATGCATATTCATTCATTGCACTATTTTATATTATATAATTAGATATTTACATTTACATATTTTTTTGTCAATTGAAAAACGTTGTTCTTGTGAAGCCAGTTTTAAAAAATTTCCAACCACTGAAACGCTTGAACGACAAATACAAACTACACAACAAATAGCAATAAAACATTATGTCGCCTGACTAGAACGAGTCAGTTTTCCAAATTATCCGATTAGATGCTACGGTACTGTCAGCAGGTACTTTGAATTTTTGGGTTTCTATTAGTCTCTATTGAATTTATCGCTCTTCTTGAATAAGTGAAAAAAATTTTTTACAAAAAAAAATATTGAAAATGGATGCCAAGTGGAACCTGAAAAACTGTCAGGAGTGCAACGGTGAACGTGTCGAAGTGGCTCGTCGGACGTCCAGTGTTGAAGTTCCATCTGCCGATTTAAAAAAATTGTCGTTGTCATCATCATCATCGTCGTCATCATCATCATCGCCATCATCATCCCCATCACCGTCATCATCATCATCACCATCACCGTCATCGTCATCATAACTTACTCTCCGCCAAAGAGCTGCATACCAAGGAGTGCGAAGATGAGGATGAAGAGGAAGAGAAGGAAGAGGAGGGAGACGATGGAACGCATGCTGCTCAACAATGATATCACCAGGTTTCTTAGCGAGGCCCAGTATCTGGTAAGATAATAAAGGTGATGATGGTGATGAAGATGATGATGGTGATGAAGATGATGATGTTGATGAAAATGATGATGAAGATGGTGATGAAGATGATGGTGATGAAGATGATGGTGATGAAGATGATGTTGATGAAGATGATGATGAAGATGATGATGAAGAAGATGGTGAAGAAGATGGTGGTGATGAAGATGATGGTGATGAAGATGATGGTGATGAAGATGATGATGAAGATGATGATGAAGAAGATGGTGAAGAAGATGGTGGTGATGAAGATGATGGTGATGAAGATGATGGTGATGAAGATGATGATGAAGATGATGATGAAGAAGATGGTGAAGAAGATGGTGGTGATGAAGATGATGGTGATGAAGATGATGGTGATGAAGATGATGATGAAGATGATGATGAAGAAGATGGTGAAGAAGATGGTGGTGATGAAGATGATGGTGATGAAGATGATGGTGATGAAGATGATGATGAAGATGATGATGAAGAAGATGGTGAAGAAGATGGTGGTGATGAAGATGATGGTGATGAAGATGATGGTGATGAAGATGATGATGAAGATGATGATAAAGAAGATGGTGAAGAAGATGGTGGTGATGAAGATGATGGTGATGAAGATGATGAAAATGATGATAGTAGTGAAGTAACAATTAAAATGATGATCATAAAATGTGCTGATAAATAAGATATAGGGGCACATAAAAAATTATTCTAGTACCAAATAATGAGAACTATAAATGAGTACAATTTTAAATTAACTTTTAATTTACATTACAATTAAATAACAATTTTAAATTGAAAACCTAGCGAATTTTAACAGCCATCAAAACACCTGTGACAGCAATAACGATACCAACACTAACGCCAAAAGCAGCAACTTCTGGCCATACATCAATTACATTGGTTTCATGTGAAATTTAAATTGAATGCACAGTTGCATGAAATCGCATTACGTTGCCTCTTAGAATAGCATAGCGCGTTCAGGTGTTTTTATAAAAGGATTTCACTACTTTCGAGTTCTCAGTTTGATCACGCACGCATTCACACGCATACACACACTCATACACACACACACACACGCATACACACACGCATACACACACGCATACACACACGCATAAACACACGCATACACACACGCGCGCATACACACACGCATACACACACGAATACAGACAACTTAATATCAGCGTAATATATCATCAATGACCAACTACCTTTTTTTAACCTTTAAAACCCAACTGAGTTTTAATAGTCTGGCGTGACACAGCTGATGTTCGAACTCTGTCACCTCAAAATGGTTATTGAATAATTGAAAGTAGTTTCTAACATAAAATGCCTGCCTGCAATACCGGATAACTAAGAACCACCAGACACAAAGACACATAAATATACACACGCACACACACACACACACACACATAAACACACACAGCCACATTAATTAACTAGCCCCCACACACAAACATACACACAAACACACGCACACAAAATTTGAGTTTTGTTTTTGCTTCAAAATCTGACTGAAAGTTCATTTATCGGTGTTTTCCAAGTTATTTACTTTCCTCTGCCAGTTGATGCTATGCGTGCAACGTTAACCTCTGCCCTGTTAATACTTTTCATTATTGTGTGAGAATTTTCGTGCATGTGCCTTTTTTGTATTTTAATAACAAGTATTTTTACATTTCACGCTACCGCCACTAACAAAGAGAATAGTTTGAAGATATTCAGGAAGTTAGTTATCTACCTGGTGACTTTAAAGATCCTCAACAATCTCATGGCCCTCAAAACACTGATGCCAAACGAACTCTTTGGGTTGTAGACGGCCCAAATGACTTCACCCAAGCTACCTGCAATGACCTGCGTAGAGAATTTAAACATTTCATCAATAACACGGTTGAAAGAACGTAATTTACTGATAAAACTACAATTCACTGATGAAATTATGTAAAAAATATTGTTATCCTTTATCGATGTTTTGGTTTGAATTTATATTAATCAACTTTTCATAAATCACATAACTTAACTTTGCAAGTACAATTTAAACATTTTACAAAGACATAAAAGAAATCCTCAGTAGAAAAACAAATAATAACTGCAAAAACTGTCATGGAAAAATAACGTTCACACAAATAATACATCGTTACTAGAAACCAAAATACCAAAACATGGCCATACGAACCGCACAGTCGAAGATGTTGAACGAGGACTGAAAATAAAGGTGTGCTCCAACGCCGTACATTTTGAAGAACATCTCGAAAATAAAAAGACCCAGGAAGACATACTCTGATATACCTGTGAGATTTTGTTTCATGGATGGCTAGATGAATAAATCGTTGGATGGATGGATGATCGAATAGATGGATGGATGGATGGTTAAATGATTGGTTAGATATATGGCTAAATAGGTGGTTAGATACATTAATGAAGAGATGGAAGAAACGAATCAAAAAAAATTTTTGCCAAAGAAAAAAATTCTGTTTGCATCATTAAAAAGATCGGTGATTCATTTTGTTTAGTACTTAAATTTTTATTCATTGCATTGAACCTAAACTTTTCTTCAATGAATAAAATGCAAACAAAAAGAGAATTTTTTACCCTCAATAATTGAAAAAATGTTGAATAATAAATATTTGAATAAAAATTTATTTTTTCTTTATATGTTCAAATAAAATATTTTTACAGTCAAGAGAAGATGCACTCACCTATGAATTCAGTGAGAAACTCTGGTTGATTGTGGTGCTCCATAGCTACGAAAACAGTGTTGAGGAAGACGAGCACGATGATGAGCCAGTAAAATACCTGACTCTTCACAATCCGTCTTATTTTAAACCTTTTTTTTAATTAAATGAGATACAATTGAATCAAACGAAGCTGAATTAGTGAATTGTAACTCAGTATTACAATCTATGCGATGCTATTGTTAATAGTTTTCATTGGTTTTCAAGGTAGCTCAAAAAGTAGAAGTACGAAATTTTCATTTGGCGGGCAACTATTGCACAGTACCCTGGTTCAAAACACTCTAAAGCATTATAACTTTCAAAAATTTAGATTTATGACACGTTGATTTATGCGCGTTCACATGTGTGCCTGGTTTGTTGATGCTGCTGGTCCGTGCGACCCTGAAGAATGAATCAATATAAAAGCTATCAAGAGCAGTGAAGATAGAACTTTCGTCGTCATATACTGGAAACCTTTTCAAACTTGCTAATAAAAACCGCTTCGCAGTACAGTGTAATTTTTTTTCAAAAGGTTTTCTTTGAATATGAAATTTTATCAAGGCGATCAATAATTTTTATAGTCAGAATGAATGTAAAAATGTTTGCAATAAATAACACGTCTGTGAATCCTGACTGCAACAGGCATAAATAAAAGCGATAGAAATAAATGAAATGCATAATCAGAAATATATAAAAAGATATGAAAAGTAATCTTTAATCAAAATTTAAATTTCAATCTTATCACTTTAAAAATATTTTAATTATCAACAAACCAAAAAATTTCTAGTGAATAATTACAATATAACAGGATAACGAAAAAGTTGGACAACAAAATTAAAATCTCAATTAACCGATAATTATATTAACATAAAAGTTAATTTGTCAAGTGAACTACTTTTGCTCATTAAAATTTCCCATAAAAAATCTTTTAACTCTAACTAACTGGAATCGTTTTTCAGCTCTGAAGAAAGCGTCACACCTCTTGAAGAATTTTCTTCGCGTTGTTTTCATCTGCTGTCTCGATGATGGTCCTGAATGTTAGATGGATTTTAATTATAGAAAGATGATAATCATGCCAGTATTTTAAACGTTCATGGCGTTGAAGAATTTACCAATTATTCAATTAATGACTAGAAAATATTACTGAGATGCAAAAATATTCAAATAAAAATAATTTGAAAAAAAATGTTTTCTCGAATTAAGACTAAATTATTGCAAAAAAAATTAAACCGGTCGTACATTTTTTCAGAAATTAATGAAACCATTCCCGAAATTTCTGTTTGGGAAACTTTTTCCAATGCAAACAATACAAAAACATACAGAGAAAAATAGTTTGAATAATATATCAATTCATCTCCGACCACTGGAAGTTGAAGCATGCACTGAACGTGGCAAAGTAGGCAGGCGTCATTTAACATTAGAGCACATACAACTCAACCGCACATTCAATTTATCTAGCAGCACTAATAAGAATATTCATTAATCAACCACCATGAGCCAACCATCCCATACAAAATCAACTGCTATTTAAAGCAACAAAAATTGCAAGCTGTAATACTTTATGTATCAGCAAGCAATGAGAAGGATACCATACAACAATATCTTTATCCAAAAACCTAAAAAAATTTCCACAGACTAAAAATAGAATACGACAAAAGAATTTTATCATGAAAATTATTTCGCTAATTAAATAATGTTTGACATTCAACCATCCATCAATCAATGTGGTGTTACCGTCTATTTGGTTAATCCATAAATTAATTAACTAATTAATTAATTGACTAACCTGTCAATTAAATAAATTGACAGATTATTAATTATTAAAAAAACAGTTATCCAACCAACTTTCTAATCAACCAACCGACTAAACAATCAACCAAACATTCAGTCAACCAACTAACCAATTACTTAATCAACCAACTAACTAACCATTTAATCAACTGTTTAACCAACTATTTAACCAACCAACAACAAACCGACCGACCAACCAAATAATTCTTCATTTTCTTCGCCATCATCGACCTCCTTGTTCTCCTTGTTCATGCTCGTCTTTATCTGCTTCATTTTTCTTGTGGCTACTCGTCTTCGAGCTGAGGTTTGAGGATGTGAAATTGAGAAAACATTTTTTTGAATGAATGGATGAACGAAGGGATAAATGAATGAATGAATGAATGAACGAACGAACGAACGAACGAACGAATGAATGAATGAATAAACAAATGAATAAAAGAAAGTACGAAAAAAATAATAGATTAATAAGAAGAAAAAGTATGTGAAAAATGAACGATAAGTGGATTTATCAAATTGATTGATGGGCTTGTTAAGAAGATTTATTTTGTTTGTTAATACGTGTGTAATTTGACGTGGCAAGTTTTGAATGACAAAAGGAAACAAAACCAAAGTGTCATACGCGAGATGATATCACGCAACTAATAATAAATAATAATTTTTTGAGTTAATTACAAAAAGTTATCTCATGAAGTTAGAATAAAATTTAAAATTTTTTTCTGAATTGTGAATTATTAATTTTTTTCAATTCAAAAATTAGAAAAAGTTGCCTTCAATTATTTTCCGTTTTTCTTCATCTGTTGTTTTCTCCTCGTTTAATATGACCTCCTCTGTAGAATGGCAGAAGAATTAATCATTGTTAAGTACATTCATTATTAAACATTATTTCATTATACATGTACAACAGCATTTTGTGCCGTTCAGGTAATTGAGTACAGATTTTCATTAAGTATTGAATTTTAATTTTTTAATTTTTGTTTGAAGCCGCCGTCATCATAGTACGTTCTACATATCAGAATGCTCATATGAAAATTATGTAATGTTAATTGCATATATATATAAACTGCTGCCACTATGCTCATGTTAAAGATGTCTTATGGTCATGCGATGAAAATGATACAGTTATTATAGTAATGCAAAGGTAATATAAAAATTTTTTATCATCATCATCATCATCGTCATCATCGCCATCATCATCATCATCCCCTTCTTCTTCATCATCCTCACCCTCCCATCATCATCATCATCATCATCATCATCATCATCATCATCATCATCATCATCATCATCATCATCATCATCATCATCATCATCATCATCATCATCAACTACAGCGTATTGCTGGGCAAATATCACACAATTAGCATCCGCTTAATTTCATGAAGTGCAAATAAATTGTGCAAGTGGCGTCATGGGTCTATTTATAGAAGCGATTGGTCACGTGCTGGTTACGTCATCAAGCAGCCGCTTCGTTGATTGGTCGGCTGGTTGACAGGTTTGAGCAAACAAATATCCCATTGCTCGGCAGACACTATAAGTGCTGGTGAGGACCGGAGTGGCAAGAGTGATGATGACGACGACGACGATGATGATGGTGATGGTGACGTCGACGATGATGACGATGGCAGTGATGACGAATAAGCGTCAGATAATGAATGGCGTGGTAATTGAAATATAATGATAACTGAAAATGATAATGATATGATGATGATTGTTTAAAATGATAATGATATAACGATAATTGAAAAATGCTGCCAACGATAACTGAAAATCGTAAAAAATTTCACGACGACTCGAATTTGAAATGAGGGAAAGTGTTAAAAATGAACAATTTGTGAGAAGTTATTTAGGAGCATGGTGAAGTTGTCAGAGGTTGACCAGTCATCATTAACAAGGTGAGTGTAACAAGAGTTGTGATGACGACCGATAAAAGCAAGCCGTTGGCGATGATGGCAGTGGGTGAAAAGAGTAGAAAAAAATGTAATAAAGAAGTTTCTGAGGAATGATGGAATGAAATGAAAATCACGCAGAGGTAAGGAATGCTGAAAGGAAATGATGAAATGATGAAAGATAAGACTGACAATGGCGATGATGATATTTTGAAACGTAAACAATGGGGATGACGACGATGATTAAAAATATAAATTAAAAGATGGCGATGATAAGAAAAGCTAGATGCAGAGAGTGACATTTGAGCATTGTTATAAACGCTTTTTATTGTATATATTTTAAATAAAATTAAATTGAACAAATGCCCAAATAAAAAATTTAAAACGAAATAATAAACAAAATAGAAAAAGTTTGACTGACCAGCCTTACAGATCCACTCAAGATATCCATTCAGTTCCCGTTCGATCTGTTGTTGTTTCCGTAGTTTCAAGAAAGCCCTCCTACTTTCTACTCGTTCTCTCTCTTTTGCAAATTCACTTAGATGTTTTGAATATATTTAATGAGTATATGTTGGAAAAACAATTTAATTGATTAAGAATAAATTAAAAAATTTGCTGCCAAAATGGCAAGACGGGATGTGTAAGACGGGAAAATTCATTGTCAAAATGTCTGAATTTATTTTAAACTATTTATTTTAACAATTTTTAAAGTTCAGGAATGAAATTTTTTTAAAATTTTAAATAAAAAAATTTTTGAAGTCGCCTGCTTTATTGCAAAACACTTTTCGTTCAAATTTTTTTTTCAATTTTATATTCACTGTAAGCAATTAAATAAAATAGAAATGAAGAAAATAAAATGCACGATCCCACGAAGGCACAGGCACTGAAACATTGAAGAACAGCGACACACAACAGCACACAGGCACAAACACGAACGGACTCAAATACAAACAAAACATATTTGCTCAGAGAATTTCACATACAGACGAAAAATTCTAACGACATATTGCTAAAAAAAGTACAAACATCACAGGATCGAACGTCCTACATGCTTAATTTTTTACAAGACAACGAAACTTTTTGACTGAACATCGTTCTCATGCACACACACACACACACACACACACACACACACACACACACACACACACACACACACACACACACGCACACACACCACACACACACACACACACACACACACACACACACACACGCACACACACGCACACACACCACACACACACACACACACAACAAACACACGGAATGCAACCGTACAAAATAGATAAAACAAATAGCTATAGAGAGGCAGTCAAGTAGACAAGCAAAGAAGGAAGGAGAGAAAGGAACGGATGCATATTGCATATTGTGTTGCTGGACTGGTGGATTTAACGCGTAATGAGTAAATAATCGTTAGTGAGCGCTTCGTTGCACCATTAGATTAGACTCGCGTGTACGCCTGCCTGGTGTGTCATCACGTATGCCGTTGCGTATGCACCACAGTTTATTGCTCTGTATTTAGGCATATTTCTTTGTACGTGAGTGTTTTTGGGTCCAGATAGATGAATATGTAAGGCATAAGTGCTGTATGATACTTATACACCTTCCTTATTTGGTTCGCTAATACTTAACTTCATATATACCTACTTATGTCTGATGACGCATTTATATGCGTGTGCCTACAATAGCATGTGTGCAAAGGCAGTTATATACTTCTATAAAATATCGTGTCTGTGTGTCGTATGCATGTTTGTATTATGCATGTTACGCGTGTTTTAATGTTAGACAAACTTTGAATGTTTGAATGAAAATGTACACATTCACAATTAGTACATGTTTGTTCCTGATCTCTTGTAATTGTATACAGGATTGTACGTTTGTACAGATTGAACGTTTTGCATCTATTTGCATGCCACTACACACATACATGTTTGTACACGTTGCATGCAGTTACGCTGCTTGCGTGTGTTTGCATGTGTTGTGTGTAATTTTGTGTCCATGGACTTGAACATTTTTTTTCAATTGTTTGTACATGTTCATTTTGTTTGTATATGTTTGTAAATGTTTGTACATGTTCATTTTTTTTGTACATGTTTACACTTGTTTGTATTTACTTGGGTGCTTGAAGCCTATGAAAAATTGTTTACTAGAGATAATTGCGTGAAAGAAAGAACAAGTGAACGAAAAAACAATTAACTAATTCGATTTCTGACGTTGTTGTTTTTTTGTATTGTTATATTCTATGTTGATGTCATTGCTCATTGCATTGTTATATTCTATGTTGACGTCATTGTTCTTTGCATTGTTGTATTCTATGTTGATGTTATTGCTCTTTGCATTGTTGTATTTTATTTTAATGTATTTGTTCTTTATGAACTCGTTCATTATTGCAATGAGTGCATGTGCGTGCTAATCAATAACTTCATCTATTCATTTTCAACGAACAATGAATTACTGAAAAATTCTACCGGTAAGAGAGTCCAGTTTGTTGCTCATTCTACATTGTTATTTAAATTCTCATCTAAAATTTTTAATGAATTTAAAAATCTTCCAACGAGATTCCATTCCAAGCAGCGACTTCAGGCAGACGCCATGTAGGAAATGATGGGAATGTAAACAAATTAGGCGCAATAGAACATCTGATGGAGAGTGAAAAAAACAAACAGCTCATAAAATATGATGCAAATATGCAAACACATTTTTTAAAAAAATGAAACAAATAGAAATATCGAACGCTGAAAAAGTACCAGAAATATAAAAGACAATACCTCAAGAACATTACACCAACATACAACCAAAAAAGGCAAACAAATTTTTAACGATAGGTCCAAAACAAATACGGACCTGAACAAACGTACGCTTTGTGTATTTAACTATGATTATCGTATATTACGTTATTTACACGCACGTGTGCATGTGTGTGCGTATGCGTATACATATCAACTAATACAGATGTTCACATCAGCAAGTCTCCCTTTTAAAAACTAACTCTCTTATTCAACGTTTAAGACTACTGACACATTTGAAGTGGAGTTTCATACCCGTTTTGCTAGGTTGCGGTCAATTTTAGTAGTGAGAATTTTTGAAATAAAAAAGCATACACAGGCGTAGAAAACTAAAATATATAGCAATCGATGTAGAACAATGTAAAATAGTTCAGAATTATAATATTGTTTAAATTGTTTACAGAACTGATTTATCAGACTTGCAGGTGAAGATATAATATAAGTTGACAACCATGAACACGAATGGATGAACTGACCCACTAAGGACACCTAGCACGAGATTGAGCATGAAGAATGAACCGATGATGATCAGCGTAACGAAATACAGCCAAGGAAAGTGGCTGCCTAATGCATCATTGGTCTGTGTGTATGAGTGTGTGTGTGTATGAGTGTGTGTGTGTGTGTGTGTGTGTGTGTGTGTCTGTATGAGTGTGTGTGAGTGTTCCATTCTGTACATCATTGTGTGCGCTATGAACTTTTATGCGTGTCACACAACCATCGATCTATCATTTGATAAAATTAATGATTAATTAATTTATTCATTCATTCATTCGCTCGCTCGCTCACTCACTCACTCACTCACTCACTCATTCACTCACTCATTCACTCACATAATAGAGAACAGTAGTCCATCCTTCCATCGTTATACACTGGAAGACTGTCAACATGGCGTATCCGATGTTGTCGAAGCTGAAGGTTTCAATTTTTATTTCAATTTTTTTGCGGGTTTTTTTTCAAAATTTTGTTTGAAATAAATAGAAATAAATAAAAAAGTTATTTTTTTTTATACAAAAAATAAATATAATTCATAAATTATTTCAACTTTTATTTATTACAAATTAGCAAATTCGATAGTTTTAACTTAAAAGCAATCTTATTCACACATCTACCAGCGCACACACAGATCCACACACAAAATCACGCGTCACACACACACACACACATACACGGACAAACACACACACACACAACACGTCACACACACACATACACGAACAAACAAACAACCACCCAAACAACCAACCAATCGACCAACAAACGAACCTGATAATTCCATGCTTAGGCCCCTCCCAATAAGGTTTGCAGGTGGAGGTTGCTTCGGGGCAGATGAACCCCTGACCCAGAAGGGAGCTTGGTACATCTTGGCATGGAGTTATTTCTTCCTCTCCTACCAAGTCTATCTCGTCTGGTTAGTTGGATTGACGAAACATAATTATATCATTACATTTTTATTTTATTCTATTAGAATTATTATACGATTAATAAAAATATATATTATCATATTTAAATACTATTTATATATTACTTATTTCGATTTCGTTGGCTTAGTGAAATAAATTTACTAATAAAACTATTTTATGTGTTAAAAGAAAAAATTATTTTATTCGTAAATTATTAAATGTTTGTCGCAAGTTTATTCTATGAGTTTAAAATATTTTATCGAAAGGATTTGTGAAAAATCTTCCGATAAATTTGTCGTGTTGGATTTTTTTCATGCGATTGATAAGAATTTATTTATGAAGCGGCCGAAAGAATGAACGCCGATGGGAGGCTTGCAATGGACGACGGGATTGCATTTTAACATTCGAAATCTATTCCAAGAAAAGTTCTCTAAAATTCTGAATATTCAACATTCAAAACATGGAATTATAAATCTTCAATTGACTGTTCTGAATTTAACTCGGCAAAAATTTGAAATAAATGTTTGAGTAAATTAACTTGTACAGAAGGAGCGCAACTGAATAGATCTTACCTAAACATCACAAACGAACATCGTAGTCTATTGAACCTGCTGCATCCATCCATCATGGTTCTCCCGACACGAACGATGTTCGTTTGATATGACATTAATATTGCAAGGCATTCTTCTCAGCGCAAATAGAAAATTCTATTAAATTAGATTTAAACCGCCGCACTATGGCTGCTTGGTTGGTTCATTCAGAGATGTTAGCTGCGGTGTACTTTGTAGAGATCGTGCAAATGTGTGTGTGCGTGTGCGAGTTTGTGTGTGCTTGTGTGTATAAATGTATGTGTATGCGTTTGTGTGTGTATGTGTGTGTGAACGCGTACACGTATGTGCATAGTTTCGTGTAGAGAACGTAGAACATTACATTTCTATAAGTAATGTTATATACCAGTTGTACATTTTTTTATTATTATTTGTCTATTTGCCAAACAAGCGGGAGACCGTATGGAGCTATAACTAGCACAACAAGTACTGTCGTACATTTACCTATTTTCATTACAAAATTAGTCTTTTCTGTCTCAAAAAATTGCTAAAATCTAATTTATGGTAAAATTTTTTCATTTTCCAACAATAAAAAATACCAAAACTTGGTATTGGAACAAAAGGCGGACGTATTAAAGTAGCTAGTAGAAAGTAATAACTGCTTGGTAGCGGGTTATTGAAGGAGCTGCTCCGATCTACGGACACATGAACGAACAATAAAACGCTGTAAGTACCTGGCAGCCTTTATAGCCCACTCAACATGAAATAGGCAATTCTCTTTATTAACACATACCCACAAAAGTTTAATTTCATCTGGCAACTATTTTCTCATATATCCAGGCGTTATTAAAAAAATCGAAATATTAGTTTCTTAATTGGTTCTATTAAAATTTAATTGAATATTATCTATAGTTTTAATGCTGTATTTAAATTTTTTTTTTTGGCAAAACATTCAAACTTGGCCTGGTACTCAATGTCTTGTCATTATATTTATAGATAGCGACATCATTTTAACCACCATAGTTATCACCGTTATTCTTAACATTCGTTAGATTAATATTAACGTCATCATCATCACTATTGACATCATCTTCATCATCGTCGTCGTCTTTAACATCATCATTTCATCCTGATAATCGTTGTCTTCTTCTCCGTTAACATCATCATTATCACCATCACCATCATCATAGAAAAGTTATTTTTACATTATATCATCCAAGAACATATATTTTTTGTGTTATTTATTTAATTTCAAATATTTTTTCATTAAAAAGAACATAAAAGTTAGAGTAAAATGAACATCTCTGAAAATGACAAGCGCACACAAATTATTTGAACGGTAGGTAGCAGCGCTCAGCCGATTCAACTTTACCCTTCAAATGACCCACTGCTTCATTTTTTTCAAACAAAAAATAAAACATGGAAAATGTAAATAGAAAAAACTGAGAAGGGAAAACTGAAAAAAAATGAAAAAAAAGATGAAAAAAATAATAAAACTTCAACGAAAATAAAACTGAGAAAAAAACAGAAACTCAACAGAAAAATACAATCAATAAAACGAAAAAAGATGAAGAAAAGAAGATAAGAGAAACAGAGTCAGAGAGAGAGAGAAGCTGAAAAAAAAGTGAGAGAGAGAAAGAGAGAATGAAATGAAAAGAATAGAAAGATAAAAAAGAACAAAATTAAAAATTTAAATCAATATTTCCGAGGCACTAATGACATTATGCCACATTTGAACGTGAAGATCATAAATAATCACATTCTAATGGTTAGTAGGTTATTTTCATTATTATCACCATTATTTTTTCATCATGTTCATACCATTTTTACATTCCTTATCATCATATTATCGTCATCATCGTTGTCATCACAATCAACATCTACCCGGTCATCGTCCTCGTGTTGTTCAACAACAACAACATCGACAACAACACGACAACGACAACAACCTGATATTTCATACTAATAAAATAAAAACAAACAACGAAAGATATGCCACAAATAAAATCCGCGACATTTAATGCAGAGAACATGTATGTAACAACTGGGGATAAAGAATAAAATATAACTCAGTAGTTAATCACGATAACAAGCAAACAAACAAATATCATTGTAAAAAAGAAGCAACATAAGAAGGCCAAAATAAAAATAACCACTAAAAATTAAATACACACAAACGCATATAACCACACACACACACACACCACACACACACACAAACACACACACATAATAGACATACACAGCAAACAAACCGGTTGTAATGAGCCGACACGTGTTATGGAAGGAACCGGATAGGTACTCGAGTCCAATGATGGCGAATATGACGATGGCGAAGAGGACTAACAAGGCAATTTGTAGCAAGGGGGCCATGGCTTTTAGAATGGACTTTAAGACTACTTGTAAGCCTAGATGGGTGGTGCGGGAAAAAAAAACAACAACAACCACAACGACCACAACAACCACAACGACCACAACGACCACTGCAATAATCGCAACCACAACAACTACAGCAACCACAACAACCACAACAATCACAAAAATAACAACATTCCCAACAATCACAGCAATAACAATATCATTGTCATTACCAAGAACAGCAACAGCAACAACAACAACAACATCATTTTCATTATCAGCATAAATGGTTACTGCAACAACAAAACTTGCAAACAAAATTTGTTGCGAATTTACGAATTCTAAACAAAGGACAAAGACAAAATTATTTTTAGAAATTAATAACTAGATTTCTTATTGGACAATTAATTAACACGAAATACATATACAAATTATTTAATATAGCCATTATGAATGATGGCTCATAATAATAATAATATAACAATTATGAATGAATAATACAAATACGAAACTGGTCATAGTAAAAATATAATTAACAATAATTAACAACAAAGCAACACACATGAAAGGCATAAAAACAGATTACATAAAGAAATAAAACTTAATAAATTAAATAAAGTTTTTAAAATTTCCAGTACATTTTAATAATTTGTTCTATTTTAAAATTTATTTTCAAAGATTTTTTTAAAAGATAAAAATAAATTATTCCATAAATATTTAAAAATATGAATAAGTAAACGTTTATACCTAAACTTTAGCTTTCGAAAATTAAAAAAAAATTGAAATATTTTATGGTGTAAAAGGATTGTAATAATTCAGAAGGGCAGTAAAACTGCGCTTAAATTACTTCAAAATTTTGAAAACGTGAAAAATTGATAGTTAACTCATTGAAATTACCATCCCAAATACTTAGCACTATATGAAATTAATTAGAAGCTGAAAATTTGAAATGTTAGATATAGTGGAGAGAAGATGTTAGTTGAATGAAAGTCAGTTGCCACATATTAAATGTTTAACAACCCAATTTAATCATAAGCATGCAGCGTTATAAAAGTATCAAATAGCAAATTCTAAAAAATTTAAAAATGTTGAAGCATATACAAATTTTATTTGTTACAAAGCTAAAAATAGTAACATAGTCATTTTAGGCGTGAAAGATTTTATAATATACATGCAGTCACACACATATCACACGGTGCAATCAATATGTGAATGTAACACAACAGAGGATATGTCTGAGAGTCACTCAGTTTCGATGTAATTCTGCACGTGAATGTTTTATGACACTTATAAAAAAAATGTTGATGCCAATTTTGGAGAAATCGAATTGAAATGCAAGGACCTAACAAACAAAAAAAACCAAAAAATAGCAACAAGCATAAGCATATTAATGAAAAACAAACAAAAAATGAAAAAAACGGAAGAAAAGCAAGCAGGCAGGCAATCGATGCAAGCGACCAGCGAGTAAAAGAAGCATTAAAAAATTTAAAAACGTGCCGACATTTCTAAAGAGTACATGAAACGAGACAAAAAATAATAACATAACTCCAAAATAGATAAATTTGGCAAGTCATATGTGCTGTAATAACATGCAAGAGGTCCGCGAATGTTGTCTCAAAATGTTATCATGTAATTGAATTATTATGAATAAAGGAGATTTTTTTTCGTTACGAAGTTTCTGTTCAGGATCTTTCATATGGGACATTCTATATTTATATATTCTATACATTAAGACATGTATAATATTAATTTTATGAACATTGGGATTTAAGGACTTTTTCAATCTATTCAAAATAATAATAAATTTAATAATTGTAATATAATCAAATCAAATTAAATCACTTTTATTCAATCAAACAAAACAAAAAGCATGAATGATTCGGAGACCAAAAACAGAAAATTAATTCTTGTGGGCTCGGCCACCGTGCAGCTCAAAATAGCTTCTCAATGGTAAAATAAAATTGTCAATAGGAGAAAATGTATCAATGTTAATGAAATATGTACACACTTATATACATATATTTACATATACATTATTATCCTTTAAAAACAGAACTTTTCGTAATTAAAAAATTTTTCAGTTTATTTTTAAAAAGATGCAAAGTGTTACAATCTTTAATTTCTTGTGGAATCGTCTCCCATATTCCTGGGCCGGTGTGTTTCAAACTCATGCAGAGTACTTTAATTCTGGCTGGTGGAGCATAGAAAAGTGGCGTGTGGCGTGTAGTTCTTGCTTGAATGGAAGTTCCAAAAGTGAAAAAGTCTCTAAAAAAATGCCGGCAATTGCTGACGTAGAAATCTAAAAATGAATGTTGCAACGTGGTAGATGAACAAGTTTTTGATGTTGAGTATTTTCATCTCGAGATAATATTCACTTGTGTCACAATGAGGATGAAGATTTTTAAATATTCTGATGAATCGGTTTTGGCATTTTGTTAACTGTTTCAGATGAATGTCAGGACTGTTTCCCTAAATTACGTTGCAGTAGATGAGGTGAGGAAAGATTAACGAATAATACAGGTCAATTAGAGTAGGTTTATTTAATTTATTTTTAATTTTGCTTATAACTCCTAGGGTTTTGCATATTCTTTTAGACATAGTATCTATGTGAATATCCCAAGGAAGGTTGTCCTTGATTGTTACTCCAAGGAATTTTGTGCTGGTTGAG